>NC_133658.1:804974143-805279859 GCF_037893015.1 Macrotis lagotis
ATGAGACAATCTGGAGATATGCAGGAGGAAGACTCGCCTTGTGGAAGTGAGAGGAAGAGTAGCTGTTTAATTACATACACTATATCATTTGATCCTTAGTAGCCAGGGTTGTGGGTACTCAAGCAATATTATCACTATTTGATAGAGCAGGAAATAGAAGATGAGTTTTTGATTGTCCATGTTCACACAGCTAGTGAGTCTTGGAGGTCAGATTTGTACCCAGATATATCTCTCTGACTTCTGACTTCTTTCTATTACACCTCAGAATCAAAGCTAGGCCTTCATGGATAGTTAGGTTTCCAATGAGTAGAAATAGAGGAAATAATGGGAGCAAAAGCCAGGAGGTAGGAAAGGTCAGAATGGGTTTGGGGAATAGCAAATAGTCTAATTTACCTGAAATGTGTGAAAGGAAATGCTGGTGAGGAACCTAAAAAGGCTAGATTCCAAAGGGTCTTGAATGCCAGAGTGGTTCCAGTATACCCCACCTCCTAGTCAAGCCCCTATGCCTGCCCCTCACTATTTTTCCTCTTCTAACTGGTCCTCTCATGGAATCATCAATTCAGAAGACTAGACAGAAGTCTCCTAACTCATTCTTTCTTGTCATGCAAAAATCTGATTTTGCAGCACCATTATTGTTGAAGGGGATGGTGTTGGGGAAGAAGGATCTGCTTGAACCCTTCCAAAGACAAGGAGCTGACCATCAGCTATCTGATTATTTAGAAGTTCTCTGCATTGACTGAAATGTCTCCCTGAAACTGCCAGTAAACATTTATTAATCATCTGCTGTAAGAAGAATACCATGGTCAGCTTTCAGGCCCTCAGACTATGACTGGCATACCCTGAAGGATAGGAAAAGACTCATAAGAGTCAAGGACATGACTATGATTTACCTTGGAACAAAGAATCCTCACTTAGCTTTGGGTTTTTGGTCTTAAATCTTCAATATAATCTCTCTTTTTCTGCACTAAGAATTAAGTGTCTTGTCCAGGGTCACACACTTAGTATCTGAGGCTGGATTTGAATTCAGGACCTCCTTACTCTATCCATTGCACCACCTAGCTGCCTTTCTCAGTAGTCTTATACAGAACATGGGGGGGAAGAAACAAACTCCTCAGAACCTCATTGTTCTGATACAGAGAGATCTCACTCGGTTCTCTCATGTTTTTTTGTCCTCATCCAATTCTGCATTTGGAGAACCAGTTTAGCAAACACCAATCTGGAAAATGGAATTAGTTTTGCTTTTATTAAATTGGTTGCAATTAGCTTAAAGTGAAAGAGAGGTAGCTATCTTTGTAAGGTTAGTCACAAGAATTGCTGTCATTTTGCTTTCATACTGCATTGCCTTCCTAATTCTGCTAACATAGGCACTGAGGAAGACTAAAAGTCCAGTAAGGTGTGGTTCTTGCCCTCATAAAACTTATAGTTTAAGAGCTCTGCCCCCCCCCCCGCCACAAAAGACCAAGTAGACATAAATCTGCTCCATACAGCAGCCCTTCAGACCCTGGTATGCCTCTTTTCACATCTTCTTTAGCTTTAACATCCCATAGTACTACTGGTCCTGATGTAACATAAACGTGACCCCTCTCCATCCTGGTCAGAAAATGTCTTCATCAATGTCTTTCCTAAAATGTATCCTTTCTCCCAACTTCTTCCCTAAGCTGCAACATGAATACAGGTGAGAAGCTCCCCAGGTAGAATGGAGGCACAGGTACCTGACATGCAAGGACCGAGGGTAGATGCTATGTCTGCACTCTCCTACGGGGCCCAAAGGATCGCCCATGATTGCATTCCTTCTAAATTTTATTTCAGAACTGGAAGGGCTAAAAATAGAAGCAGCCAGCAGCCCCTTTTCTTCCTAATGCCAGAGACAGGCAAATGAGAAGATTCCTCAGACCTCTGGGGAAATAGAGTGATCTTTCTTCCTTCTCTTCTATTCCCCTAGAAATGTAATTAAGGATGCTCAAGGATTGAGATGCAAAGTTTGAGAAAATGCATTAAAAGTTATTGTTGGGGCAGCTAGGTGGTGCAGGGGCGGCCAGGTGGTGCAGTGGATAGAGCACCGGCCTTGGAGTCAGGAGTACCTGAGTTCAAATCCAGTTTCAGACACTTAATAATTACCTAGCTATGTGGCCTTGGGCAAGCCACTTAACCCCATTGCCTTGCAAAAAAAAAAAACAAACCTAAAAAAAAAAAGAAAATTGTATGCAGAAGTATGATTGAAGGTAAAATAAACATTATAAAGTATCTGTTGTATGCAGAGCTCTGTTGGGTATTAGAGGAGAATAAGATAAATGAAGACTCAATGCTATGTGAAATTGAAGGGAGGAGAGCTCTCTTCTGTTTGGGAGGATCAGGGAAGGTTCAGAACCATTTTTTTAAATGCATAAAATAAAATACAAGGGATTACCTACTATGTGCTAAACCTTGTGGTGAAATAATTGAATCATAGAATTTTAATCTCAATTTTAAGGTTAGCAGAGACTTTAAATTTCAAATAGCTTATTACTTGATGGAAAATGAAATAAACTGAATTAGGAAAATATATATACAATGACTATATAAATGAAAGAACAACAATAAAACAAAATTGAATACTGCTATATTATAAATGACATAGGTTGGTCCCAAAGAAGAGCAGAAGAAGATATTTCCACCCTCTCCCTTCACCCTTACTTCTTTGCAGAAATGGGGGGCTGTGGGTGTGGAATATTGCCTATCACATAAAACATTTTTGATGTGAATATTATTTTGCTAAACTTTTTCTTTCCTTTTTTTTCCTTTTTAATTATAAGGGATGGCACTCTGGAAAGGGTGGGGGAAATAAAGGTGACGTTAAAACAAAAAATATTAACAAAAATTTATTTTTTAAAAATCTACTTAGTCCAACCTCCCACAATTTACACAAGAGGAAACTGATGCTCAGAGAAGGGAAGCAGCTTGCTCAAGGCTGCACAGTAAGTTAATGGCTGAGTCAAGACTTGAGGTCAGGTTTAATATTTTCTTGTGCATGGCAACATGGGAAGTACAAAGATGCTAATGCTGCTTACAGCCCACTATGGGATACAGATAAGTATGATTGAAGACAGATTAAACATTACTAAATATCTACTTTATGGAGACTTTTGGTATAGAAGATAAGAAATGAAGACACAGTGTTATGTAAAATTGAAGGGAGAAGAGCTCCCTTCTATGGTGGGGGGGTCAAGGAAAGCTCTGGCTATAAACTTGATACTATCCATTAAAAATTCCAATGGTAATATTAGCGATAGCACACATTTACTTAGTTAATAAAGCAATACCTTCCTATCACCTCTTTTAGGGAGGAGGCACAAGAATCATTGTCCCTATTTGACCGATGAGGGAACTAGGGCTCAGAGTGGGTTAGTTGATTTGCCCAAGATCCCATAGCAAAGTCAGTGCTGGAACCAGGATTCTAACCCCAGCCTTTGGCACCAAGTCTCATGCTCTCTCTAATGTATCATGTGCAGAACTGGTTTCCTGGGGGCTAAGAGCATGTATTGGGATGACCAAGCCTCTCTCAGGGCAGTGACCTGGAAGATTGGGACCTGGCATGGTGAGGAGTTGGCAACTAGTGGGGGCGTGGTGTGACCTCTTCAGTGTGTCTGGACCCTGGATTTTGGGGTTTGGGGGAGGTTGAAGAGGGAGTGGATGGAATGGTTCAGCTGCAGGAGAGAACATGAGGGGGTCTACCTCTTGGGTTGGCCATGGAGTTGGAAGTAATCATAGACAAAGTAGATGGCTAGCTAGACGATTTCTGACCACTGACCTATGTCTTTTTTTTTTCTTTCCTTTTAATTTAAACTCTCCTAACTCTTTTAGGATGATCGACTGGGTATCTTGGCCCCTGGGGAAAAACATAGACAAATGGATCATCACGTTGCTAAAGGGCCTAGCAGCTGTTAAGAAGTTCAGCATTTTGATTGAAGTCTCTCTCTCCAAAATAGAGAAGGTCAGCACCCATTCCAAACTCCCTTTGAGGACCCTGGGGCTAAAATCCCACCACAAGGGGTGGGGGTGGGGAAGCTAGTTCCATTGGCAGAAATCAATTGTGGCCTTCATGGGCTCCAACATAGGGGGAGTTGTGTGGATTAGTGAGAAAAATACTGGACTGAGAGTCAGGAGATAGACCCCTAAATTCACTGTGTAATTTGGGGCAAATCATTTCCCTTGGTTTCCTTTTACTCACCTTAGAAATGAGGAGATTGGGCTAAATGTTCTCTAAACTCCCTTATGGTTTTCATATTCTATGATCCAAAGTTCTTCCCGGTTCTGATATTTTATTTTAAGTTCCCTATTAGCTCTGATGTTCTCTGTTTTAAGATCCCTCCTAACTCTAGATATTCTGTGTTCTCAAGTCCCTCCCAGGTCTGATATTTTGTATTCTAAGGCCCCTCGTAGTTCTGACATTGTGGGTTTTAAGGTCCCTCCCAATTCTGACCTTGTGGGTTCTAAGATCTCTCCCATTTCTGACATTCTATGTTCTAAGACCCCTCCCTGCTCTGCCATTCTGTGTTCTAAGGTCTCCCCCAGCTCTGTTCTGTGTTTTAATGTCTCTCCCAGGTCTGACATTTTCTATTCTAAGGTCCCTCCCAGCTCTGATGTTATGGGTTCTAAGTTCTCTCCCAGTTCTGACATTCTGTGTTCTAAGATCCCTCCCAGCTCTGATGCTTTCTCTTCCAAGCGCCCTCCCAGCTCTGCCATTCCATGTTCAAGGCCCCCTCCAGCTCTCACACTGTGTGTTCAGTGTTCTAACAGTCTCTAGTCTAAGATCCCTTCACGTTCGATATTAGTTTATATACAAAACGTTGCCATGGCAAAGCCCCTATTCTGAAAGAACTTACAATCTAATGGGAACGATGATATAGTCACAAATAACTGTACTGAGAGAGAAAGAGAGAGAGAGAGAAAATGCAAAGGAAGATCTCTCCCAGCTCTAACATTCTTTGTTCTATGCTCTCTTCCAGTTCTGATATTCTGTGTTCTAACAGTCTATATTCTAAGGTTCCATCCTGTCTAATATCCTTTGAATCTGTGAGCTCTCCATTAAACAGCACAGAGACCCCTTTGGCACTGAGGGGGAGGTGGAGACTAGTAAGATAAAGTCCACTGCTCACTCTCCGGACTTTTCCACCTCCCTGCCAGCGGCCTTCTCACCCTGGTGATGCCTCCTCCTGCGGCTCTCTCTTCTGATTGGTGAGTCTCTGGGCCAGTCCACCATTTCATGAGGTGCCCAGGCCATGCTTACTTCACTACTGACTCCACTCCTTACTCTCCAGATGTCTTCACCTCCTCATCAGCAGCAGCCTTGTTTCCCTCTCTTCATGCCTATCCCTCCTCCAGTTTTCCAGGTCCCCATTATTGTTGTCCTCTTCCATTAGAGTGTAAGCTCCTCAAGGGTAAGGACTGTCTTGTTTGTTTATATTTGTATCTCCAGCTCTTACCTAATACATAGTAAATGCTTAATTAATAAATGCTTGTGCTCTTCCTCTCCCCCTTCCCCTCTTCCCCCCCTCTCTCATTCTTCCTTTTTTCTTTTTTCTTTTTCTTTGTTCATGCTCTTTCTCCTTCCTCTCCCTCCTTTGCCATTCTTTCGTTCTTTTTCTTCCTTCCTTCTTTCTTTTTGCTTTTTCTTTCTTTCTTTCTTCCTTTCTTTTTCTTTCTCTTTCTTTCTTTTTCTGTTTCTTCTCTATTTTCTTCCTTTCATCTATCTATCTATCTATCTATCTATCCATCTATCTATCTATCTATCTATGTATCTATCTAGTTATCTATCTCAACCCTCAAGGTGCTTACAATTTAGTAGGGTAGTAATTATATAGTAGTAATATTGCCTCAGCTTCCTCATTTATAAAATGGGGATAGCAATACCTGTAATAATATTTTATAGGGTTACTGAGAGGACAAAATTAGATAATTTATGTAAAACAATTTGTGAGATATAACTCTAGACATGAATGTGGTTAATTAGCTCCAGTATGAGCTTGGATGGGATATAGACTTTTAAGAGTAAAACTTATTAGTTTAAAAATTCTGAGAAAAGTGAGAGCTCTTTAACCTGGGGTAGATCAGGTTAGGCTTCTTAGGGCTGATGGCCAGAGTAGGCTTATCTAATATTACACAGGGACCATGGGGACCTCAAGGTTTACAATTAAGAAGTAGTCATATAGCAATTAAATGCATGTTCAAAACAGCTGCTTACATGTGGCATCCTGAAGGTAGGCCATCACTTAAATGAGTTTCATGCATAATCACATGTTAACAACATATAAACAAAGATTCATATTCATGAATACCTCATTTCTATCAGTGAGTCTTCATTTTTACTTTATTATTAATAGAACTGACCATAGTGTCCATCTCCACCCTGAGCATAGTCTATTGGCTTCTCCCATGATGGAAAGACTTTGGGGTCCTTTTGCCAAAGGCTGACCTAACTAAGTGTGGACACTGGGTAATGAAGGATTTTTGATCAAAGCAATTCGTGAAGAAATAAGAGGTTTGCCATCATCACCAAGATGAAAGTAGTGGCAACACCAAAAAAATAATAATCTGACAACTAAGATGAAAGAATCCTCTGAAGGTATCAAATCTAACCCATATCCATGTAGAAATACTTCATATAAGCAGTGGTCCTCCACTTCAAAATTTCCACTGATTGGGAATGGCCACACATTCACTCATTCCCCTTTTGTAAAACCTCTAATTGTTAGAGTTAGGATGAAATTTCTATACATTGATCTTAAGTCTTCCTTTCTACAATTTCTGCCCATTTTTTCCTAGCATAGGAAGATTCCTTCTGAACAAATTCTTTTAACAGAAACAAGATTAGGGGGCAGGTAGGTGGCGCAGGGGATAGAATACTGACCCTGGAGTCAGGAGAACCTGAGTTCAAATTTGGCATCAGACACTTAATAATTACCTAGCTGTGTGGCCTTGGCAAGTCACTTAACCCCTTTGCCTTGCCAAAACAAAATAGAACAAAATAAAACATGCACTAAGATTATTTTAGCTTTTTTTTCCTGCCATTATGACTCATATTGAACTCAAGATCTTTTTCACAAGAATTGATGTTTAGTCTAATTTTTGTTACATTGTACTTGAGAGAAAGTGTAGTCTAGTGGGAGAAATCATCATTGAAATACTGCTCCTGACCTTTAGCTTCAAGGCCATAGGCAAGTCACATTGCCTCAGTCTCCTCATCTGTAAAATGGGGATAGCAATGCTTATAATAATAATAATACTTTATAGGGTTACTGAGAAAATAAAATTAGGTAATTTATGTAAAGTACATTGTAAACCATAATTCTTATTTTGCAATTGGTTTTTTAACCTCAAAGTAGTTTTTATTTACTTCAAATAACTACCACCTCTGACATATACTGACTGTGTGATCATAAAGTTATATATCTTCTTTATGTTTCAGTCAGCTTTCTAAGACTATAAGTCCTAGACAAATTGCTAATCTACATTGTTGCAGTAAATTACCATTCCAGAATTTCCTTTCCCAATGAAATCAGAGGCCTATAGATATTCTCTCTGTCACTTTATCTCTCTATTATCTATCTGTCATCTATCTAGCTATCTTTCCATTTAGCTATCTATTATCTATCTATCATATATTTACTCACCTATCTATCTGTTATCTATCTTCATCTACCTATTCAGCATCCATTAAACTATCTTTTTATTATATTCTAGTCTATTAAATATTATTAGATCCTAACTTTCTAGGCAGCAGAATTATTTTTACACCCTGATTTTGCGATCCAAAAGTTTAGCTGACCCTTCTAGCTTCCTGTCATATGTAGAAGGTATAGGTGAAATACCTATCAAATTTACTAACCCTTCAGCTATTATTTTTTAGGTAAACATCATTCAGTTCTATCTAGATGCAGTTGCAGTGTCCTTTTGACCATATTTCTATGTCTTATTTATAGGAATAGAATGAGACACTTTGCTACTGTCTGTGGTATTCCCCAATCGAACAGTCTAATAAACCTTTCAAAAAAAAAAGGAAATAAAATTAGTCTGACATAATCTATTTTTTGATAAGACATTTTGAGATTCCTTCTGTCTTTTCAAAGTATTCATACTCAACACTCCTTTAATAATACTTCCTTGAATTTTCTAGTAATTGAAGTCAGGTTCGTCAGTTTATGGCTTTAAGACGCCATCCTCATTCCTCTTTTTGAAAATAGGGACAGCATTTTTCTGTCTATAGTCTCATGACACTTTTTCCACTTCGTGATTCTTCAAAGATCACCAACAACCACCCAACAATCCCATTTGCAAGTTCCTTTAGTATCCTGGGATATAGGTTGTTTGGACCTGCTCACTTGTACTCTATCTTCTAATCGACTTCCAATTAATCTTTTTTGTTCTGCCAGTCAGTTCATTTCTGAGCAGAGAAAATAAAAACATAATGAGAGTTGAATAGTTCTGTTGATTCTCTTTCCAGCTATGGTAAAATTCCCATCTACTTTGAACAATGATGGTCCTAGCCTCCCTTCGGTCATCATCTTGTTCTTAAAATCGCTACCAAAGCCCTTTCTCTTGGCTTTACATTTTTTTTCAGGGTCTGACTTATTCTGATCTCTGAAGTCTCTGATGTTGATTTTATAATACTTTATAATACCTTATTATTCCTTTGTATTCATCTTTAATTACTAACCCTTGCCTTAATTTTCTATATATACATCTTTAAAAAAATCTAAACTGGCCAATGAATTAGGTATCTATGTCAGTCTCCTTAATAACTCTTCTATTTGTAATAACTTCTTTTCTTGCCTTTGGAATTTTATTCTTGAGGTGCTTATCCTTTGAGAGTTACAATCCTAGGTAAGATAATTCATTTTATCTTACTTATTCTTTATATGGGACAACTAGATGGCTCAGTAGATAGGGCACCAGACCTGGAGTCAATAATACCTGTGTTCAAATCCAGTCTCAGACACTAGCTGTGTGACCCTGGGAAAGTCACTTAATCCTGTTTATTTCAATTTCCTTATCTATAAAATGACTAGGAGAAGGAAATGACAAACCATTATTTTTGTTAAGAAAATCCCAAATAGAGTTATGAAGAGTCAAATATGACTGAAAAGACCAAACCACAAATTCTTTATCCAGATCTTTTAAGTTGTTTCTCTCCAACTAGAGGATGTGAGACTATATCTTGTTTTCCAGGATCTATCTCGAATTATAAAATCAAGCAGTCACTTCCTCCTAAGATATTTTTCATTTCTACTGTAGCAATATTATCATCATCAAAAACCTTCATCTTTCAAGAATGGAATGATCATTTAGGCAATTCAAAATTTGTTAGTTTTTCTGCTTTTGGCAGAGCAAATGCTCCAGTTATTCTGGAAGCTATATTGTTTCATCATGACTCTGTATGAAATTTGTAAACTGGTTCCTGAATTCCTCATCTATTTCTTCCTTTTGTGATATTATAGTATATAGACCACAATAATTTGGTTCTATTTTTTCCTCTTTTCATTATCCAAATTCTCTCCACTGTTTTCCCTTCTGCCCCCCCAGTTCATGAGATTTCCTTACATGAGTATATTCTTGAAATAGTATTTTTAAAAATGTTTTTAAATTTCTAAACACATAAAAAATTAAATAATCTATAAGCTTTTATAGTTATAGACTTCTATCTATTTTTTTATCAAACAATTCAGAAATCAACAGACATTTCTTAAGCACCTACTAGTGCCAGGCACTTTGCTATGGACTGGGGACATGAAGAAAAGCAAAAACAGTTCCTGACCTCATGATCTAACAAGGGGACAACTTATAAACAACTATGTACAGAGAAGAGATATATATGGGATAAATAGGAGATAATCTCAGGTAGAAAAATAACAATTTAACAAGCATTTATTAAACAGTTACTATCTATGAAATCCTGTATTTTTTTTTAAATATGAACAGGGGTCAGCTAGGTGGTGCAGTAGATAGAGGACCAGCCCTGGAGTCAGGAGGACCTGAGTTCAAATGCGGCCCCAGACACTTAATAATTACCTAACTGTGTGACTGTAGGCAAGTCACTTAACTCCATTGCCTTGCAAAAGCCAATATGTACAGATATATATATATATACATATATATATTATATATATGAACAAGTATCATCTCTGACATATACTGTCTGTGTGTTTATAAAGTTATCCTCTTTATACTCCAGTTCACATTTTAAGACTATAAATTATAGACAAATTGCTAATCTTTGCTGTTGGAGGAAGTCACCATATCAGGAGTTACAACAATGAAAAACTTACATTCTAATGCAAAGAAAGATGTAAACAAATAACTGCTGATACAAGAGAGAGTAAGAACTAAGTCAAAGAAGGGTCCAGGCAGAATGTGATGAGTAATCTAAGGAGAGAGACCACTTTCACCTGGGGTAAGGAGGGAGGAGCTAGGAAAATATTTATGAATGAGAGAAGGAAACCTATTTTTAAGCATTTTCTATATGCTAAACTCCAAAGTGAGGAGCTTATAGTATCAAGGAGCTTATATTCTAAGAGGAGGAAATAAAAGATGTTGGAGAGTCACAGGGATGGAATAGTTGATTGACTTGCCCCTTTTGGAAACAGTTTCATTTATTTACTTGATTACTGTTCCCAGAGTTAGTGAAATACCAGTAGGGTACACATAGAACAGCACAACAGAGGGGAAAGAATACTATCACCATGGATGACTGGATGGGAGGTGAAACAGTGGCTAGATACAGTGGGCTGTGTGAGTTTGTGCTTACTCCCTTCTTAGAAGAGTGGAATTTGAGTTGGTCTTGAAGAACATAACCCAGGAATCTCAACTAGTCCTGGCACTGTTTCACATATTTATCAGGGATTTGAATAGAAGCCTAGATTGTGTCCCTCTGAAAGCTGCAGATTACACCAAATTGGAAGGTATGGCTACTTCTCTGGACAAAAAGAATTGGCTTTCCAAAAGGGAGAATTGATTGCTCTACTGGATGACAGGGTCAGGTTCTCACAGGGAGAGGAGACTACCATAAGATCTTTGGGATAGGTTAAAACATTGGTGGGATTTATTAAGGGTAAATGTAAATCTTTATTCTTGGGTTTATAAAAATCAAAAATATAAAGTGAATTGGATATGGCTGGATAGTAATTTGCTTAAAAAATACAACAGCTAAAGGGTTTTAGTGGATTTCAAGCTTCAATGTGAGTCAATAGTGCTGTAGTAGCTAGGTGGGACATTGGATAGAGCACCAGCCTTGGAGTCAGGAGGATTGGAGTTCAAATCCAGCCTTGACACTTATTAGACAAAGGACTCTGGGCAAGTCACAATCCTGATTGCCTCAAAAAAATGCAATCAATAGTGTTGCACACACCTAAGGAAGATATAGTATCCAAGGGGCAGCTAGGTGGCGCAATGGATAGAGCACTGGCCCTGGAGTCAGGAGTACCTGAGTTCAAATCTGCCCTCAGACACTTAATAATTATCTAGCTGTGTGGCCTTGGGCAAGCCACTTAAACCCATTTGCCTTGTAAAAAAAAAAAACCAAACCTAAAAAAAAAATAGTTCTTGGGACAGAAGATATAGTACCCAGAATGGGAGAAATTATCTTCTGCCCTTGTTACACTATATCTGGGGTATTGTGTTCACTTTTAGGCCCCACATTTCAGGAAGGGTATTTATAATTTGGAGATCATCCAGAGTAGAGCCGCCTTTCATTCATAAGCAACCTTTCATTCATAACATAGCATCATCTCTGGGACCCTTTCCTTTTTCTTAAAATTTAAAGATTGATATCCTGAGAGGATCAATTAATGACTACTCTTCTTGCTAATCCAAGGATTAATACCCAGGAAATTGAGGCTTCTAACACTCATGAGCCTTCTCTGATTGAGACTTAATTAGTATTTACAGTAAGTATTTACTAAGCAGGTATAGGTATAAGGACAATTAGTATAAAAACATTTCCCCCTCAAAATGTCTGACATATACTTCTGCCCTCCCAAGAGTGGGATCAAATGTAGAGCATAATAACCAGGAGACACTGATCCTGATTCCTGGGATCCTCTTTCTTGCTTATATGGTCTCCATGACTCTAGGTATATCTCTACTGAACTCTGAGGATTGGGGCTTCTGATGGGTCTGCAGATGAAGAACGTTTAGCCAGTCAATCAATTAGCAAGCATTTATCAATCATCCATTTATATGTCTGGCATTGTCCTAGACATTGGAGATACAAATACAAAGAAGGAAGCAATCCTTATTCATGAGAAACATACATTTATATGGGCAGACAAGTCCATATATAAGGAAAAACTGATTAAATGTAGAGAGAAATATAGTTTGGAAGGAGAGCACCAGTCATCATGAGGACTGTATAAGGGAGAAAAGAGTCCATGGAGACAGGCTAACTATCTTCAAGTAGAATCCAAGATTTTGAGTTGGGACTTTGAAGGCCATTCAGTTCAGCCCTTATTTGGAAGGAAGTAACTTGAGAAAAGGGTGAGATTTATCCTGCTTGACCTTGAAAGGCAGGTGGATATCATAAGAAAACAAATTAGTTCTGATTTTTCTGACTGATATGGAAATATGTGTAACACAATTGTATGTATACCATATATCAGATCACTTGATATTCTGGGGCTGGGGTAGGGGGAAATGGGAGGGAGAAAACTTTATAAAAGTAAATGTTGAAAACTATCTTTACGTATAATTGGAAAAGTAAAAAGGTAAAAAAATTAAATAAAGATAAATTAGAATATGAAGGATGTGAAGGAAACTTTCTAAGCAATTTGATGCATTCAAAAAGTGAAACCTTAGGAGACAGAGGGTTTATTGTCAGTGGAGGTCTTTATACAAAGACTGGATAAACACTTATCATTGATATTGGACTTCCTTTTCAGGTATGGGGTGGACTGGATGGCCTCTGAGGTTCCTCCTGGTTCTGAGGTGCTATAGTTATATATTTCTCATTGTAAGGAAAGCATATCATGTACTTTAAAATATTAAATAGATGTGAATAATTATTATTAGATAATGTTTATTATGGAATTCAGATAGACTTGGTCCATGGAAAAGTCACTATAAAAAAAATTAAAAGTCACTATAGGTTGTGGCACATAAAGTGACTTGGGTTTTTTTTTATTTGAATAAAAGAATCAGGATATAATTTTCTTCATTTCCTGAAGGCTCATTAAAAGCATCTTTGGGACAGCTCTAATAGTAGATGGGATGGTGGGAATGATATGTGTTTCATCTAACTCTCATATGGTTTTAATGTTTTCAGCTAAGTTTTTATGTTTTGTAACCTTTTTGTCCCACATAGTTTGGCGATTCTAAGTATTTAATATGAAAAAAGCTATTAAAAGTATTGTTGGATTCTTATTATTTGATGTTATGTTTAGACAAGTGTGTAGCATTTCTTCTTTCTGTATTAATGTTCTGATTCCAGTATGGTTTTTTTGGTTGAATTCTCAAGAATATTTGAGAGTTTGTAGTTTTTGTTTTTATCTGTTAGTTAATGAAAGATAGCAAGTTTCTTGTGTGTAATTCTGGCCAGCTGATCATGTATTTCTAGGAATAATATAGGTACTAAATTAACTATAATTATTATTCTATGATTATTACTATGTTTATCATAGCTTTGTCTTTTAAAATGGAGAAACATTCTTGACAAGTTGTATTGTTGTAGAAAGACTTTTTTTTTCAGTGCTACAATGTGTATGTATCCTGTACATATCTATGTTTTGCGTTTTTTCTCTCCACTAGAATGTATGCTCCTTGAGGGCAGAGGTTGCTTTTGCTTTTCTGTATCCTCAGTGCTTAGCATAGTATCTAGTATACAGTAGGTGCTTAATACTTGCTGTTAATGTTCATGATGATGATGATGATTATAAATTCTTGATTTAAAATATATATAAATACTCAATTCACCTGAATTTGAACATGGCATTGGTATTCTTATATTTGCTAGTAGATATGTGATATTTTTCTGGCAAGAAAGCTGGGATCATGTTTACTTCTCAGAGAAAGTTGTCTAATTGCTTTGTTAGTAATTAATTCATGCACTATGAAAAGCATTTAAATCAGTGATATTTCTCTTAACTGGCCTTGTAGTCTTCTAGTTTTGCAGAGAAACCAGAGTTTTACTTTCCTATATTATATCAGTGCCCAAGTTTTCTGTTTTCTGTTCAATCTGACTTGCTTTTTCATTGTGTTAAACTATATCTATATCTATAGGCAGAAATATACAACATATACAACAAATACTTATACTATATATATATATGTATACATATATGTGTGTATATATATATATATATATTTAACCAGAAAATTTCCACATCCTTCTACTTTAGAGATTCTCTCTCTCTTTGATTTGTTCTCAAACCTTTCTAATATAATTTTTGGTTGATGAATATTTTCTGTGTTCTGTATTGATTATTCCTTGTCTCACCCCAACTTTTTGGCTTTCAGTTTTAATTGGTGATTAAGTATATAAGGAATTTCTGATATGCTTTTAAATTCTGTATTCCATTTCACATATTTCTCTTTTTTTGTTGTTGTATTGAATTGAGGAATATGGTGTTCAAGATTTCGATTGCATTTATACACTAGCTATTGATGAATCTTCTAATGTCTCTCCCTGATCTTCTCTTAGTCTCACAACCTATTTCTACCATGATAATATTTGACATCTGCCTTTAGGAGTATTCTTAGGTAGATTTACCTTTTCTCCTGTGTTTTTTTTGCCTTAGTAATAACCTCAGTGTTTTTGTATAAGTTCTGAGTTGTTTTAAACTCTAAGATATTTTGCAGCAATGTAATCATTCATAATAGCTAAAACAAATACCAGCTTTTAAAAATTTCTCTGTTTTTGCCTAGGTGGTATATATCAGTTGAAAATATACCATCAAAAAGTGCTTTTCAGAATTCCATTCTGAGTATGTCCATCTCCCTTTCAAAGCTATTGGAGACATCAACAGTTTTTGGTCATCCTTTTTGTTATTGAATAACACTCATAGAATTAGTATAACATATAGAATTTTAATACATTCAGGTTATTCAACTTTTCTGTCTATAGGAAATGTCTTCTTTAGCTTCTCCTCTTATTTCATACTACTTGGGTTTGGGAATAAAGCTTTTCTTATGATTGCCATGCATTGATCTACAGCTCATTGTTGTGTGACTTGGAGCTGAGGATAATATGGACAAAAAGCAGAATGAAGTCCTTGCCTATAACTGGTAAGACCTGTTTTCAGTCTTATTACATATAATATTGGTGCATAATAAGAGTATTCATAACTTCAATCTTTCATGCACACTTAAGACATGTCTACTTTAATCCTTGACTTGTTCTGATACATCTTGCCTACTTGTAAGAGCAGAATACAAGGAGAACCACTTATGTTTCTGTTTAATGTGTCAAGTTGGTCATCATAAGGGTTGGAATAGGTGAACCATTAACTCTGTACTCAATTCATAGAAGCAGTTGCATCACTCTGCCAAGGATGCTAAGCCATTTAGTATTATCACCAGAATCTAGTTGACCAGTGTTTCAAGGTTCTTGTCAGTTCTTTATAGTTTCCAGAGGGTTCTCTCAGGACCCTGTTCTGACATTCTCTAGCTCTGAAATTGTGAGAATTTCATCCCCATACTTTCTCATAAGCCCCTTCACACACATACACACACACACACACACACACACACACACACTTTCTGGATGGCACAGATGATGAGAAGGTTATTATTATAATTTATCATTTATTCCCATCTTTTTTTTGACAGGGCTCAGATAGAAATGAACCTAGGGCAAGTCCTGCTATGATTTATTTTATATTTCTTATTCTTCAAGTATATAAAATAGCAGCTTTTTTAGTCAAATAAAAGTATTGGATTGGAATGTAATCCTTTGTAGATTCATTGAAATTCCCCATGGCAAAACTCCTGTATTCTCATATGCTTTTGATCTCCTCTGCTAGATCTCTATCCTTTGAAAACTCTTCATTTTGTTTACCTTGGAAATTATGATTATTTGGTATGGTAATAGCTATTAAATATGTTGTCCTTAAGTTCTTGAGATTTTGTGAACCCAAATTTTATCTTAGTAATTGTAGGACAAAAGTTCAGTTCATGATAATGGCCCAGTTCCAGTTCATTTTGTGAGATGAGTTAACCAGGATTTTTAAAGGTCTTTGTTTCTAATAAGGGCATTTTTTTTTTGTCTGACACTGTATGAAAGACATTGAGCTTCTGATACAAATTTCTAACTACCAAGGAATGTCTTGCTAGGTATTCAATAGGTGCTTTGTATCATGTGCATTTATCATTAAGTCTGAATTCTATAAGATTAAGTCTTCTATAATTTTTAGTGACAGCTCCCCAGTTGGTCTTGAATTGCTATCATAAATACTTCCATTTTTATAGTCCCCATGACCCTGTATTCCATGTTTCTTTGAATACATATTGTTGGCTAAGTTCATTAGGGTATTACTCATGGAGGAACTTTTGATTTAATTTTTGATCTGTTTCATGGATTCCATCTTCAAGTAAACCATTTTGTTTTTTACATTTGACATATCCAATAGTTTTCTACCTGTTATCAGTCTTTATTTTTCTTCTCATTACTATTTTCTTACTATAGCCATCTTTTTTGATAGAGTTCAGATAGAAATGGTTCTGAGAGAAATCACTTTTCTCCCAATTCTTTTGTATTTAGCATTTTGTGCACTATAGTACAAGTGGGTAAAATGATGATTTAAATTTTTATAAGCATCTTATCTTTTTGATGGAGTTCAAATAGAAATAATTCTAGGATGAGATTATTTCTTGTTTATTATTTATTATCTTGCTTTTTATGTTTAATGCAATACAATTGGATAAAATAACTTTTAATAGATGAATAAAAGCCTTAGGATATAAGCCAAAGACTCACTGAAAACATAACTATATTACATGATAAATGCATTAGAAAAATTGCTAGACAAGTTGGCCGTGGGATTCAAAGCCTAAGGTTGTTATGGTCTTTCGAGAAGGGAGTGGTATAGTTAGAGAAGGCTTCCTAGCATTTTAATTGTACTTTAAATGATAAAGGGAAGAATTGGGGGAGACCATATTAATCCTCAGGAGCAAGATGAATAGAAGCATGGATCAGGTGAGAATATGATGAATCAGGGGACTGGGCATAGTTCAACTGAATTAAGTCCATGTTAAGACTAAACATATTTTCCTTAAACACAAATGGATTTTGTAATTATCAGATTCAGAAATTGGAATGAAATTAAGCAGGTGTTTAAAATCTACATTGTGCATGAAAGTTGGTTTTTTATTTTTTATATTTATCATATTTTTAAAATTCTAGTTTCCTTTTTCTGCAAATTGATACTAATTTCCATGTTAAAATAAGCCATCAAATTCCAATTCTGTCCCTGCTAAGAACAGTGATGAGATGCTTTAAGATGTTCATAAGTATTCTATTAAGAAAACAAAAGCTTACTACTTAAAGCAGATAGATATCTGAGTGGTTGTTCTGGTCCTTAGGTGTGAGTATAAAAAACTTCCATTTGGCATAAGTGAAGAATATGTGGAAGAGCCAGATTAGTCAAGAGAGACACTGAGGAGAGCAGGACTTTGCTACTCTGGAGCTTTTCTATGATTGATAACTCTTCTGATAAGAATTAATATCTGCGAAAGCATGGGCAAAATGAGGGATTGTGGGGTTTTTATTTCCTTATTCAAGCTATTAAGAACTAGTACAAACAAAGGTTGTCAAGAATTGGAGTTAATTTACTCACTTAACACTTTGCAATCTGGCTTCCAGCCTCATCACGCAACCAAAGCTGCCTCTCCAGAGTTACCAACAATTTCTCAATCCTCATTCTTCTTGGCCTTTCTTCACCTTTTCACAATATGGATCACCCTCTTCTAGATACTATCTTCTTTGACTTCTTCTTCTTCTTCTCCTCCTCCTCTTCCTCCTCCTCCCTGTCCTCCTTCTTCTCCTTCTTCTTTTTTCCTCTTCTCCCCCTCTCTTCTTTTTCTCTTCCTTCTTCTCTCCCTAATCCTCCCCTTCTTCCTCTTTCCCAGTTTTTCTACCTGTCTGATCAGTCCTTCTCAGTCTCCTTTGTTGAATCTCCATCCAGATTGTAAATGCTAACCAACTGAATGGCATCATGGTGACCAAGCCATTCATTCCTCAAAACATTCCCTCGATGCCCATTTCCTAAGATGCTGACATCAGAGAGAATTTCGCATAGATTCCTATGAAAGCTTTCATTTATATTTACTAATGTTAGGTCCCAAGACTAGCCTGCCAGGTTGCTTCAGTTTTTAATCCAGGTATTTAAGGGAATGAAGGGCTTAGTAGGTTCCTTCCAGGACTTGATATTGTGACACATTATGTACTGATTCATTAATGGCCAAACTATCCTCCTTCTATAGTCTTTGTCCCCAGACCTCAGACAGCATATCTCCAAGGGAAACTGAGACACCCAGATAAAGCTACCCAGAAATGTTTCTTTCTCTCAGAGGTCTCATCTGGATCACTACCTTTTTTTCTAAAACAAACAACAGTCAGCCAGTCTAGAGATTCTGTCTCTTTCTGTTTTTAACTAGTCTCTTCAAGCAACTTCAATATAGGAGAGAGTCTTACACCCCCTTTCAGGACTGGGGGTACTTAGCAGTACCTCTTCCCATCTCTTTGAGTGACTAAAACTCTGTTGAAGAAAGTCAGGGCAAAATTCTTACCTACCCTAAAATGTAGCAATTAAATAGCAAATAAGCACAAAGTATCCACTTAATAGCTTAAAAGCTCGTATTTATATAACTTGAAAGTTTGTAATATGCTTTATATATATATATATATATATAAAATTTCATTTGATGCTCATAATAACCTTGAGAAGTCAGTTCCCTTATTATATCCATTTTTATAGATGAGAAATTAAGACAGACAAAGGTTAAGTGACTTGCCTGTGGCCACACAGCTACCCAGTGTCTGAGACTCGGATTTAAATTCAGGGTTTCCTGACTGCAGGCCCAGTGACCTATCCAGGATGCCACCTAGGTGGACTGGGGTTATGCTATGGGATACATGTTGGTCATGAAACCAAGAGACTTGAATTTATATCCTCATTCTGGGCCATTAGCTGGATGATTATGTAGAAAAGTCAGTTAGCCTGAGCCTTAATTTTCTCATCTGAAGAATAGAAATAATAATTCCTGTCCTACTCACACCATACTGCGGGGGGGGGGGGGGGTAAGGAAAGTGTATTCTAAGCCTTGGAGGGCCCTCAGAATCTGGCACACCCTTTCCTCTTTTACCAACTTCTGCATGAAGCTTTTCCTAATTTCCCCCATCCCATCCCTTTCTGCAAAAACCCTCCCTCCCAAGCTACTTGGTATTTAACTCCTTTTTACCTATTTGGATTTACTTTCTATTTATGCTGTATATACATATATATATATATATGTGTATATGTGTATACTCATACTGAATATATAATATATATACATTTATATATATATGTGTATATATATATATATTATTTGTAATATCCCCCCATTAGAATGGAAACTCCTTGTGAGTAGGGATTATTTCCTTCTCTCCTTGTCTCATGTCTAGAATTGTGATTGGTACAATAGTAGGCACTTAGTACATACTAATTGCTCTTTTGAATTTGAATTATCAAAAAATTTAAATTATCAAAAAAAGAGAAATTTGAGCTATCTTTATTATATTAACAAGAGAAGTAGTTAACATGAATATTTGTGAAATGGAAAACAGTAGAGAGGTCAAACTGTTTGGTACTGTAGAAGATACTAGGCTGGTTAGGAGGACATGAGCTAGAGATGGAGGAGGAGATTCTAGGCAGAGCTAACCTGTGTGGACACACAGAGGAAGATCATCTGGCTGCAGCAGAGGATTCATGTAAAGAATCATTGGCGATATTGGGTTGGGCCGGACTGAGGACAATAAAGAGTCAAGGATTTCCCTATGTTCATCCCCACTTGATACAGAACGTATGATGTATCAGAGTCTTGGGTCCTTGTGTAGATGCTTTGAGACTTCAAGGATCCCTGACTTGATCATTGTGGGTTCTCCCTTCACCGATGTGGCTCCTCACCTCTCCATGCCTTAGTAGATGACCTTCGTGAGATGCTGTGGCCAAAAAATTCATCACCTGGTGGCCATTCTTCCGATGACACACTATTATTTAGTTGATGATAATGATGTTAATAATGAAAAACAAGAGCCTCTGTTTTTCTAGCTATTTTTACTTTTCAAAACACTTCACGTATATTAAGTTGATCTTTGAAACAGTCTTTGAGGTCTGTTGAGAACAAGTATTGTTGTTACATTATACAGAAGAGGAAACTGAGACCTAGAGAAGTCCACTGGTTTGCCTGGGGTCATGCATAGGACTGGTTAGAGATCTAGGGTGAGAACTCAGGTCTTCCAATCCTGTATACCCCTGTAGATAGAGGTCCTTCATCCTAAATTGCTCCTTTCCAATGCAGCATCTTGGGAACATCTGATGTCTTCCAGGGTGTCTGAGGTGGCAAGGTTTTTGTGATATAAAAAGCAATTTAGGTGGAGCTCAAGTTTATTCCTCTTCTTTACCTCTGGGTCAGGAGGCAATCAGAAAGACCAGATCAGACTCTGTTTGCTTGAAGCAGGGTTTAATAGCAGGAGCAATGACCTGAGAATCAAGAGGCCAAGATTCTCACCTTTGTTCTACTGCTCACCTGCTGTGTGACCCTGAGCAAACCATCTCCTTTCCCTGGGTCTCAATTCCTTATGTATGAAATAAGGAGAGTTGCATTGGATCACTAAGGTGTTTTCCAGTTTTAAAAGTTGTATATTCTTTAAGTCCTGGCTCTAATTGTATTGTTTTAAGCTTCCATAATATTCTGACATTCTAAAACATGTTCTCAAGTTGTCTTCCAGATTTAACATTCTCTGTTCTGGAATCCCTTCTGCTTTGTGAAGTTTCTTTATCTTTCAAATGAGACATTTTGAGGACAGTTTTAAAAATAACATGTTGAATTGATTATATGCTTAAAAACAAAAGCAAGCTGTATTTAATAAGTCTTGTACAATTTTCTTTTTCTGTTCTACTGTGTTTGTGGAAATGCTTATTTTTATTTGGTGTTTGTCAAATTTGGTATTTAAAAAAGAAAAAATTAAAATAATATAAGCATTTTGGTTGGACTTGTGATTCTCTGTTCAGTGTTCTATGTTCTGAGGCCCTTTATAGTTCTAACATTCTTTTTTGAAATTATTATATTTTTTCAATTAACAAAATCTATTTTTTCCTTCTTCTTACCTCCCTATTTTTTTTTAAAAGAAAGGTAAAACCTTTGTAACAAATATGCTTAGTCAAGCCAAACATATTTCTGCATTGGTCACATCCAAAAATATATCTCTCATTCTGCACCCTGAGTTCATCACCTCTCTTTCAGGAGGTGGGTAGCATGCTTCATCATCCTTTCTCTGGAATTGTGGTTGATCATTTCATTGATCAAAGTTCTTACTCTTTCACAATGGTTTGTCTTTATAGTGTTGTTGCAATTATGTAGATTGTTCTCCTGGTGCTGCTGCTCACTTTACTCTGCATCAGTTCATACAAGTCTTCCTAGGTTTTTCTGAAACCATTCCCTTCATCATTTCTTATTGCACAACAGTAATTCATTCATCCATCTGCCACAATTTCTTCTGCCATCCTGCTCTAACATTCTATGTTTAGTGTTCTAACATTCTTTGCTCTAAGGTCCCTTCCAGCTCTGATATTTTAAATCGGTGTTCTAACATTCCGTGTGCTAAGATCCTGTCCACCTCTAATGTTCTGTGTTCAGATTTCTAACATTTCCTCTTCCGGGGCCCCTTCCATTTCTAACATCCTAGTATTCTATATTCTTTAGGTTTTCTCCAAACTACTCTACCCCATTGTGAGGGAGGCTGCCCTGTCTGTTCTCAAATATATGCTTCTGAGCTTCCAGCATTCCCATGAAGCCTTCCACCTGGTAAGGAGCTTGTGCAATCCAGACTGCACACCTAGGACGTCTCTTTTTTGCAGGTATGGATGGGATTGGAGAGTGGAAAAAAGGGTAGAATGGGTTCCCAAAAGAAGTGGCTGGGCCTGTCCTTGAATGTTCTGACCCCTTCCCATTGGCTATAGAGCACAGGACTGGGAGTCAGGAAGACCATGGTTCAAATCCAGTATGAGACACTTATCAGCTGTCTGATCCTGGGCAAGTCACTTAACCTCTGTCTTCCTTCATTTTCCCATCTATAAAATAGAAATAATAATAGTACCTACCTTCCTCAGTTTCCTTATCTGTAAAATGGAGATAATAATAATAGTACTTACCTTCCCAGGTGCTTATGAGGATCAAATGAGATGATTTTTGTGAAGCACTTTGGAAACCTTAAAACACAATATAAATGCTAGTTGTAATTGTTGTTACTATTCCCTGAGGCAGTCCCCTGTGCCAGCCCTGAAGGGGTTCCCTGCATTCTGGGATGAAGATAGAAGTAGGGTGGCAGCATATGGAATAGTGAGGACCCCGGAAACCTATCTTCATAGTTTTCAGAGTAACAATTCCCTATCCTTGCAGTCCCTGTGCTTATCCCTCTTCCCTCCCCTCCCTTCACAAGTAGCCTGGGGAGTAAATCGTGTAAACAGAGTCTATGATTTTTTTTTTAGCTGGAAATGAATCCCTTTAGACTTTAGTGATAGGGGAGATTGTGGCATGGGCTGCACTTGACCAGCAGGGGGAGCCCTCAACGAGACAATGATCTGATAAAGGTTGAGGAGGGGGAGAGAAGCCAGGAAAAGGCCACATTTGAAAAATGTTCCTTGTGCATGAAACTGGTGTTCCTTCATCCACTCAGAGCTTTGTAGGTAAGGAGACGGATAGTTTTTTGTAAAATAATAAGGAAGATGATAATGATAATAACTATAGATTCCTTAAGTAGAAGAAAAGCACTTTTTAGAATCAAAGGGATCTTAGAACCTAGAATATCCATGCTGTAGTTATAAGGGACTTTAATCCATGGACGTCAGAGCTCAGAGGAAACTTAGAAAAGAGAATGTCAAAATGATGGGGGGCTTAGAACAGAGAATTTCAGTGTTGGGAAAGGTCTTAGAATATAGAATATAGAATGTTAGTGCTAGAAGGAAGGCAAGAACAAAGAGTGTCAGAACCCAGAGGGACCTTGGAAAAGAAAATGAGAAATCATGAGAGGTAAGAACTGGAGGGGACCTTATAGGTCATCTGATCCAGAGGATGGCAAACTATGACCCATGGGCCAAATCTAGTCTGATTGTTTTTGTATGGCATTTAAATGAAGTTTTACTGTATTTGGAAATGTTAAAAACTGCTCTTAGCTCCTGGTCTATACCAAAACAGATGGCAGTTAGATTTGGACCATAGTTTGTCAACTCCTGATCTGACCCCCCTCCTTCATTTCACAGATGAGGAAACTGAGGCCCAGAGAGAATCAACCTACCCATAGTTATTCAGGGAGATGGCAGCAGAGCTAACTGGTCACATGACTCTACCTTTTTCTACTATCCTGTGCTTAAAATCTACTCAGATTCGGTTCAGTTTGATTCGACAGTGCTTTAGTGAGCAGTTCCTGTGTACAGAACATTCCTCAGCACTAGGGGCAAGATAAAAATTCCCAGACGGGTAGGAGGGTAAAGAACCAATGCATAGACACATGAACACATTACAAGGTAAATCCTTGAAAGAGGTAATAAGTTCTAAGTCTCATGGGGATGGTCATTACCAAAGCAGGAGATTTAGGGACTGAGTTCTGAAGGAAAGTTGGGTTTTAAAAGCTAAGTAGGAATTCAAAGGACAAAGGAAAGGGGGGATAAGTGATAAGCAGAGAGACCATTCTTAAAGTAGGGAACCAAGGGAGCACGAAATGGGGTGACTCAATTGAATGACAGACAGGGGGCCTTATTCTACTTCCCCCACCAGAAACCCTGCTTTGCATTGTTTTATCTTACTAGTTCCCTGTTTGAGGTTGGATGATAAATAATATACCTCTTCACTGCAAGAGGCAGCCCAGACTCAATACCTGCCAGTGGATTTTGGCCCCTCCAAGGTTATCCTAGTGGGAAAACTCCTCAGTGATTCTGTCTTTGTCCAGGCTGTCTTAGGAATTCTCTTTTGTGTAGACTCTTTGAGCCTATCAGACATTCTTCCTGAATAATAGTAATAATAATAAATATACTTATATATAAGTATAATAAATATAAATATATAAATATACTATTATTTTTGTTATTGTTTCATGTAGTATTTGAAGTCTCCAAACCTACATGCACACATATGTAAAATAGATGGCCTCTTAACCAATATCAACCAAACAAATATTTATTAAGCAGATACTCTCCTAGGCACTGGGGATAGGATTAAACTGAATTAAATAATCATTACTCTTGAAGAACTTACTTTTTCATGAATTCCCACAAAAGCCCAGTGTAGGATGCTACATAAGTATTGTTAACCCCATTTTACAGATCAGGAGACTGAGACTTGCAGAGGTTTTACCTACAGTCACCCAGTTCATAAGTGCTTGAGACAGCATTTGAACTCAGATCCTTCTGTTCAATTCTCCCACCCACCCACCCACCCACCCAAATTCCCTGCTTCTTTGTCCCCTTCATTAATAGTCCAGCCCTTATCACATCTTAGATGGTCTTTGTGAGTTGTTGTGAGCCAAAACATTTTGCAGTCTAGATGGTGATGAGCCTTTTCCTACTTCAGATGATACTGGTCCTTAGATGATATACAATCCCCTGCTGGGCTTTAGTCAAAACCTAGCTTGCCAGGGCTTGGCATGGTTTCAGATCACCTAGATACTTTGATGAGGCATCAGAGGAGAACTTTATGGTGGAGAACATCTACTACAAATGGGCCAACTGAGGCTTTGAAAAGGGCCAGGATGAGAAGTGCAGAAACTTGGGTTTCTATTAGAATAGTTAAAATTCATAAAACCCATACTATTTTCCAGGTCTCTGCTAAGTGTATTTACAAATATTATCTTATTTGATCCTCACAACAATCCTGGAGATAGGCACTATTATTTATCTCCATTCTATGATTGAGGAAACTGAGCTAGACGTGAAATGACTTTCCCAGAGTCACACAGGGTATCTGAGGAAAGATTTGAACTCAAGTCTTCCTGACTTTAGGTCTAGTGCCATGTTGTTACAATCTAAAGCCTCTACAGTCATGCCAAGCTTTTTCTGGTCCTCACAGCTTCTCCCTCACATCCCCAAAATGGTGGCTTCCCTGGCAGAAGAGGACTCCAATTCCAGAGCAAACTGCCTGGAAGAGCTGGCAGAGCTGATCCACTGTATGGTGTTCCGTTTCTCGGGTTTCCCGGACCTGTACGAGCCAGTCATGGAGGCCATTAAGGTGGGTTCCTCATATCCATCTTCCAATAATAACTGAGAAGGCGTTTCTGAGCTTTTTCTTTTTCTTTTTTAGAGTCTTTGAAGTACAAACTAACTTAGAGTCAGAGATCTGAAAGCTGGAAGGAACTTCAGAATATGGAATGTTATACTTGAAAGGAATGTTAAAACATAGAATGTTAGAGCCAGAATGAACTTTAGAATGTAGAATATTCTAACGGGATGTTAAAACACAGAATATTAGAGCTAAAGATATATTAAAACATAAAATATTCAGTCTAGAAGAGGTTAGAACAAACATGTTGAAACTAAAAGGGACTTTAGAACACAGACTATTAGACCTGTAAGGTATGTTAGAACAGAATGTTAGAGCTGGATGGGACTTTAGAATACAGAATATTATCCATATAATATGTTAGAACATAGAATGTCAGAGCTGAATGAAACTTTACATTATCGAATATTATGTAAGGTATAATATGTTAGAATCTAGAATGTCAGAGCTGGATGGACTTTAGAATACAGAATATTACACCCATGAGTTTCTTAGAATGTAGAATGTCAGAGCTGGGGGGGATGTTAGAATACATGATATTAGACCTGAAAGGAATGTTAGAACATAGAATGTTAGACATAAAAGAGGCTAGAACATGGAACATTAAAATTTTAGGGCATAGAATATTAGATCTGTTAAGGTTCCTAGAACATAGATTGTCAGAACTGGAAGCAACTTTAGAACACAGAATGCTAGTGCACAGGACAAAATGTTAGAGTTGGAAGAGTGTCAAGGTACCTCCCTTTACCAATATGCATCAACACCTGACCTGAAGCTTATAATTTTAGTTAGTCCATATGACCAGAGTATATCAGAAGCAGGCCTTGGTCCTAGGTCTTTTGGACTCCAAGGCTGACTGGCTTTCTATCCATTATACCATACTGCCTCTCCCCCACACTTCCTTTCAAGAGCTGTTTTATGCACGTATTAAAAAATTAATACTCAGAGAGTTTGAGTAATTTGCCCAGGTTCACCTGGTTAGCAAGTGGCAAGGTCTGGATTTGAACCAGCTCTCCCATTCTTGGCCAAGGGCTCTTTTCCCTCTCTAGGTTACTCCTACTTATTCATACTCCTACAGTAGTTGTACAAGTGAAAAGTGAAGGCTGGCTGGCTACAATCTAAGGAGGCTTCCCAGGGGAGGATGACTTTTCAGGAACTGCCCCTTTCTCTTCTACTTTGCCTCCTCCCCAGGACCTCCATGTTCCCAATGAAGACAGGATCAAGCAGCTTCTGGGTCAGAATGCCTGGACCTCCCAGAAGAACGAACTGGTCTGCTTCTACCCCCGGCTGGCAGCCAAGTCAGACACAGGCAAGATCGGCCTCATCAACCTGGGGAACACCTGTTACATGAACAGTGTGATCCAGGCTCTGTTTATGGCTTCTGAGTAAGTAATACTTCAGGAGTTTCTTAACTTAGCTTCAGGAGGGATGGAGAGAAGAGCCTCATTTTCCCCACTGCTTGTTAGTTAGCTCCAAAGGATAGACACAGTCCCCAGACATGATGGGGTCCAGCTTGTACCCAGGCCAACAGAAGAAAAGCTGCTTGGAGGTAAAGTTTGGGTTGTTCCACAGGGTCATGCTCCTGAATCCCAGATGCTCAGCACTCCACCTGGGAGTGCATATCAGGAAACATAGTACCATCCCATCAGAAAATGTGTCCAGAGAAGAGCCAGGATAGGGAAATAACTTGGAGTCTGGGCTATAGAAGGATCAATTGGAGGACCTGGGGATGTTTTGTCAGAGAAGAAGACAGTCTTCAAGTATAAGCAAGAGAGAGAGAGATGAGGTTCATTCTCCTTGGTCCCAAATCATAAAGTGAGGTGCTGTGGATAGAAATTAGCAAGGGTCTAATTTCTGTCCTTTAAAAGGTTCTAATGTTCTGTCTGAGAAGTTATTTCAGGGAGGCAGATTTTAGCACTTTTCAAGGGGGTAAGTTAAACAGTTAAAGCTTCTACCCTTTATTTTGTGGAGAAGAACCCAAGTCTCAGAGCCAAGACTAGCTAGAGCACAGGTCTCCCAACTTCCAGTCTTATCATATTGCATCCTCTGAGAGACTTAGTAAGCAACTGAAGGCATCCATTGTGTCTGGGCATCCTAAATGAGGTGATTCCTTACTTTTTAGCACCCTACCCTTTATTATATTCAGTTGGTTGTCTTGAATAGAAGCATTCTCTTCTCTCAATATCTGAGAGCAATCCTTGAGAGTTTCTGTCATTTGAAGACATCAGAAGGGGCCCCTCAATCTCTTCCTATCCACTGGGTTTTTGAGTCAGAAGAGCCAGATTTGAATCTTGGCTCTTCAAATGCCAGTGTAACCTTGGATGAGTCATTTCCCCTGGGGGGGGGGGGGTGTCTCAATTTCCTCCTCTGTAAAAAGAAGAGATTACAGTCTCATAAGTTTGTTTCCAGCTCTGTCCATGACGTTCATCAGAGAATCTCAGAATTTGAAGAGACCTCAGAGGGCACTGAGTTCAATATAATACCCTATAATACCCCAAGACAAGTTTGTCCAACTTCTGTTTAAAAGCCACTCTCCTCCAATTTATTTCCTGTGAAATGAGTTTCTTAGCCTGACTGATGACTCCTGATACCCTTTCCCATGTTAGCATCCTATGATGTTGTTTCCTATCATCTTCAGGGCCAGATGCTCACCCTCACACATTTTTAATTCTTAGAAAATTCTCCCAAGGGGCAGTTGGGTGGCAGAATGGATAGAGCCCTGGCCTGGCAGTCTGGAAAACCTGAGTTCAAATCTGGTAACTGGGTGATCCTGGGCAAGTCACTGATTTAAAAGAAAAGTTCTCTTGAGCCAAAATCTGTCACCCTTAAGCTGCCACCCATTCATTGATCCTGATTCTGCTCTCTGAGGTCAAGAGAAAGATTTGAAATGTATTCCCATTTGACAGTCCTTATCTATCGATGACATACCTCCCCTAAGTCTCTTTTCTCTAGAGAAGCTATTTTGGCTCCTCCTACCAGGCTGGTCCAAGAGGAGCTGGTTTGGAGGTCTCCTAACCTGTGTATTTCTGGTTTGTTTTGAGCTTTCGACACTGTGTTCTACATCTTCCTGAGGATAATTCCCAGCCCCTGATGACCAAGCTCCAGTGGCTTTTTGCCTTCCTTGAACATAGCCAGGTGACTATATCTCTTCTCACCCCTAGGGGTGTGGGGGTAGAGGAAGTGAGTAACAGTGAGGCTTGAAGAATGTGCCAAGTGACTAGGCAAATACACAGATATACAGTAAAGTTGATAAGAGGGAGAGAAGACTGCTGAAATGGTCTGGAAAGGCTTCAGGAAGAGGTGTGATTTATAAGGATCATAACATTTGGAGTAAATATCAGGATCAAAATGCAAGCAAAAAGAAAAATAGTCCTTGCCTTCAAGGAGCTTACATTCTAGAGTGACTATACACAACTGGAAGGAGAAAAGATACCCAGAATCAAAAGCAGAAACAAGAAGAGGGATGGAGGTTAGCTGGTACCACTCCACAATGTGGAGGCTTCATGTGGAACTCACCAGGAAGAGATGGGAGTTGGCATGGTGGAGGAATATTCCTGGGTGCAAAGGCTGCAGATAGCATGGATATTCAAGGATGAACAGATTGTATAAGATGATAATTGCCTAAATAAATTAATTGGATTAAGTAAATTAATTTAAAAGATTAATTGCTGTATGTGCAGTAAGATTGAAGAGAGATAATATAGTTAGGGAAGATGTGACTTATCTGTTTTCTTATCACCCTCTGGATTTGAAGAACAGAGGAACAGGGCCAATGATACGGTCTCAGGGTTAGAAAGTAACCAACTCATACTTGAATAGAATTCCCCTCTATCACATTCTCAATAAATGGTCATCTGGCCTCTTTGTGAAGACCTTTAGTGACAGGGCACCAGCTGTTGAGGCAACCCCTTCTTTCTGTTTTTTAGACAGTTTCAAGCTCTTCCTTCTATCTAGTGGGAATTAACCCCTTGCACTGACTCATTGTTTTCAGTGCTGCTCTCTAGACAAAATCAAAGAATGTCAGCAGCTCATGCATCATCCAGAAACCATCTCATCCCTCTCCATTGGACTTAGAATACATCCCTGCCATAGTAATTTTCACAGACTTTGCTTGAAGACCTTTATTGAAAGGAAACCCACTAATTCCTAGGGTATTCCAATCTACTGTGGGGAAGCTCTACTTATTAGGAAGTCTTCCCTAACCCCAAAGTTGGATTTTCCTATTTTACAAATGAGAAATTCAAGGTCTAGAGAGAGAAAATAACCAGTTTAGGGTAATTAATCATAGTATATAGGACTAGAAGGGGTCTGAGAGATTGTTTTATCCAATTCCCTCATTCATTTTTGTTTTATTTTGTTTCTCCCACTGTGTTTATTTTGAGATGAGCTCCTTGAGGTCAGGGATTGCTTTTGCCTCCTTTTTAATCCCCAGCACTTAGTACTAGGGTTCTTAATAGCAGATTATTAATAAATATTTACTGATTGATTGGATAGGATCTCCCCATCTTGCCCAAACTGGAAGTACAGTGACCACTGATAGGTTGAGCCCACTGCTGATCTACATGGAAGTTTTGACCATTCAGTTTCCAACTTGGGCTAATTGGATCTTCCATAGGATTCCTGATGCCTCCCTTTCTTGCCCTTTACCAGGAGACTGACCCTATTGGTGCTGAATTGAAGTGTACATGTCTAGTTTACTCAGAACTCTTAAGCTCAAGTGATCCATCAGCCTGAGCCTCCCCAGAAGTAGGGATTAAAAGCATGCATCATGGTTTTTTTCTTTTAATTTTTTGTCCTATTAATTTTTTTTTTAAATTTAATTTTATTATTTTTCCATTTAACAGGCAATATTTTCTTCTTCTCACAATCCCCCAACATTGAATAACTTTTTAACAATTCATGCCAAATATGGGTATTTAAGCAAAATAAATTTTTCCATTGACCATGTCCAAAAGTATACATCTCTTTCTGTATATTCAACCTATCACCTATTTAGCAAAAGATGGGCATCATGTTTCATCATCATTCTGTCTGGATTTGTGGTCTCTCATTGCATTGATCAGTTATTAAATCTTCAAAAGTTGTTTTTCTTTATTATGTTGTTATCATTATACAAATTGTTCTAATTCCACTCACTTCATTCTGCACAAGTTCATAGAAGCTTTTCCCAGTTTACTCTGAAATCCTGTTTTTTTCTTTCTATGTTACGATCATGCTCCAGTACATTCATATGTCATAGTTTAGTTAGTCAGTTTTCACTTGATGGATACCACCTTAGTTTGAGTTTTTTGCTACTACAAAAAGAGAATCCTTTTAGGCAAAAGTAATATCTTTTTCTTCTTTCTTCGATATCTTGGCCCCTTAATCTTCTAAAGAAAAAAAAATGGAGGTCTGGAGAAGCCAAGTCACTTACTCAAAGTCTCAATATAAACTACAGCAGAATCCAGATTCATACTCAAGGCCTCCAATTCTAAACCTAAGTTCCTTTCCCCCTACCCACTGTGTGATGCAGGGTATATGTGGCAAAGCTGGGACTTAAGCTCAGATCTTTTGACTTTGAATTCAGTGCTATTTCCACTGTCCTACAGGTCTTCCTAAGAACATAGAGAGGAAGAGGGGGATGCAGAGGGTCTGGCCCCTGGAGTGTGGAGAATGGCAAGATGTGCCCTATTTCAAGGACCTTCTTTCTTTTATTTCCCCTGATGCTAGCGGCCTGCTGTCTCCCCAGAGAGCTTTCTGTCTGCCTCCTGGACACCCTGGTTCAGTCCTGGTGCCCAACAAGACTGCTCAGAGTACCTGAAGTATCTGTTGGACCGGTAAGGGAAATTACTGTGGGAGGGAGGAGGGGGGAGGGAAGGAGGGAGAGAGAGAGAGAGAGAGAGAGAGAGAGAGAGAAGGGGAGAATGAGGGAGAGGTATGGAGGAAGGGGAAAAGAGAGAGAAAGAGTAGAAAAGTAGAAGTAAAAACTTAATAACAATTCATCTTGATCAAAGTGGAAGGTGCTATCCTTATAAGATCTCCCCATACTGGAGGTCTTCAGTGAGCTGTTGGACTGCCATTTGGAGATCCTGGAGAAGGTGTTCTTGCTCAGGTTGGGAGTTGGATGGCTTTGAGTTTCCTTTGGATTCTGAGACTGTGAAAGAGAGATTAGGAGAGTGAGGGAGAGGCCTGGAGTAATTCTAAGAAACAGAATTAGGAAGAAGTGGTGAGAGAAGAACTGAGGAAGTAGAATTATAAAGACTGGCTTTACTTAGGGATGGATCATAGAAGTAAATATTTAATACTCAAACTCAGTGTGTGTAGGTGTGTGTGCATGTGTGTATACAAAAGTGTGAGTATATAAAGATAAAAATATTTGTGTGTGTCTGAATGACTGTATATGTGATAACTTATATAATAACTTGATATGAATGAGTGTATATTATATGTCTTGTAAATAGAGGGTTTGTATTTGCATATGTACAAAAGTTTGTGACTATGTGAATGTGTTTGTGTGTGTGCTGGTACAATGCCTCAAACCAGAAGTCTGAAGATCCAGCTTCAGAACCTGAGCTAGCAGCTAACCCCTTGGGTGACCATCCTCAAGTCACTGCTCCTCTCCGGGCCTTGGATATTTAATCTGTAAAAGGAAGACTGAGGAGAGCTCAATGGTCCATTCCTGCCAGCCTTCCCATTTCAAGATTCTGTGACTCTTATTCCAATTATAGGAATAGATACATTTATCTGAAAACTAAAGTGTGAATGTGTGTTAGAGATGGCTTTGGGAGATGGAAAGAACACAGAACTAGGAGTCCAGAGATCTGGATTTGTGTTTCAGTCTGAAACATTACCATGTGTAAATCACTTCTTATCTTTCTCTCTCTGAATCTCTATTTCCACATTTATAAAATAGGTCCAATAGTTTATTGTGAAGATACATTGAAATAATGTGTTAAGTCCCTTTGTAACTGTAAAGATGTATGTATTTGTGTGGACTTATGATTATGAATTCATGTATACATGTGCTTGCATGCATGCATATGTAGAAATATGTGCGTACATTTGGGTAGATGATCTGTGTACTCTGAATATGTGTATGCATAAATTTACAGTTTTGTGTATGCTCATGTGGGTGTATAAATGTGATTATGATTATGTTTAAATGTATATGTGTATATAGAAATTCTGTTCTGATAGTGTCTGTCTTCCTTCTCTGCATTCCCTCCCTTTTTCCCTCCAATCCTGCTGCAGATTGCACGAAGAGGAGAAAACAGGGAAGAGAATTTGCCAGAAGCTCAAACAGTCAAACACACCATCCCCACCAGAGGAGCATCCAAGCCCAAGCCCGACAGCTGTAGAGAAAATGTTTGGTGGGAAGATTGTGACACGGATCCGCTGTCTCCGCTGCCTCAATGTCTCCACCAGAGAAGAAGCATTCACAGACCTCTCCCTGGCCTTTCCACCCCCTGACCGCCGTCGCCGTCGCCTGGGTTCTGTCATGTTGCCAGTGGAAGATGTCAGGGTACAAGGCCCTCCATCACCAGCCAAGACCCAGGCCCCGAGTACTGAGGGGGCCCGGAGACAGAGAAAGCACTGTATCGTTGGGGATGCTCTGCCTCCTGTTGTGAGTATTGAGATCCTTGGCTTCCAAGAACCTGGAGGGCACAGAGGGAGCTTTAGAACAGAGGATGAGAAGGAAAAGAAAGAAAAAGAAGGGAACAATGATAAAGAGGAAGAAGAGAAGGAAGAAATAGAAGAGAAGGCTCAGAAAAAGGAGAAAAAAGAGGAAGAGAAGGAGAAGAAGCAGGAAGAGGAAGAAGAGAAGATGGGGGGAAAGGAGAAAAAGGAGGAGAAGGAAAACAAGAAAGACCAAAAGGAGAAAGAGACAGAGAAAGAAAAGAAGAAAAAGAAAGAAAAAGAGATGGAGAAAAAGGAAACAGAGAAGGAAGTAGAGAAACAAAAGAAAGATGAGGTTAAGAAAAAAAAGGAAGAGAAATTGGAAAAAAAGGAAGAAGAGAAGGTAGAGAAAAAAGAGGTGAAAGAGAAGGAGCTGGAGAAAAAGAAGGAAAAAGTGAAGGAGATACAGAAGAAGGAAGAAGAAGAATTAAAGAAAAAGGAGGAATTGGAGCAAAAAAAAGAAGAGAAGATGGAGAAAAAGGAGGTGTTACAGATAATGAAGGAAGTAGGGCAAAAGAAGGAAGAAGAAAAGGTAGAGAAAAAGGAGACAGAGAAAAAGAAGGAAGTAGTACAAAACAAGGAAGAAGAAAAAGTGGCCCAAAAGGAGGAAGAAAAGGAGGTAGAGAAGAAGGAAGATGAAGAGAAAGAGATGGAGAAAAAGATAAAGAAAAAGAAGGAAGAAAAGGAGGTAAAGAAAAAGAAGGAAGAAGAGAAGGAGATAGAGAAAAAGGAGGAAGGAGGGAAAGAGATAAAGATGAAGAAAAAGAAAGAAGAGAAAGAAGTGGAGCAAAAGAAGGAAGAGAAGGTGGAGAAAAAGAAGAAGGAAAAGGAGGTGTTAGAGAAAAGGAAAGAAATGGTGCAAAAGAAGGAAGAAGAGAAATTGGAAAAAAAGAAGGAAAAAGAAAAGGAGATAGAGAAAAAGACAGAAGTTGAGAAAAGGGAGGAAGAAAAGGTAGAGAAAAAGGAGATGGAGAAAAGGGGACAAGAAGTAGAGAAAAAGAAGGAAAGTGAGAAAGAAGTGGAGAAAAGGAAGGAAGAAGAAAGGAAAGAGATGGAGAAAAAGGAGGTGAAGAAAAAGAAGGAAGAGGAGGTAGAGAAAAAGAAGGACATAGAGAAAAAGAAGGACATGGAACAAAAGAAAGAAGAAAAGGTGGAGACAAAAGAAGAAAAGGAGATGGAGAAAAAGGAGAAAGAGAAGGAAATGAAGGAAAAGGCAGAGAAAAAGAAGGAAAAAATGGTAGATGAAAAGAAAGAGGAGGCAGAGGCAAAAGAAAAGGAGGGAAAAAAAAAAGAAGAGGAAGGTTGCCTAGGCCCAAGGACAGGAGGAAACCAAGGGGTTGCCTCTGGGGAGCAGATGTGTGGCCCTGAGGGTTCTCGATCAGTTCCAGACCTTCTCAATTATTTCCTGTCTCCAGAGACACTGACAGCTGAGAACCGTTATCACTGTGAGCATTGTGCCTCATTGCAGGATGCAGAGAAGGTGGTTGAGCTGAGTGAGGGACCCCGCTACCTCATCCTCACTCTTCTGCGCTTTTCCTTTGACCTACGGACCATGCGTCGGAAGAAGATCCTAGACAACGTCTCCATTCCCCTGTTCCTTCGGCTTCCCATGGCAGGCAGCTGCCCCCAGGAGGACCAGGGCCAGACCTGTGCAGCCTATGACCTCTGTAGTGTTGTAGTACACTCGGGCATCTCTTCGGAAAGTGGCCATTATTACTGCTATGCCCGTGAAGGAGTGACGTCCACGTCCACAGGGCTCTCATCTGCTGAAAAGTCCCCAGGACTGGAGAGCCAGTGGTATTTGTTCAATGACACTCGGGTCTCCTTCTCCTCCTTTGAGTCAGTCAGTAATGTCACCTCCTTCTTTCCCAAGGACACAGCTTATGTTCTATTCTACAGGCAGAGAGCCAGAGAAGGGCTTAGAGCAGAATCCAGGTCACCCAGATCCCACAATGAACCAGTCCTCCACAAAGACTTGATTGAAGCCATATCTAAAGACAACATTCTTTACCTGCAGGTGAGCAGAGCAGGCCCCAAACCCTTAGGTGGGCCTTCCTTCTAATTCTTAGGCTACAATGCCCTTATCTATAAAATGGGAATGTTATCATTTTCACAGCATTCCTCCCAGGGTGATTGTGAGCCTCCTGTATACCATCCATACTGTGAGAGTTATTTTTAACTATTATTGCTATTATCTATTTATATCTCTTAAAGGCTGCTATAGACATTCCACTTCCTTTCTGTCCTGACCTCCTACATCTTGTGTTTGAAGTGAAGTTTGCTGGGACCACCTCACAGATACAGCTGGGTCTGGCTTCCTACAACAGCTGTGTACTCCTAAACACTTTATTTGTATTCATTAAAAAAAATCAGTCCCAAATTTAATGCCCTTAGGGAAGGGCTATTTGGGGGGGGCTATTTAGAAAGTCACTCAAGTTCAGACCGGAAAGGATTTTAGAACCCAGGATTAGAATGTAGAATATAAAATATTTGAATTGGAAGGATTATAGAATGTGGATGTGGATCCTAGAATATAGAATGTTGATGCAGATCTTAGAATTAGATTTTAGGTCGAACTAGAAGAGGTCACAGAATGTTAGGAGCTTAAAATGGAGAATGTTAGAGAAGAGTACTTGAAATATTCAAACTAGACAAGACCAGAGAGATCCTCTATTGCATTTCCCTCATTGTTTATATAATGAAAGTGAGTCCCTGAGAGAAGAAATGTCATATGAGTGAGTGTCCGTGTCCTCAGAAGGTCAATGGTTCCACTAAAAGAGGAGTCATCTGGGAGTCACTCATCTTTGTATTTCATCATCTTGCCTTCTCAGTGGTCCTCTGGAACAACATTTCTGTGTCCTATTAAGCTGACCAACACAGAGCCCATGTCTCCTGGCACAGCTCCTTCCCAAAGGCACATATGCCTGAAATCATCAATCTTTCCCATTCCTTTTGCAAGAAGACCAAGAACAAGTCAATGAATCTGCCCAACTGCAATCCAGGTTGGGTTTACATCTGCCCAATAGGACAAGCTTTCTACATGAATTGGGTCTGGAAGGGAGGGTCTTAACCAGATGAAGATGAAGTCTAGGAAAAATTCCTTGGTTGGTTAGGAGAAGAGTGAGTAAAAGCAGAGGGGGAGGAGACAGCTAGATGGTACAGTGGTTAGAGCCCTGGCCCTGGAGTCTGGAGGACCTGAATTCAAATCCAACCTTAGAAACTTAATAATTACCTAGCTGTGTGACCTTGGGCAAGTCACTTAACCCCATTGCCTTGTAAAAAAAAATTGTGCATTTTTAAGTTTAATCTAAACTGTTAACATTCTATCCATCACTGTATTAAGTATAGACAATCAATAAAATCAAGCCCTTTAAAAAGGGGGGGGGCAGCTAGGTGGTGCAGCACCAGTCCTGAGGTCAGGAAGACCTGAGTTCAAATCTGGCCTCAGACACTTAATAATTACCTAGCTGTGTGATCTTGGGCAAATCACATAACCCCATTACTTTGCAAAAACTACAAGAAAAAAGGGGAAAAAAGCAAAGGGGGAGATAGGAGAAAGCAGCATGAGATGGAGGATTCTCCAATTTCAAGAGAACACAAGGAGTTGAAGGGTATTTTGGAACTAGATAGAAGAGATCCTTGAAGACCAGAATTGATGTTTTTTTTTTCATATTTTGGAACTAGATTGAAGAGATCCTTGAAAATCAGAATTGATGATTTTTTTCATGTAGAAAGTCAGGAGCCATTGTGATTAAAACCTTGGTGTTCAAATAAGTGTTAACTAGGGTCATAAGATTAGAAATGGAGAAGAACTTTAGAGATGTGAGATTCTTAATCTGGGGTTCATGAGCTTGTTTTAAAAAAATTGATAACTATATTTCAATGTAATTGGTTCTTTTGTAACTATATATTTTATTTTCTATCTTTATAAATATTAATTATTTTGAGAAGGGGCCCATAGGCTTCATCAAACTACTATGGGGAAAGGAGTGTCTATGACACAAAGGATTCTTGTTCTAGTCCAGTTCAAACCTAAGGTCTATGAAACTAAAGCAAAATGACCAAAGTCCAGGGCTCTTTCCTACCTACCATGCCAGATCATTTGAAGTCCACAACCAGATAGCCCTGGCTATGATATATCAGGACTGTATTAGGAAACTTCTTTAGGAATAGCTTTCTGGATCAGGCAAGAGGTCCAGAAAATCTGCCTTATTATGTCTTGAATCAAAAACAGATGACACAGATCTTCCATCCAAGAAACTTTAATTCTAATACAACTGGTCTGGGATGAGAGATAGGGAGAGAGAAGCCAAGGGAGAGAAAGTGAATACATAGGGAAAGGGAGGGGTCAAAGAGGACTTCATGGAGGACATGGTATTTGGAAGACAAAGATGAAGATGATGGGGTGGGACCTTGGGACTGGAGATGTTATTAAATGTACCTGCTTTGTGGTACTTTGTCCCCGAGTCTTGCAGGCAGAATGAGGAGGGGTCAAGATGAGAGATTATGTCAACCTGGCTGCTTCTTGGGCTTTGTGGTCTTTAAGTAGGGACTGATCCTTTCTTAGCCCTAGAGGGTAAAACTATGAGCCATGGGTCCTTTCTTAAAAGAGGAAGATCTAAGTTCAAAAGAATGAAGACCGCTAAATCCAAGATGTCCAATGATGGAATAGGCTGTCTTGGAAAAGAGCAAGCTCTCCATTGTTGGAGGTGTTCAGCCAGTCTGATCAGTACAGGTTGAACTAGATGGCAGAGGAAGGGCTCTGTGAGAGACACTTACATCTCTGGTCTTTGAGTCATCTGTAAAAGTTGGGGATCAGACTATGATCTCTAAGCTACTTGCAGCTCTGATGATACTCAACTAGTGTTTAGATCGAGATTTGAACTCAGATCTTCCTGACCCTAGGCTCAGAGCTCTATATACTATCACCCAGTTGCCATAAATGGCAGTAATGGAATTGGAAGGTCTTGAAGGTCTTCTCCCTTCAAGTCCAGGACTCTCCCTCCTATCATGACAATCTGGGAACAAGAAAGTTTTCAGGAAGAAGGTGAAAATTGAAAGTGGATTTGAGAGCATCTGGTGTTTCCAGGCCTCTGCCCAACCCCTCAGATCATCTGCATCAAGTCTGGGTACTCTCAATGCTCCCATCCAGTGCTGGAAATCTCAGGTCCCCCCTCTTGGATTTGCAAGTTCTCTGGTGTTTGTTAAACATTGATTTCTGCTCTTTTATAGCCACAGCTTATCTATGCCCCAATCCATACTCTTGGGGTGTTGGTTGGGGCAGACCTAGAATAAAAGTGAATCTTAGTATTTTGACTTTCTGGGGTATATTCCCCCAGCCATAATTTTAAATCTATGTTGCCTTTTTATATTAAAGGCCACCTCAAAAAATGAAACATGCTTTTTTTATTTTTTTAAGTTTTTGCAAGGCAATGCGGTTAATTGACTTGCCTAAGGCCACACAGCTAGGTGATTACTAAGTTGTCTGAGGCTGGATTTGAACTCAGATACTTCTGACTCCAGGGCCAGTGCTCTATCCACTGCACCATCTAGCTGCCCCCACTGTGCCACCTAGCTGCCCCAACATGCTTTTTCTGTAACAAGAGTCTGCTTCCCATTCTTTTATTGCCTGAAATCCCACCATTAGAGAGTTATTTTCTTCGAAGTTAATTCCTGGCCTTGTGATTTTTTAGCTCTGCCACCACGAGTGATTGCTTCCTTTCAATAGTCCTGAATTTTAAAGTGAGGATTGAACTAGATAGTTTTTAAGGCCTCATCCAATGTGAATAATGTTCTCTGATTCTATACAGAGCCATAACTAAGATGGGATGATCAGGGGTTTACCCCAAGGCACCAAAATTTAAAGAATGCAAAAAGCAAATTTCATGTGTGACAGATATGTCACTAGAGTTACTAATTCTCCCTCCCAGCCAATTGAATTTATCTTCATTATTCCTTTTGTTGTTTTCAAATAAACTACAATAGTGATTTGAAGGCACAATTTCAATTGCCTGCCCAAAGACACATTTTTGGCTGTTTGCCCTATCACCAAAGCTTTTAGTTATGGTTCTGATTCTGTGACAATCCTGTCTGACTCCACACTTTTGTGGGGTCATCCTTGCCATTCAGTCCTGATCCTGAGTTTCTGTTTTTCCTTTTTCATCCCCCTTTACCTGAAACCCCTTTCTCTGTCTCCAGGAGCAGGAAAAGGAGGCCAGGAGCAGATCAGCCTACATCTCCACGCTCCCCAAATCTCCCCCTTGGGGAAGGGACTTTGATGAAGACAAGGATGAGGATGATGAAGGCTCCCCAGGGGGCTGTGACCCTGCAGCCGGAGGCAGTGGCAGCTCCTTCCACAGACTTGTCTTCTAGGGGTCTTGGCTCCAATCCTGTGCATTCTCCCCAGTTCCCCAGCCTGCTCTATGATACCCCTTCCCTTGCAAGGTCACCTCAGGTCCCTTATTCCAAGCAGGACAAGACAGGGTGAGCTCAGAGGTTTCACTGTACCAACTTCTCCCCATGCCCTGAGGACTTAGGTTGGACAGTGTCCTGTCTTCAAATATAGGAAGCAGTCTTGCTCTTCCTAAACTCCAGATCTGTTCTTTCCCCAACTTCCCAGCAGGATCAGGAACAAAGGGAGAAAGTTAGGGAGAAGTAGATTTCGGCTCAGTCTCTAACAATCAGAGCTATCCAAGCTATAAAGCAGATTGTTTCTCCTTTGGGAGGAAGATATTCAAGCAAAAGGTAGATGACCACTTGCTGGGAACATTGTTGAGGGGATTTCTATTGAGGTACAAGTTGAACTGAACGACCTCTGAGGTGCCTTCAAGATCTGGGATTCTCTGACTACACCTTCTGGGGAAGGTCATCAAAGGAGGAGGTTCTGAGCCTTTTCTGAGGGGCAGAGAAGAAATTAATGGTCCGCGTCTAACCCAGGGCCATGGAATGAGGGCTTCTGGTCAATTTGCTCTAGGAACCGAGTCCTCAGGACCTGACTTGGAGAGAGTACCTAAGCACTGTACACGTAAAACTAGCTTCAGATGCCATATAAACTTCTGTCCTCTTTGATTCCACTGAAATGCCTGCTGTGAATAACAGCTATTTCAGGGCCCTATAGTAATACTACTTTGACTCAGGTACATATGGTGACCAGTCAAAGACAAATGTTTCCTTTCCCTGGGCCTGGTTTATGTAACAGTTGAGTTTATAACAAAAGTAACATGATCCGATTTGGGGAGAAGAGGCAGCTCTCGTGTTCTGTTACCATGCGGCATCTGTCCCTTTACCCCTTGTCCTTTTCCTCCCCTTCAATTTCCCTATCACTCACAAATACACCTTCATTCCCTGATAATATGCCCTGAACACTCAAAATTGGGGAGTAGAGAAGGATGAGTGAGGGAGTGTTGATATAATCTTTTTTCCCCTAGTGCAGACATTTTTAATCTGAGACCTAAAGACCTCCTCACTCCCATCCCACCAAGAACTCCATAGAGAGAGATCTCAGGGTTTCCATGAACTTGGATGGGGAAAAAAAAATCCCAGCCCATTTTTATTTACATTCATCACTGAATTTAGAATTTCCTTTAATTTAAAAGCATGATTCTGAGAAGAGTCTAATATAGGCATCATCAGACTTCCAGAAAGTGGTTCTGTTTGGGATGTGGTGGCTATATCTCTGAAATGTTTTCACACACATTAGGCCATAGGAAGGGAGCTTGGGGACAATTCTACTCCTAGGAGAGTCAGTGCTGAAAGGACCTTAGTCCAATCTCGTTTAATATTTGAGGAAACTGAAGGCCACCCAAGGAGAGTGACTCTGAGAACTTTCAGGTAGAAATGGGATTCACTCCAAGATCCTCTGACCCAACATTTTCACTAGTCATATTGGCGGTGCATTTTTATGCCCATTTTATAGATGAAGAGAGACTCAGAAAGGGTTGATCTGAGAATGCTCCCTACCAGTGTATATGGTGCCTGATTATATTTTATTAGAGTTGCCTACATTAAGACCCTGGTATCTTTTGCTTTTTTAAATTGGGGAGTTGGAAGAAGCATTTTATAACAGCTAATGTACATACAGGGCTTGGGGGACCAGTTCTGTTACATGTCCCATATGGGACTTTGGTCAAGTCTCATTCCCCTCTCTGATCTCCAGTATCCTTGTCTCCAGACCTTACGGACTGTTGTGAGAAAAGTTGGAATGGAGAATGACCTTCATCCATTAGCATAGTAATAAGGGATTTCAAGAGGAAGAGATGACACCTGAGCAGGTTGAGGATGGTGAATTGTGAGGACTCCAGAGTTCTGAGATGCAGTAGGGATAAAGCAGACCAGAGGAAGTCTGGCAGCATCGTAGTGAGCCTTTCCTTGGGTCCTAGACTCCCTTTGCAGCCCCCCAAGGCTGGGAGGGGCACCACTAGGTTGCCTATGAAGTGAACTGACTTAGGTCAGAAACCTATCAGTAGATTATACCTTTTGTGGTGAGGTTGAATCCTTTGGGGACAATCAGTCTCAAACAAAAAACCCACCAAAACAATAAAATGAATAGGTGGGGCTTCAGGCAATAGGGCAGAGCACTAGCAAGCTCTGATTTTATTTGAAGTAATAAGTGAGTGGGGAAGAATTCAGAGCAAGGGGAAGGGGAGGAACAGCAAGTGTACCTGGAAGGGAGGTATCCAGTACCAGGGATGTTATCTTCTCCCCATAGAGTGAAGACAAGTTTTATGAACACCATTTCCCTAAGATGGGCAGTTCATTCTCTCCCCTTTACCTCCCAGTCTTGGGTTTCCTTACAGCCCAGTTTTTGGCTTTGCTCTCCCAAGGACAATGACACAAAAAATAAATTCATGGTTTTATTGTAGTATGACAGTTGTTTCCAACCTTGCTCACCAGGCAGTTTACCTTCACTATTGAAGGAAGCTGCCCCCAAATGAAATGGGCTGTAGGCAGTGAGTTACTCATCCAGCAATCGTTTATCCAAAGGTCTGATGTAGAGTTCCTATGCTCAAGGCCAGGATTCAAATGTTTTTAAAAAAATCCTGCCCTCAGACAGTTTCTATTCTATAGACAATTGAGAGTGTGTGGGATGAGAGGCATGGCATGTGCGTAGGTTTAGTGTATGAGTGAGAAAAAGAGGCTGGGGTCTAAGTACTTTGGGGGTAGTCTCAGCTGGGGGCATCAGTGGAAGCAGAGTCTGGATGACCATGAACGAGGTTTGTAGATTAGATTCTTGTTCTGAAATTGAAGTAAGTGGTCTCTGAAGTTCCTGGGGGTCTTACAGCCGAGCTAATCCAAGCCTTTTCCTCAGGAGAAAAGAGGAGGCAGAAGTAACTTGTCACCTAAATCATACAGTAGGATTTGAACACAATTTTGCAATCCTATGGGGCCATGACTTCTTTCCTTCCTATAATCTTCTATCTCTTGCCTTAATAGCCTGGGAGAGGGAATCCCACAATCTGGCCAACTGGAGCTGCCCTTTGGACTAGATTGAACCAGGAATTTCTGAGCTGGGTCCAAATCCTAACTCTTGTTACTAAAGGTTTGATTTTGGGTAAATTACTTTCCCTCACCAAGACAGTCTGTGATTAATAGGATACTGGGTACAGCCTCTTATGGGTAAAGTTTTAGTAGAAAGGGTACTCCAAGGCTTTGGGCAGGGGAAGCAATTCTCTTTCACTCTCCTGACAGGTAGCAAGGGGAAGTTAAATTCTTAAAAGGGAAACTGCAGGTTGACCAATTTTATGTGCATTTCTGTCACACTCTCCATATCAGTCCTGGGAGGGATATGGTAGGTCCTGAGTGAGGACCAGTATTATCCTCATTTTGCAGAAGACGAAACAGATTCAGAAGAAATGATCATACAGCTAATATCAGAGATAGGATAGGAATCCCAGGTAAGTCACCAGTGCACTCATCTTAAGACTCAAAACCCAATGCTCTTCTCACTTCTATAGAAAGCCTTTGCAATGATGTAAAGTTTATTTGCTTCCTCAACCTATCAGCCAAGAAATGATGGAATCACCCCAAGGCCAGAACCTGGGACTTTTGCCTTGTGTAAATATAACGTTTATAGGATATCTCAGGATAATTATTACTCTCCATCTTCTCCCTTATGTCCTGAGGCTGAGGAAATACCAGGGGTTTAATCATGGGAGATTTTTCCAAGGGGAAGCTCTTCTCCTAACCTTCAATCCAGACAATAGCATTCTCTCCCATCTGTCCCCAATAAAGACAGGCTGAAGGAGAAGAGGAAGAAAATTGGAAGAGGATTCAGGGTTGAGTCAGCTTCCCAATCAGCCCTCTTTAGTGAAAGAGAATTACTGTCTTGGAGTCAAAATTCCTGGCTCTGACACGGGGACAGTGGGACATCATTCATAACCTCATCTAAGGCTGTTTTATCATCTGTAAAATTTGCATTCCTAACTTCAACTAGTTTTTAGAGGGAAGTACTTTGTTAACCATAAATCATTCTAGAAATGAATATTTAACAGAGAGAGGTGAGATGATTACACACAGTTGGGTTGAGCAGAACTGAGACTGGAAGTGAGGTCTCAGAGTGAGGGAAAAGGGGGCAGGAGGAAGAAAGGAAAAGGGGGGGGGAAGAAAAGTTCAGCATGATATCAAACAATGCTTCCCTGATATCCTTTGGACAGGGATAGAACCTGGACAGACCTCATTCTGCAGTGCAGTGAAAATTTCAGCTCTGCCATTGGCGACCAGTCACTTCAATATGCCTTGTTTCCCCATCTCTCATTCTGTTTTCTCCTCTGTAAAATGAGAGGGTTGACTAGATGACCTCTTAAGTTCCTTTCCAGTTTGATCCATGATCCTATAAGCTACATATTAAGCAGCAATAGTGGACAGGCTCATGTCCTGGCTGTGGTTTATAGCACATCACCTCAACTCTTTGGGCCTTGTGGTCCATATCCTCACATTGCCTATCTTCTGGGGACAAAAACATCCTAGATATGTGAGTTGTGATAGTGGATGAACCCCCATCCCCATCTACCATTCGCGTCAGACAAAGACAGACTCAGCAGATTAGATTTCCCTTTGCCTTTATTCTCACCTTGCTGTCTGTGGCAGTTAACAAGGGTATTCACTTTCACTGGGCCTGTACCATATTTCATCAACGGCAGAAACATTAGCTATGTTAAACCCATTTCCCCACCCTCCACCCCCTCCCACCCCCACCTCAAGACCTACTTACAGGATAAATACATGTTACAAAGGCTGCTTCTTCATCTTCTTTTAAAGGAAAAGAATAAATTAATAATTTAGGCCACTGGCCACCAACAGCAATTTGAGGAAATGTGTCCATTTTCAACAGTTAAATCTCAGGTACACAGTGCACTACAATACATTTATCCCTCCTTTTGGGGGGGATTGAGGGAATTTTTCCACAAAGAAATTTTCCACCCCCTTGTACTCCGGGAAAGACAATAGACAATAGACACCAACACCAATATAGATACAAGAGAAAAGCACTAGGTATCTCCTTGTGGGTCAGTCCTCCAGGCAACAGTCTTGCTGGTTCCTCCAGTCACCCCCAACCCCAAGTCTGGCCTCATGGCCTTCTAGATCCCTGATCACTGAAGAATCCAAAATTAGTAGCAGAGTTGAATGGAAGCCTAAAGATCAGCTAGACCATGGGGGGAGGAAGGGGGAAAGGACTTTTTATCTTTCTGCCATTTTTCATCCTCCCCTATACCCCAACCCAAGCAGACTATGAGCTGGCTCCTTGACTCCCACTCCTTGTCCATTTTTCATTGCTCTAACTTGGCCCCAAGGGTGGCCATAGCTCAGGACTGTGATTCTTTATCCATATATGACACCCTCCTATACACCTCTATTACCCATTATCAACATGGCCTCCCGAGGCAAGGAAAAAAATAGCCTTTTCTAAATCCAAACTCTGGACAATCTCCAGGCTGTAGATGATGACACCAACAGTATTTGCCTAGAACCCTTGCAAATTCCAAGGACCAAATGTTGCCCCTAATTCTGTGTATTTGTGAAGGTGGGGGCTTCAAATCTGGCAGGTGTGGAAGTGTTACTGAAATCAGGAAAGAAATTAGACTTGATCTGTTGAGTGAAGGATTGGAGAGCAGAGAGTCTCTGAGACCACGGACCGAGCTGAGCCTCAAATAGCCAAAATAGTCCCCAGTTGTTTTCCATTGCTCCTTAAAGGATCTTCCAAATGATAGGCTGGAGGACCTTGCTGGTCTTTATTGTGTTTTGAAAGCAAAACAGATACTCTTGTGAACATTGCCCAGTAATTCATCTATATAGCGAGATTATCAGTCTCTGGTCTCAGGCCTGCTCCTGTTTCCTCAGCACCAGGAAAACTCACCCCTTTAACATAGAATGTTATGACTGAGAGAATCTCAGACCAGATTGGTTGAGCTAGAAGACCATTGAATCTAACCCCCTTGTTTTCCTGGGTTTTCCCATTTAGGGGCCTCAAAGTGGGTACCAGGCAGGTTTAGGAGAATGCGATGCTTTATTACAATCAGGGCCAAGCAGCTACCAGGAAATATGGTTGGGATTGAGAGCTCAGTAACAACTAGCCCTCCTGGCCAATCTTTTTTCTTTTTCAAAATTAAATGATTTGGGGAGAGGAAAAGAATCAGCCATTTTCTCAGTGTTACAAGGCAGAATTCTATTTTCTTCTCCAAGATGCTGATTCCTCAGACTCTTCCATTTCTGACAGTTTTATGAGCTAAGAACAAGGAAGAGAGCCTTCCTTGCCTTTTCAAAGTGTGGACTCCCAGGCTATCACTAAGAATTCCCCTCATTGAGGGAAAGGAGTAACCTGGAAGTAACAGGCCATAACTTAGCCATCCAGAGTCAACTCACCTTCACCCCTAGTCCAATGAGGTAGGTTGCTATTACCCCATTTTTGTGATGGGGGAACTGAGGCACAGAAGGATAATGTATACTTGATCTAAGAACTGCAGCTTTAGAGGTATGTTGCAGATTAGCTAATACCCTTGGGTGCTGGGTATCCTGGAGGGGTTGGGTGTCATGCTCCCTTATTTTTCAGTTCTTCTCCTTGACTAGTTTTGGCCCTTCCCTATTTCTCCTGGCCAATAGAGATGGGGGTGGGGATGAGAGAGGAAAGTTGAGTGTGTTGTGTTTTAACAAACAATACTTTCTATTGTCTTAAGAAGATTCTGAAGATCACCTAGTTGTATAAGATACCAGACAACTGAGGTCCTTACTCAAACTAAATTGCTAAACATTAACTCCAATGATCTGGTCATAGTCTTCAAATGTCAAATGTACACTTGCTAAAAAGATTATCGTGTGGAGAACTCAGAAAGGGCAAGTGCTCACGTGGTAGACAGAAAAAGCTATACAAGGATATCATCAAGGTTGCTCTTAAGAACTTGGAACTGATTTGTGACATTGGAGAAACTGGCCCAGCAAAGCATGCCCTTATCAGAATAAGACTGAATCTAATCAGTTAAAAAGAGGCACGATGCTCTTATTTAACGAATCCACTCCAAATGTTCACATGTCCAACCTGTTGACAGAGCATTCTGAGCTCATATTGGTGTGAGCAGCCACAGTCAGACACACTATAAATTATCTCTACTATAGTGCTGTCCTGTCGGTGTTCTTCAAGAACGAAGGACAAGAACCTACCTACCAACTGACCTAACCTACTTTCTGTTGGAGGATCCCCTGGAGGCAATTGGGCTACTCCTCTGAAGTCAAGAATAGAGACAGTAGCATAGGCTAGGAAGAAAAGCACCACACTGGGCTTGAGCCTCAGGACTACCACGACTAGTACCTTGAGACAGTTTTAACACCTGTAGACCTTGGCTTTCTCTTCTGTGAAATAAGTTTAGACTAGATGGTCTCAAAGGTCCCTTCTAGCTAGAAGTCCTATGAAAATTATAAATATTTGAGGTTGTGAGGCGTTAACTCATCACCATCACCAGGCAAATTTTAGGAAATCTCCTATCCTTCCATGAGGAAGCAACCCACACGACTTTCCCTGACTCCCAGAGAATACAGGGCTCCTGATTCCTAAGCCCAGTAGGAACACTGTTCTATCTTAGCTGTAAAACAGGCAGATGGGGGAAGCCTCCGATTACCACCCTCACCCCACCTGAGCCCACCTTCTGGGGTACATTGTAATGTATGAAACATAGACTTAATGTATGAAACAGACATAATGTATGAAACATAGACTTGTTCCTTAAGATTTTCCATTCTTTTTGTGCCTGACCCCTTCAAAAGACTGCCCCCCACAAAAAAAAATCTGCACTTGCCTTTGAGGATTTTTGCCCTCATTTAAGTAGGATACAGGGAAAATATCCAAGTTCACCCTGAAAAGGTGTCCATCCCAATCCTCAAAGCTTACCAGGGCCCCCATACAGAACTACTCCTACAAATACTCCCTTATGTACCTGATTACCACGCTCTACATTTCCTCTTCTCCCTGTGACATTCATTGCCCACCTTCCCTGCTGCATTGCTCCCTTGTGCTCAGCCTCATCTCTCTTTCCTGCTACATTTCCTCCACGATCTCCTTTCCTCATTGAATTTCTCCCACGCACATAAATGGCAATAACATCAACAAATGCACATCGGGTGCATTTTACCTGGACACGTGACAATAACCTCTTCAATGCTGCATTTCAGCCCTATGAATCCCTCAAAGCATCACCTTAGATTCTTCATTAACCCTCTCAAAGCCTTCTCTTTCACTCCTCCCCTTCACTTTTTCTTCCCCATATCCTCCCTCCCCATGGATGCAACACTCCAATGTCCCAGCTAACACTAGGTACCTCCAAGCACTGGGGTTTTCTCTTTCCTATAGTATGTTCCCTTCACCCCAGAGTCTAAAGGAATACCTTTAGCTCTAGTCCCACAATTTCCATGGGGGTCCCTCCCTGCTGAGCAGAGGATGCTCCATCCCAGCAGGAGCCTTGGCACACTCATCACATCTCAAAAATTCAGTTTCAGTGTCTGAAGTTTCAATGTTCATGGCCTCCAGGTGCTTGATATCCTGGACTTGGTCTTCTGGTCCCTTTGGTCTATTTGTTTCTCCCCTTCCTGTGCTCCTGGAAACAATTTCTCCGAAGGATGGGGCAATGCATCCCAATCCATAGTGCTGTGACCTGCCTCCAGGCAAGCCCTGGATCTGAGGAAGGGGATCTCTCTGCTTCTGGAGATTTTCCAAACAGAGCAAGCAAGGGTCCCCTACCAAGAAAGCCAGTTCTAACCAAGGCTCTCCACTTCTCTCTTGGGAAATGTGGTCTCTCCTGAAGCCTATAGGGTCAGGCTGGTAGAGCTTCTTAAACAATTATGTCAAGGCTAAGAGGAGAGAGGCTAGAAGTGAGGAAGCAGAAGGCTGTGACACAGGGTGAATTGGGGGTTTTGAGTTCTGGATCCCAAGGAGGACTCCTTTTCTGAGACCCAGGCTTGGGAGCTAGAGGCAGTTGCAGAGATGTTTCAGCAAAAGCTTGGAAGGGAGAAAGGCAGGGGTGGGTGGGTTTGGGACATTCTCATATTGCTCTACATGTGGTCCTGAGCTGTTTCCCAAAGACCAGAGGGAGAACCCTGCTCAGTTCATGGATGGGGAAGCTCCATAAAAGCACTTCCTCCCTCATGGAGGCTTCAGGGGACTGAGAGTCTAAAAGGCTGGACCCAAGGAACAGGCCAGGGACCCCAGAGAGAAGGGAGATGGAGAAGGGGAGTTGGTTATAGAGAGACAGCCTTCCCTTGATCTAGGGCATGCCTTGACCTTCACAGTTTTCCCCCCTTGCTGGGTTCTGAGGACTGCCGGACATCTGTCCACTCCTGCATGGTGTTCTGCAAGGCCTGGGTCTTTTCCTTGTCCACCTGCACATAATCCACTTTCTCATCTGATGTGATGGATGATGTAGATGGCTGTGGAGCAGAAACACAAGCTCGTGTGAATCCCAAGGGTGCGGCTTGCCCTTTCTCCAGACAGAAACTTCTCCTTTCATTTACCTTAGCTGATGCCTAGCTGGTGGATTTGTCTACAATGTGCATGTCATTTCACTGGTATGGGGAGCTTCTCTTAGGTCTTAGAAAGTTGTCTGAGTCACTGCAAAATTAAATGACTCGCCCAAGGTCACAGAACCAGAAGTGTCAGAGGACAGGGCTTGACCTGTGTCTCAGAGGCTGGCTCTCAATCTGGTGGCTAAGCGCCTTCCGCTGGCATGGACACTCATGCTCCTCTTCGGGTCAGGACACTGCTGGAACCAAGGAGCCACCTTCCCATCCCCCATCTCCAACAGGAGGACCACCTATGACTGTGATGGGCAAGGAAGGTATAGTACAAAGCTAGGGCAGTTTAAGTGAATGGGGTCATCAGGGGTAAGCCCTTGGGGCAAGAAATATATAAAATCAGTCTTCAGGACCACAGCAGGGGGTTCCCTGAGACCCAAAGTGATTTTCCTGACCTTCTTGGGTGGCCTTAGGAACTGATTTTACCAAGAGTATTTGACTATATGTTTATTAAAGGGATGGTTTGTTTGATCCATCGCACTAGATGGGGAATTGTGACCAAACCAATACAGCCTCTATATCTCAGGGCTGTTGTAAGAATCAAAAGGGATCTTGGATCATCAACCCATAAAGCAAACTTCACATAAGTGAAGGATTGTTAATTACAAGTTGATTTTCCTGCTTCTGTGCCTGTGCTGAGCCCCTCCTTGCCCTGCATCCTTAGCCTTTGCCCATTCCAGGGACCCCCTCCCTTCTCTTGCCCTCTTGGTACCTTTCGGTGGGGGCTGGGTGAGCTTGGCTGGAAATCCAAGGCCAGGTAATCCACGCTGCCTGTACTTTTCTTGGGAGCTGGGCTGTTGGTGCCACTGGGAACAGGGGAGGCTGACACAGGATTTTGCTGGAACAAGAGGACAAGGACCGAAGAGATAGTGTCTCTTCATTAGCAAGGAGTTCTCTATCCCCATCCTCCCCTCCACCCAAGAAAAATTCCCTTTGGAATTGACCCCTAAACCTTAAGTAAAAAGAAATGGAGGGAAACAGGGAGAGAAATAAGGGGGGAAAGATGGTTGGGGGAGTAGTTATTTTGTTTACAGAAAAAAAGACCTTGTATCATGTAATCTAGGAGATCAAAATCAAAGGAGAATTTAGAACATTGAATATTAAAAAACTGGAAGAGATCTTATAACACAACAATGATAATAATGATGATGATTATGAAAAAATAATAATAATGAAGATTCATACAGTGTTTTGCAAAACAATCTGAGCTAGAAGGGACCTGGGAAGAGAGAATTTTAGAGATGAAAAATACCTTCACACATAGAATGACAGAGCAGAAGGGACCCTGCAGGTTATCTAGGCCAGAATCCTGATTGATCCCAAGAGAGGAAGTCACTTTCCAGACCTAGGAACCCTACTCCCCATCTAGAGAAGCACTCAAAAGAGATTTAGGCATTTTCCCATTTAAAAAATAATATTAATATTAAATATTTAAGTATTTCCCATTTAAAAAATATTAACCAACCTCCAGATCTCATCAATCCTCCCAACTTGTTTAGCTTATTGAAAATAAAAATTATTTGTGTAGGTATATCATCCTACCCCCATCCCCCAAGCAATCAGGGGACTTTTTGTACACCATTCAATTCCCTTTAGTTCTCAGGACAGGACCCTGAACAAAGCCAGCATTCATTAAAAGTCTGATGAGCACCTGCATGAATCACTGAATCCTTAGCAGCTCTTGTCAAGCACCTTTGATACTGGGTGAAGCTCCCAGTATCATAGCAGCCACTAGGATCTCCAGTCAGCCTTGCCAAACCTAATGGGCCTCTTCCCACTTCCCTCGTGGACTCTTGTCTTCCCAGTGGGACTTACCATGGGGACATAGTTCTCTTCACTGTCCCCTGAATCGGTGCTGGTGATGCTCTGGGTAGACACAGGACGGCAGGACTGAGAGGAGCTAGCATTGAAGGTGTGACTGCTCATGGAAAGAAAAGACATGGGAAGAGGGAGTCAACATAATGCAAGGACCAAGTAAGTTAAATGATGACTTTTAAAGCTCAGTAAGACTTTGATATATCTATCTCACATCTCATGGCTTTTTCCTATATTTTTGTTATCAAAACTCTTGTTATCAAGTATCTTTAAAACTTTTCAAATAAGGAAAGAAATAAAATATTCTGAGTCAAATGACACAGCTTGGTCCTTCAAAGTATTCTTAAATTCTGAATCAAAGGCTCATAGAATCATTACTTCTTTATACATTAGGACCACAAAATCCTAGAATTTTAGAATCTCAGAAATCTAGAATTACAAAATCTTTTCAAAACTATTAAATATTAAATACTATTAAATACAAATATCTTGGCATCACAGAATCTTAGGGTGATATGAGGAGATGTTGCCTCTGCTCCTTTCTGGACATGGTCCAGAGATCCAAAAGTATGAGGAATACACAGATAGAGATGGACAGTGTCATAAACCTCTACCTAGTCCACAATTACTATAGAGTTGAGTTTTGGCCATCCTCCAATATAGACCAAAGGACTCCTGGAAAAAATTCCCAGGATATTTGCATTATAATAAAGGAAAATATTACTGGGTGCTTAGGCTATGAATTAAAGTGTTATTGCCCTAGGACAACCATGCTGAATATGGAAATGGCTAAGGGGGGGGGGGGGCCTTCATTCTCAAAGAATGACATCAGGGAGGTGATGCTATGACAAGCACAGTGAATTGGATTTGAGTGAGGGGCTGCTGTGCTAAGTCACCAACCAGCCTTACTTTCTCCTTGGGAGCCAAGTGGCCAGATATGAATCAGGATGACTGGAGATGGAACTAGATAAGAGGCAGTCAGGGTTAAGTGACTTGCCCAAGGTCCCACAGCTAGTTAAGAGTCAAGTGTCTGAGGCCATATTTGAACTCAGATCCTCCTGACTCCAGGATTCCTTGGTGCCCTATCCATGGCTCCTCCTTGTTTCCCTAAGGGGTGCTACATTTGAATTACAAAATCTTAAGCGTGAGGAGATGTTGAAAAGCACCTAATCTAACCTCCTTTTATTCATAATTTGTTAGTCCTTGACTGAGTATAATTAACATTCAGCTAGACTTTGTTCCAAAGAAATAACTTATGATAGGCATTTCTGAATTGTCAAGTACTCTATCCATGTGAACTGTTGGCATCATCATCATCATTGAACCCACAATAGGGAGTGGGGGTAGCAAAACTTTCTGAAATATGAAAACAGCCACTTGAGCTTAATTTATCCTCAAACTGTGCATTGGGCTTTGTGCTTTCCAAAAGTGATTTCATGTACATCATCTTGATGACTTCCCAGCAGCTCTCCCTTATTTTCCCTTTTGACAAAGGAGAGCACGAGACAATAGAGAAGTCAATAGAAGGACAGACTGGGACCCCAACCCGGATGTCCCAGCTTGTTTCCCTTCCTTTCACCATCCTCCTCCTCAGCCCCAGACCTATAAGCCACTCACATTGCTCTAGACCAAGACTTCGTGACTGGGGACTTAAAAGGAAGCTCATCGATGACCGTGTTGTTTCTCAAGTCCAGAGGAGTTGGCTTTGCTGGAATAGAATGAGAAGAGGCAGTGATTTATGAGTTAAGGATGTTCCCTTGAATTTAGGGAAGGGTTGTCAATTTTCAGAGCAGGAAGAGGTTGTATGGGATCTCCTCCAATCTATTTTACAGGTAGGGAGAAATCATGAGCAGAGATCATCATTCTCCCTTTACACACATATGTTCTTGCCCAAGATCAGAGTGAGAATTAGTAGCAGATAAGAGCCTTGAACTTGAGCTCTGGACTCTCAGACCCATTTCTTATCCACCTGTGGAAACAGAATTTCATAGAGAGGGTGGTATCTGGGGGTGCAACCATCTTCACCTTTCCTGTCAGGTTTGAGATTCCGGTTGACGGGGGGAGGCTGGATCTCGCTTCCCCGCCCTGGACCCCGATGTACTGGCAGGGCAGAAGGGGAGAAGCTGAGGTGTTCAAAGTGATGAGGTCCAGGGCTCATGGGAATGTAGACACTCTGAGAATTGTCGTTTGATCTCTCCATGGCCAGCAGGGAGGAGGAGCCAGGGTTCATGGGCACATAGTTGTCTTCAGCATTGGAGCTATCAGTGTGACCCACCGCAGCTTTCCCTGTCTAGAAAAAGCAAATGAGAGACTCGGCAAAGAAGGAGGGAGGAGAGGCAGGTTTGACTCTGTGTGGCCAACCCTAGGAGACTGAGAGTAGACTTGACTCCTGAGTCCACAAAGCAGGGGTGCAGTGAATAGAGCACCAGCCCTGGAGTCAGGAGGACATGAGTTCAAATCTGGCCTCAGACACTTAATAATTACCTAGCTGTGTGACCTTGGGCAACTTAACTCCATTGCCTTAAATAAGTAAAAAATTAAAAAAAAAACTGTAGCAGGAGGGATTTAAATTAGAAAAGGGAAAGAGTTTCCTATCAATGAAAGGGATATTAAACTTCAAAGAAAATCGTGTAATCAATCTATACAGAGACTGCATATCTATACAGTCCTCAACATTTAACAGGCATAGGGATAGCAAAAGACTCTCCCTCAAATGGATGCTGCAAATGAGTTCAGTTGCTGAGTGTGATTCTACAAATCTGAAACATGGAGCCCATCAGTGGGGTGCTGGAGACCAGTGACAACTGGGAGCAGTTTCAAATTACTGGTACAATTTGGAAGAGTGTTGGAAATTCATGGGCCTTAAGCATAATAAGAATAATAGCTAATATGTCCTAGGAATGGTATGCTTTATAATTACTATTTCATTTAATCTTTCCAAGAATTCTGAGAGATTATTATCCCCAATTTACAGATGAGGAAACTGAGGTAGGTAAGTGACTAGGCCAGGGTCACATAGCGACTAAGTGTCTGAGGTCAAATTTGAACTCAAGTCTTCCAGATGCCAGGCTCAGCACTCTTAACCATTGTTAGCTACCTAGCTGCTCCATATTTTGTGAGTTAATTTGGTTCTTTCAAGGTTTGGTTGAACACCCAAGATTTGAGTCCTATGGTAGATTTCTACTAAGGAGGAAGATTTCTACTAATTTATCAATGGGGTGCAAGATAGAGTGAAATGAGGGGAAAATTGCAGGATGATGGTTGGGAGGTGGGGGGAGAGAAAAGTAAAGATTTAGAATCTGGGGCATGCCTTAGAGATGGCCATGTGGACAATTGAGAATAGTTGTACACATTATGGAATATGAATGTAATGGGATATTATTAGACTGTAAAAAAAAAGATGATTTCTTTTAGATGAAATTATCTCAGTGAATCCTGGGTAACATGACCTGAGGAACAGATCCAGGAATACAATTAGAGAGCAACAACTTTGAGTGTTTTAAGAACTCAGATCAATGCTCAATCAACTCTGAGCAGCCACATCTACAGAGGAGCTCTGATGAGGTATACAACCCACCTCTTGATAGAGAAGATGGACAAAAGTTACATAAAGCGGCAACTACGTAGATAGACAACTGATCCTGGAGTCAGGAAGACCTGAATTCCAATTCAACTTCAGACTTTAATAGTTGTGAGACTCTGAACCAATCACTTAACTTCTCTCTCTCAGTTTCCTCAATTGTAAAATAGGGGCACCTGCCTTGCAGTGATGTTGTGAGGGTCTCTTCCTTTCCTTTCCCCTTCCCTAAAGAAAAGTACATTTGCCAACCTGGATACTATGCTGATTCATATTGCTTGACCTATGCTTAATTGTTCCAAGATGATTTTTTTCCCTTTTGGTTATTAGCTGGAGGAAAATTTTTCAGGGGGAAATGGTGGTGGCAATAAAAAAAGGTCACTTTTTTTTATGTTTTTTTGTAAGGCAAACGGGGTTAAGTGGCTTGCCCAAGGCCACACAGCTAGGTGATAATTAAGTGTCTGAGACCGGATTTGAACCCAGGTACTCCTGACTCCAGTGCTTTATCCACTATGCCACCTAGCCACCCCCACACTAACTTTTAAAGTGCACAGAACACATAAGAAAGTTAAGAAGGCAGCCCTGCCAAGGACAGTTTGGAAAGTAATATACAGAATACAGAATTTATCATATACTTTATCATATACTTTTTTTTTCTTTTTCCTCTGCAAGGCAATGACTTGCACTGGGTCACATAGCTAGTAAAGCGTCTGAGGTCACCTTTGAACTCAGGTGCTCCGGTCTCCAGGCATCACAGCTGCCCCAACTTTTTTCTTTTTAAAGCAAACAATAAAAAATGGAGGCTTATAGTTCCAAAGAGAATCTCCTTTTGTGTTCTGATGAAATATTCTTTTCTTTGGGAAGTTTAGAATTAAAAACAATAACAGGATGTTTACCTATTAGTGAACACAGAGGAACCCTGGTGAGGCAGATTCTTTCCAGTCAGAGAAAACAAGGACTATGTCACCTACGGGCTCTGGCTAAATCCCTGGAGGAGACACTTCCTAGCTTCCTCTGTTAGTCTAGACTGGGCATGGGGGACAAGGGTTAGAGACTTACCACATAAGAGTTGAATCCATCATTGACCGACTCTGAAGATTGGCCACCTTGTGGGTACTCGTATGTCTCACAGGAAGAAGCTGCAATACAGAGTCGAAAGATGAGTCTCCCCGTTTCTTAGAATCCAGTCATTGACTTTCCAATCATCTCTATCCTAACAACACTCAAGGATTCCACTGGGTCACTCCCCCACCCAAATATCTCAAATCCTTCAAGGCTTAGCCCAGAGTTACGTATCCTCCATGAAGCCTTCTTTGGGCCATGCAATAATATAAAAGCACTGGGCCTAAGGTCTTGTTTTTGTTTGTTTGTTTGTTTGTTTTTGTGTTTTTTTATTTTTGCAAAGCAAAAGCAGAGGGGCTGACTGTGGGGAAGAGCTGCCAAATGCTGAATCAAGTTCCTCTAGATAGAGAGGAGATGCCCAAGGCCACACAGCTAGGTAATTATTAAGTGTCTGAGGTCACGTTTGAACTCAGGTCCTCTTGACTCCAGGGCCAGTACTCTATCCATTGTGCCACCTAGCTGCCCCCTGGGCTTCAGGTCTTAAGAGTGATATTATTTAAAGTAAACAGTCACTTTGCCTCCGAGTTTAGGTTAATTCATGCATGAGATGGGGATAACAACACTTGCCTTCTTTGCCTCCCACAGTTATGGAGGGGAGTGTTTGGTAAATCTTAAACTGCTGGACAAATGGTAATCACCATGCTCATAACCTGGTATCACTGTTGCTATTATCTTTTTTCTCTGGTTCTCCTTAGCTTCCTTCTACAAAATCCAATGGCACTTTAGTGGCTGCATCACTACTGCTTTATATCCACACTCTCTTCTCTCCCGTTGGACAGTAAATTCTAGAGGACAGGGAGCATGTATTTCTTCGGTTGTGTGTCCAACACAACACTGTCCTCCTAGCGGGGAATCAACAAGTATTGATTGAGTGGCTGCTATGGATAGAGTTTCAGTCTGTTCTGGTTGTGGTTTCAGGGAGAATTGGGACCAGAGTTAAGAAACTTGGTTTCTTATTCCAGCTCTGCCACTGACATCCTATGTGGGATGGACAAATCATTTAAAGTTTCTAGTTCTCAGTTTCCCTATCTAAGATCTGTAGGGCAATAAAACTCATTCTGGCTCCATTACAAAACTATTGTAAACATTAGATGATTTTTTTTTTAAGACCAAACCCAAGATTTCACCTCTTTAGGAAACTCCCAGAAGAGGATACACCTAAGCTTAGCACAAAATGTTTATTGAATTGAAATGAATTGAACTGATATTCTTGTAGGGATTTAATGTGTATCAGAAATGGGATTTGAACTCAGATCTTTCTGGCTCCAGGGCTGGTGTTTTATCTTTTCTACTACTCTGCCTCTCTTACCATGAAGTAATGGTGCCAATGTTTGGTGGAATATTTCTATTTCCTGGGAGCCAGTCAGGACAAGCAAATGCAGTGTTGCTTCTCCCTAAAGGGTTGGCCACTATTGGACAGACTTTTCAGTCACAGGATGATATAACCAGTGTGACCTTGAGCAAGTCACTGTACCCCCTCATTATCTGTTTACTCATTTCCAAAATGATTGAGATTAGATTAGACAGTCCCTGGGGTTTTAGATCTATGACCCTCCAAGTCAAATACATCATTTACTAGGGTGTAGAGAGGCTGTGACATACAATGGTTTAGGCTGTGTCTACATGGGAGAATCATAGGGTCTTTTTAAAGTCCTCTATTAAATTATAAGTACCTTGAAGGCAGGGGATGTGGATTACTATCTTTGGAGAATAAGAATAAGAGGTGATATGTCTGGGGAGATGGGATATTGCCCTTGAAGTTGGGGTTTCTCTAAGTACTCAGGAAATTCTCTTCAAATTATAGCCCAGGTTTAGATGTGCATTGCCAGGCGAAAATTGTTCCCTGGGAGCCAGTAAAATCACAGGTCCAGATAAAGCTAACCAGACACATTTCTGAAGAGTTTTAATGTTTAAAGAGCTTTTATCCTGACCACTCTGTGAGATAGGCAGTTTCCAGTCCCCATTTCACAGATGGAGAACCCAAGGCTTGGAAGATTGAAAGGGTTTGCCCAAGGTCCCTTGAGCTTGAGCCAAGTTTAGTGGTCTCTGCAGAGTAGATTCTTTCTAAACATTGGCCAAATGGAATGCAGTAGTAAGAGGACTTGAAAGAGGAACTTAATTCAGCATTTGGCAGCTCCTCCCCAAGTCAGCCCCTCTGCCTACAAGTGCCCACAGGCACATATGGCTCCATAAGGGGTTTGGGTCAAACATATGGACTTCAATAATTCTGGTGATCCCAACTCTTCCTGGACCCAAGCCTTTTCCTCCCTCCCTCCATGTCTTCATTAGGTGCACCACTTACCTCGGTGGAGACGACTATTGTCCACTGCTGGGAGGGTGTTGCGTCGGGGGATGGTGGCAGCGACTGAGACCGCCCGACTACTCTCTCCATTCTGGATTCGCTGCTGGGGACTGCCCCAGCGGGGTGTCTCTGTCTGACCTGGTTTGGGGGGCCGAGGTGGTGGTGCCACCGAGGAGTCCCCAGCGGGCCCCACTGCCAGGGCATTGTGGTTCTTGTCCAGCGTGAATGTCCTGGGGATCTGGTAGGCTGAGAGCGGGGTTCCTGGGGCATCTACATTGTCCAGCAGGAGGTCCCCAAACTCCCTGCACAGGGTGTTGTTGGGGGTCTTGAAGGTGTATACCTCATCGTTGTCTGTCTCGGAGCCCGTGAGGCTGCTCTTGGTGTGGCTGGAAGGGTGGGAGGCCAGGCTCTGAGGGAGGTCGTAGGCACTGTCCCGAAACTCTGAGTTGTGGCGGTTGGGCTTGGGCAGACTGTAAAAGCCATGCACCTGGCCGCTGACACCATTCATACAGTGCCCATTCCCCTGGGCAAGTTTCTGCACAGCTGTGTCACTCCTCATGAAAAAGGAAGCCCGGGTGCCCTGTGAGAAACTGGCACTCCTGAGGGGGAGAGAGAGAGAGAAAGAGAGGGTGCTGGGTGAGAGGTGGAGGGAAGGGGAAAAGATCTCTAAAGGGAAGGTGGAACTCTCAATTTTGGACCCTGGCTCTCTTACTCCCATGGGACCTTGGGCAAGTCATAGCCTCTGCAGGCCTCAGGTCTCTGCTCATCTAGGGACTGACAGAGATGATCTCTCAAATTCCCTCCACAATACATTCTTAGATTTGAAAGGACTTGGTGGAAAGCCACCAGGAGATATAGCATGGCAGAGAGCACTGGACTTGAGGTTGGCAAAACCTGAGTTCAAATCCTGATTTATCCTGGATAAATCAATTAGTTATATATAAATTAAATTTAACTTAAAAAATTACTCAGTTTCCTTGTCTATAAAATAAGGGGGTCAGACTCAATGGTCCCTTCCAACTCTAAACTTATGATCTCTGGATCCAGAGATTGGAGTTGAGCGGAGGGGAAAGGATCCTTCCATAATCATGTGAGCTCCAGGCAAACCAAAACACTTGCTACTATTCCCTGATCCCTCATGCAAGCCCTCCCTCATATCCAGAACACTCTCCTTCACTCATGACTACCTGCTAAAAGTCTTAGAGGCCAAGTCCAGGTCTCCTCCCCCTCCTCTGGGAAACCTGCCCTGACCACTATCCCTGCTGAAAGTCACAGTCTTTAGAGTTGGAAAAGACCTTCTAGTTCTGGTCCAACTTGGCCATGAACATCCAACTGTCTACAATATCCACAAGGAGTCATCCCCTCTACTTGAAAAGGACCAATTATGGGGAAATTCATGCTCTCCTTACCACAAAGATGTCCTTTCCTTCCAATTGAGACCACACATGAGGCCTTTCCCTCTTCCCCTTTCAGAGGACATTTTACCCTCTCTGATGGTTCATGCTGATTTATATTTGTTCATTTTTTTAAAAAAAGTGTCATTTCTCTTTTAAGCAATGAGTCAACAATCATTTATATGCTTGTACCATACAAAGTATTGTACTGAAGCACTAGGGATACAAAGAAAGACAAAAACCGACCCTACCCTCAACAAGCTCAAAAAGAACAAGATGTAAAGTAGGAGGAACTTATGAGATTCAGAGAGTAAATGAAGGTGATTAGCAATAAATGGGATCAGGATGCAATGGAGAGAGCTCCAGCCTAGAGGCAGGAAGACCTGATTTCAATTGTGGCCTCATACTCTTACTAGTTGTGTGACCCTGGGTTAGTCACTTCACTCTGCCTCAGTTTCCTCATCTGTAAAGTGAGCTAGAGATGGGAAATGGCAAACCACTCCAGTCTCTCTGCCAAGAAAATCCTATATGGAGTCATAAAGAGTCGGACAGGACTGAAATTACTGAACAACAAAAGGATCAGGGGGAAAAAATTAGTTTAAAAAAAAGGATTAGGGTGGCTAGGTAGATAGAGCACCAGCCCTGGAATCAGGAGTACCTGAATTCAAATCTGGCCTCAGACACTTATTACCTAGCTGTGTGGCCTTGGGCAAGTCACTTAACCCCAATACCTTGTAAAAACTAAAAACTAAAAAAAAAAAAAGGATTAGGAAAAGTTTTCTGCAGGAGGAGGGATCTTGAATGGAATCTCAAAAGAAGGCAGGGAACGAGATGAGCAGAACCAGAAAACACTGTACACCCATGAGGGCGGTGATCAACTTTGATGGACTCACTCATTCTATCAGTGCAACAACCAGGGACAACTTGGGACTGTCTGCAATGGAGAATACCATCTGTATCCAGAGAAAGAATTGTGGAGTTTGAGCAAAGACCAAAGACTATTACCATCAAATTAGGAAAAAAAAGCATTATCTTATTATGTAATTTTACTATCTCATACTTTATTTTTCTTCCTTAAGGACATGATTTCTCTGTCATCACATTCAACTGAGATCAACATATAACATTGAACCAATATAAACACTAACAGACTGCCTTCTGTGGGGGGTGGGAGAGGTAAGCAAGAATGGGGGAAAATTTGTAAAACTCAAAATAAAATCTTTCTTAAAAAAACAAAAAGAGGGGTGGCTAGGTGGTGCAGTAGATAGAGCACTGGCCCTGGAGTCAGGAATACCTGAGTTCAAATCCGGCCTCAGACACTTAATAATTACCTAGCTGTGGGACCTTGGGCAAACCACTTGACCCCATTTGTCTTGCAAAAACATAAAAAAAAAGAAGCCAGGGAAGCTGGGTGGTGGGAGTAAGGAGGCAGATTATTCCAGGGATGGGGCGACCAGGGTCCAGGCACAAAGACAGGAGAGAGAGCTAGAGATGAAGCATCATGTGCAAGTAACAGCAAAACAGTTAGCATTCTTTGCATCCTTAGGACAATGTTTTGCCCATATGAGACTCCCAGAGCTGGAGGGGGACCATGGAAGGTTGTCCCAGTCTTCCTCTCGGCATAGTGATCCCTTTTATAGAGAATCATTCAATTTCTCGGAACCTGGCTCCTTCCCAAGGCAGGGGAGGGAGCAGCTGTGACCCCAATCTCTTCCCACCCACAAACAAATTCTCCCTTTCCAAATCCTAGACAGATGCACACAGATAGAAATGTAGACACACACACACAGATATAAACACTGACACATACCCACTAAGACTTATAAGACATAAACACAAATACATAAACCATGAAGATATAATATACAGAAGTACACAGAGACACAAAGCTATCCAGCCTGACTTGGATGGGGTTAGGCTATAGTTTTCTCTGGCCCCTACATAATATATGGTTAGAGTGGACTGGAATCAATAGGGATGACCTGGTTCAAATCCCTATTCAGACCTTTTCTGGATGAGTGATCCTGGGCATGTCACTGTAACTGTCACTACCAGGCCTCAGTTCCCTCATTTGTAAAATGAAAATAACCCTTATGTCAACAGAAATTCAATGATCAGGAGATAGTCTTTATAAAGTTCTTTGAAAATCTTAAACTGCTATATGAATGTAAGTTGTTATTAATATTATTAATAGAAGAAAGTATACAGTTCATTATTTTATGTTTCTAGAAAAGTCTAGCATTTTTTCCAAGAAAACTCCACAAGTCAATTTGCGATTTGCTCTCCCAGACACCTGGATTAGGTTTATTCATCAATCACCACAATAATCAGTCCTTTTTATTTTTTTTCCTGCCTCTAGTCTGGTGAGTCATAGTATAACTAAGTAGGGAATTAGAGTTAGTTAATTAGAACTAGAAAAATAAAACAAAGTCTTTGCACTCTGAAAGTACAGAGACAAGGTGTCTTTCTCTCTCTCTGTCCCTTCCTTCCTCCATCTCTCTATATTTGTCACCCACCCACCAGCAGAGGCACACCCTACCACACACCCTAAAGCACCTGGGGGGTCACCCCAAAGCACCTGAGGGATTGCCACAAAGAAGAGGCACTGCTTTGTTAGACTGGGTCCCAGAGCCACACAAGGGTCAGCTGCATACCATGATTTGGCTCAATAAAAGGCTAAAAACTAGTTCTTCATTATTTCTGACCAAAGGTGGAAATGGGTTGTCTCATTAGGTAGATGAAAAAAGCCTTTATTAGATGCTAGAGGACCGATTGATGGGGAAGATGAAAAAAAAATGCATTTTCAGTTTAGGTATGGTTTAAGTTGGTTAATTTCAGGGGTTGTGGTGATTTTTTTGTGTTTGTTACTATAAACATGCATGTATGTGTGCATGTATTGCAAAATCAGACAAACTTGTGGGCAGAGACACATATGGGGAAAACAAACACAGAGATGAACAGACACAGGTAGACACACACAAACCCACACCAACACAAATTCACTCGTACATACACAGAGTGCATGGAGATCAATCCACCTACAGTTTACTTGTATTAGGGACTGGCATTTTTCCAAAAGATTCTAAATGGTGCTCTCAGCACTTGGACAATCACTTGGTTAAACTTATTTGTTGACTTAGGAAAAAGTTCCTGAAGATGACAAAGGGGTGGGTGGGTTGGGTGGAGAATGTCTGGCCCCATCACTGATAGCAGGGATAGTGTTCTCTCTGGCACACCTAGGACACCAACAGCACAAAGGATGAGGAACTTGGCAAGCCCTCTCTGCTCTTGGATGGAAAAAAAGAAAAACTGAGCAACCCAACAAAATACCCCAAGCATGGCAGACAGATGGAAAGTTTATTGAACATTCATTATATCCTAAATTCTGAACAAAGTTCTGAGGATAAAAATACAATCAAAGTCTATTAGCAGCTGAGGAAAGGGAATGGGATAGTTTGGAAACAATTGCCCCCCATTTGCAAACCCAATGAATGGGTCAACAAGGTTGGCTTGAATGCCCTATAAGTGGTAGTGGTGGAATGCTAAGGAGGGAAGGAGGAAAAAAAGGAGGGAGAGAAAGAGAAGGAAGAAAGGAAGGAAGGGGGGAGGGAGAAGAGGAAGGAGAAAGGAAAGAGAAAAAAGAGAAAGGAAGGAAGAAAAACAAGGAAAGAAGGAAGGGAGGGAGAGAGGAAAGAAGAAAGGAAGGAAGAAAAACAGAAGGAAAGAAGGAAGGAAGGGAGGGAGAAGAGGAAGAAGAAAGGAAAGAAGAAAGGGATGAAAAAAGAAAGGAACAAAAAACAGAAGGAAAGAAGGAAGGGGAAGGAGGAAAAGAATGAAGAAGGATTTTTTAAGTGTCTATTATGTGCCAATCACTGAGTTAAAAGCTTTACAAATATGTGATTTGATCCTCAAAACAGCCCTAAAGGAGCAGCTAGGTGGCACAGGAGATAGAGCCCTGGCCCTGGAGTCAGAAGGACTCAGACAAGGGGTGGTGGGGGTGGGAGGTGGCGCCTGGATCGATGGTTCCTGTTTGATTGTTCATGATGTTCTTAGAAGTTCATGATGATGAACCAAGAACTCTGTGGTTTAAAAGTCCTTTATGGTGATTTAAGTATTGCAGAATATTATGAAGAACATATTAAATTACTCTGGGAGTTATGGCACATTTTTGTAGTCATAGAAAGAGGTTCAAGGAACAAACACTTTTGGGAAGCAGTGACCTAGATGATCACTAAGGTCCTTTTCCAGGTGTAAATCTATGATAAGTGAGATTAGTGATTAAGAGAGAGGTAAGAAGAAAATGCAGTGATTACTTCTGGTTGGTAGAAGATCAGGGAGGCTTATGGAGGAGGTAAATTTGAGATGGGACTTGAAAAACAAATAGGAATCACATAGATAAATCTGGAAGAATGTAGGCAAGCGTATTCCTAAACCTAGAGACCAGGGTGATCAAAGGTTCTATGTAGTTTAGAGAGAATCAAATCATAGAGTTATGTAAAGGGAAAGAATGTTAGAGAAGGTTAGAGAGTTAAGGCCAAATCCTATAGGGCTTTGAATATACATTATCCTATAGGTCAGTGGTGCTCAAACTGGGCACCTCTGGGCATTCCTGAGACCCCTTAGGGTCTGCAAATACAAAACTATTTTCATACTACTAAGATATTTTAATTTCCAATATGGAAATATCAGTAGACATAATGCAGATAAACAAAAGCTCTTGGGGAGGGGTGTCCTTAATAATTTTAAAGAGGTAGTACAGTGGATGAGGACCTGAGTTCAAATCTAACCTCAGGCACTTGTCACTTACTAGCCATGTGACCCTGGGTAAGTCACTTAACTCCAATTGCCTCGAAAAAGAAAGTTTAAACAGGTCCAGAGACCAAAAAATTTGAGAACTGATGTTATAAGCAATGGGAAACCAACCACTGGAAATTTCTCAGCAGAAGGATCCAAGAGGAGCTGGCCTTTGGGGTATGTGGTTGGATTCCATGACCAATATTGCTAATTCTTCATGAATACAGCTGTTATTTCCTTTGGATCTCTGGGACACAACATGTGGTTGGTTACTTAATGATTGATGTAGTGAAGGTCATTTTGTTGTTGTTGGTTGTTGTTGAATGATTTCAATCATGTCTGACTCTTCAGGATTCCATTTGGGGTTTTCTGGGCAGAGAGGCTGGTGTGGTTTACCATTTCCTTCTCCAACTCATTTTTATAAATAAAGAAACTGAGGTCAACAGGGTGAAGTGACTTGCCCAGGGTCATAGAGCTAGTGAGTGTCTGAGGCTGGGTTTCAACTCAGAAAGATGAATTTTCCCCAACTCCAAGCCCAGCACTCTATTCACTAATGGTACCACCAAGCTGACCATAACTTGAAAGAAAACTGTGGTAGGAGTCCGGAGGCCAGGGTTGGCCCTGTCTCTGATACTATTGAAATGATCTTGGACAAATTCCTTTCTCTGGGAATCAGTTTCCTCCCTCCATAAAATAAAGGAATTAGGCTGGATGCCTTCTAATTCTCTTATGAGTCTTAAGAGATTACATTCCAGAAGAGGGATTCTTAACTTCTTTTGTAATGTGGACTCCTTTGGCAGTCTGGTAGAGCCTAAGGATCTTTCTTAGTATATTATTTGTAAATTTATAAAGTGAAATATATAGGATTACAAAGGAAACCAATGATACTGAAATATAATTTTCAGAATATTTTTTTAAAAACAAGTTCATAAGTACCAGGTGAAAAACCCTTGTAAAACTTAGTAGAACAGAACAGAAAGAAGCAAAAACAAAGGATGGTTTTGAAAGCCAGAAGTTGATCCTATATGCTTAAAAAAAAATAAGCAAATAGAAATATTAATAGAAATCTGCTGAGTCTTATACAATCTTATTTTGTTCTACTTATGCAAATATTCATTCTATTTGGTGTTGAAACTCAGAATAAAAATTTTAATTTTAAAACTATATTCATATATGTACATAGACACATATAGACACATATACCTACAAACACACACACATGCTTATTATCTCTGATCTCCTATGATTTCTTTTTTTAGTTTTTTTTGCAAGGCAATGGGGTTAAGTGACTTGCCCAAGGTCACACAGCTAGGTTAATTATTAAGTGTCTGAGTCTGGATTTGAACTCAGCTACTCCTGACTCCAGGGCTGGTGCTTTATTCACTGAGCCACCTAACTTTCCCTCTCCTATGATTTCTATGTCAACTATCTTCTTATCCTTGGTTCCCCATTTCCCAAATCTAAGAGGGTGGGGACCATGTTCTCCATTGACCTTTAAACCAATATGGCAGTGGAGTAGAGAGAGTTCTATGATCCTTCTTGTTGCCATGAATTAAGTAAAATTTCTCTCTCAACTCTAGTGAAATATCTCATTATCTTCATGAACAGAAAGGAGGCAAATCTCCTGAGGTAGCCTCCCTTCAACAGCCTTCAGATAAGGCCTCATCATTTCCAAAACTCTTCTCTACCCCTAATTCTAGTGACCTATGGGAAGGGGCCAAGGAGGATGACCAGAGAGGAGGGGGATGGGAAACAAAGAATAGAGGGAAGGTAAAGAGGCCAGATAAGGATGGAAGGAGGAGATGGATGGTGATAAGAAGCAAAAAGAATAGGAAGAGAAAAGTGGACAAACTACTTCAGGCCTGTGCTGGCCAGGGCAGCTCACCATTATACCTGACCATATTGAGGGATAGCAGAAAATCTGGAGTCATTTAGGCTAGCACTTAGACAAATCCCTATTGTTTGGCCCAGGCACTAGGGGTAGAGAGGAGCCTGGGTTTATTCCCCAGCCCAACCCAGAACAGAGATGGAGGGAGGATCACCACCTAGTCCTGTTTTATACCAACTCTGCTACTGACTCCTTATAGAGTCATCACCTCATTGAGTCTCTGAGGGTCAGTGAACAGGGGAGGCAGGATGATGTCTAAGACCTCTTCAAGTTCTAACTCTCATGACTCTTGATGTAAAGGTAAGGTTTAAAATGATTCTGAGACCTGAGAGTGAATCTTGGGACTCACTGAACCTGGTCCTACCTGAACAAGTAGGTTTTAATCTCCAAAAAAACCCCCCAAAAAAACCCAACTCTGACAACTCACTAATCACCCAGACTTAGTCTGAGAACTTAACATCATGGGAAACTCACTACCTCCCAAAGTCAACTCATCTCACTCTTGGAACTTTCACTGTTGATGTAGCAGGGTTGGGGAGCATGCTCACATTTGCTGCCCTGTAGGTTGTATGAAGGACTTGCAGCCCTTTTTATCTGATTCTCCTGTGACCCATTGCTGAGTGAACTTGCCCACTGAATAAGGTATATTAGACTCTTAGTGGTCCCTTGCTCATCATCCTCACCCTGTGTCAGCAGCAGGGCTTAGCTGTAGCTAATGGGGGGGAGATGCAGCTTTAATGATGAGAAGGAAACATGGGTAATGTTACCTGTTATCTGTTACCAGGTGTCCTGGTAAACCCTGATTAGTACAGTTAGTACCAAGGGGCCATGACTAGGTGAGCTGATGCCCAGGTCCCTGGTAGCTCCCCTCCCTGCTATGATTGCTTTCTTGAGTAGGGGGATCTTTATGAGCTTGAAAAGTCTGGAGGCTAGTAAGTGGTAGCTGTGGTCTCTGGAGTCATTGTGGTTACACTTGAAGCAGGGGTGGGCTGGTGGTGAAGGATCTACATCAGAGGGAAAAGCTTCTGAAAAGAAGATGGCTCCAGCTTGGCTGTTTCATCCAGATGGTGCCAAAGAAGGCTAAATGTAAAATGGCTAATTAAAAGCCTTTCCAACTGTCTTAAGTCCTGATGAGGCTTGACTATCAGCCTCCTGACAGACTGTAATAGTAGTTAGAAATGAGTTGATCTTGTTTAAATGTTTCTGTTAAGGAACACTATGATTCTTTGTTGAGTTTTTCTTCAATGTCAAAATAAGCTACCTGTTTTTCTGACTTGAGGTATAATTGTACATGGCATACCTTTTACTCTCCTGTCAGAATTCCAATATAACTTATAACTTTTAGCATCCTCTTATTACGGAGTATGAGAACAAGGGTCTCAGTCCTTCTAATCTTAAGAGAGCTCTCCTAGCATTGACCTGGGTCCACAATCAAATAGCTTGATAAAGACAGGGAAGGACAGGTAGCTATAATAATAATAGTTAACATTTATGTAGCATTTTCTATTGCCAGAGACTGTGTCATATGCCTTACAATTGATTATTATATCATGCAACAAACTTGGAAGGTTCATTTCACAAATGAGGAAACTGAGGCAACAGAGGTTAAGTGACCTGGGGTCCCTACCTAGGATCAGACATCTATTAAGGCTCCGAGGTCAAATTTGAACTCAGGTCTTTCCTATTCCATTCCTGGATGCTCTAACTACAGAGCCTCCTAACTGCCCAGCCCCATGTCAGATTTTTTTCTTATAATGATGTAAAATATGCCTTCTTGTAACTTCCATCCACTCCTCCTAGTTTTGCCTTCAGGGGCTGAGCAGAAGACTTAATTTTTTTTCCATGTGACAGCCTTTCAAATACTTGAAGGCAGCTCCCATGCCCCACCCTCTCAGTATCCTTTTTTTCTAGCCTAGATAACCCCAGGCTATTCAGCTGATTCCCATGTAGTGGGATACCCAAATCCTTTACCACTTCCTGTTCTCTGGATGTTTGTAAATGTCTTTCCTTAAATATGGCATCCTAAATTGAACACAATGCCCTGCAAGTCCTTTGAAGATGGTCTTGGATGATTATATTGCTTGATGTAGATCTATAGATATTCATTTTTTGGATGTCACATCATTCTGTTGGCTCATCCTGAGACTGTAACTCATGAAAAATGCCGGATCTTTTTCAAACAAAACTACTCTCTAGCTACACCTACTCAATTCTGTACTTGTGAAACAGATGTTTTGAACAAAATTCTAAGAATTGCCTTTTCATCCATCCATTCATCCATCCATTCATCTATCTATTTTTGGTACTTTATTTGTTTGGTCCCATCATTTCAGCAGGGAACTTCCAGTGAAAAATATTAATAAGGTAAATTTCTTCTTAACAGATTTAGCCTCATATTTAAGTGTGTCAAAATCTTTTGGAATTGGGATTCTTTTGTCATCCATGTGCCTTCTTTTCACTTTTATTTTCAGTCACCTACAAATTTAATAGGTTTAATGTCAATGCCTTTATCCAAGTCACTGATAAAAATATCAGGTCACAGAGGACAAGGAGCCATCCCTGGGACACTCACAGTACTAGAAACTTTATAAAATGAAAACAAACCAGTATTTTCTGGGTCTAATCATTCAGTCAGTTCCAAATCAAGTTGGAATCACTGCCTAGTCCACATCCCTCCATTTGTGTTCAAGATCTAGGAAACTCTATAGCATTTTCTTAATTATCCCTTTCATCAAAGGAACTGAATTGCTCAAACGTCCCAGTTGAATATGTGCTGACTTTCTGTGGGCACAGCTCTCTTTTCTGGATGAGCACTGCTTTTGGCAGGCATCATCATCATCATCTTCTACTTCAAAATCTAGATATTTGCCCTTCTCTAGTCCTGGGGCATGTCTCCCACTCTTCAAACTTTTCCAAGGATCACTGAGAGTATCCTAACAATCACACCTGACTTCATTTAATAGTTAGGGAAGTAGTGAATCTAGCCAGATGACTTGAACTCATCAAGGGCAAGGAGCTAGGTGCTCCCTTATCTTAGAGAAACACAATCTCAAACAGAATTACTCCTTACTTTTATATTCAATCTCCATTACTTGTCTTGGTTTCTATTAAAAACCTATTATTTATTAAAAACCTCTATTAAAAATCTAAGCTGCTCAGTGAATTGCTAATGTACCATCATTTTTTTCTTTAGACAACTTCTCCCCTTTCCTTGTTAGATCAGTTTCATTTGTATCTTCAAAACTGGATTCCCAAGAGCTTCCTTTCTCTGGATTTCCTTTTCTCATTTAATTTTTAGGATAAGAGATCTTAAGTCTCATTTTACTATCTCAAAATCTAGGGTACATGACAGACTGACTATGCCTGGATTTTCTTTCTTCCTCTATTATGGATTCTCCTTCCTTCTAATTAGTGAAACTCAATTTCAGAATACTGTATTTTTAGACGAGTTTTTCAAAGTCATTCCTAGAGTAAAGCTCAAAAAATTAGGATTACTATTAAGCAGACAGAAGACAATGACCCCATCCACTCACTGCTGTAGGGAGAATAGAGTTGGAAAACTAGAGCACTCTCAACCCAGAGCTAATAACCTTTATATGAGTTATAGTTTAGCCTTTAGAAGTGAATGGAATGTTCATCATAAACCAGGGAGAGATCTCTGGCCAAGGTATCTAAGTCCCCAAAATGCAAAGGAGTCCAAAGGAAAGGCTAAACTTAGGTGTCTTAGCTAGTTGGGAGTAAATGAATTCTTATAGTAAAGAATTTGGTAATGGAGATTCCAAATCTCCACCAGAAGAGATAAGAAATCTCAATAGAGAGTGAGAAAGGAGAACTAGAGAGTAAGCTTTTTATTAGTCCCCTAGGCAAGGGGGTCCCCTACCCCTCCCAGCTTTATCTTACTTCTTCCCTCTTATCTCCCTCTTATCTAGTCCTTTTCCAGATCTTACAGCCATCCTCCTAGATCATTTCCAATTTATCCTGAAATAGATCTTTTTGTTTTGTTTTTGTTTTCCAAAGGCAATGGGGTTAAATGACTTGCCCAAGGTCAAGATAATTATTACTTGTCTGAGGGCAAATTTGAACTCAGATCCTCCTGACTCCAGAGCCGAGGCTCTATCCACTGTGCCACCTAGCTGCCCTGATATTTTTGACCATAGTTGTTAGCATGTTGTCTCCTCTATTAGCTTGTGAGCTTCTTGAAGGCAAGGACTGTCTTTGCTTTTTTTTTTGTCCCCACAAAGTAGGTCATCACTGCTTGTTGACTCACTATCATTTCATTAAATACCTCCGGAAGACCCAAAGAACCTTGAACTGAGATTAACTACGTATCCCTGGGAGACCTTTCCTATGAGTTGGGAATGAGATGGCAATGACCCTAGTATTGTTGTTGTCATAGGAAGAAGAAAACATTAAGATAAAGGAGTTTATTAGCTACTCTGCTTTTTGTTAGAAAGAGGGAACACTTTAGAAAATGTTCATATAATTGATGTCCTATATCAGACCTCTGTCAAGGGCTTGTGGTCTATTTCTTGAACTCATTTATTTCCTTCTTCCCTCTGATAGTATATTTTCATAACATTCTTCATGACACTTCACTTTGTTTCTTCCTTCATTTATGCTCAAGGAGCTTCATCATACTTCTATCTGATTCAAGGATAAATGCAATGCCATTATTCTCCATCCTCAACTTCCTCTTCTATTTCTTTTGTCTAAGGAGAACCTTCATCAGCATCACTCCGGGCTCTCCTATCATCAAGTCTCATAAGGTCAAATTTGCCTTCTGGGGTTTTGCTCTCAAGTTCACCTGGTTACCTATAGACAATCAAGGCCATGAATTTTATTGCTGGCTTCTGTCCAGTCCAAGGACTGTGTCACTTTTTAATTATTAGACATTTCTCTATCTGTTCTTCACCAAAATGTCAAGGTTGGTAGACAATGTGTTCCTTAGATTTGTTAAACTTTTTTTTTTCTTTTTATAAGAGATTGCTCTCTGGGATGGAAGAGTATGGGAAGACATAACTAGGAAATTCAATATAAATATATAAATATATAAATATATATAAATATGATGAGATATAAAAATAAAAGACAGTTAAAACATACAAAATAAAGTATGATAAATATAAAAAGTGGGGGGGGGAGAGAAAATGTCTTCTTTAGGAGTCACCTTTTCCACTATGGTGAATAAGTATTTCTCCATTACCTTGGAAAATCTAACAGTTCCCACCTGTGCTATACCTTGAGTTATATATATGCCATTTGTCCTATTAGCTTCTAGTGGGAGATTAACCCAAGAGTCAGCCTAATTCAATGGAAAGGGTACTGGACCTGCAGTCAAGAGGCTTGGGTTCCAGTTCTAATTTGGGTGTTTGTTTCTTAAGCTGTATGGTCATGGACAATGACCTCCCTTTTCTGGGTGCTAAGTCTTCTCATTGGTAAAATGATTTCCATGGACCCTTGCAGCTCGTATACAATGGTATCATGATTCATTGACTAATACCTGTGGTATCTACCTACCTGATGCTGTGGTTATCAAAAGAGGGGACGTCGCTAAATTACTTTGTTATCCTAAAAGTACTACTGTATAAATGATTCTATATTTGAAGCCTTTAAAAACAATTATAGACCAGATGCAGTTTGTGAATGTAGCCACAAGATGGCAGAGAGAAACAAGGTCCCAACATCATGAAAGCTGGAACCCCAGCCAAATGAGACAGGTGTCTGGCCCCTGCCTGGGGAACGATCCCCCAGAGAGCCACAAGTTCCGAGTTCCACCCAGGCTGGGAGGCATCGGTTCCCGGTCCCTCCCGAGCAATCTCCTGTTCCCATCAGCTCTTGCCTCTGGGGCATCCAAGGAAAGTTTTGCAAAAGTCTTAATTGCCTTTCCTACCTCTAAGTTCAGGGCAATAGAAACAGCCTGGAAAATCCAAAATCCAAAATCAACTTCTCAATAATGTGGAGTTTCCTGGATGCCTTTTGCAGGCAAGGCTGGCAGGAGGCAATAAAACAGTGAAGTAATATAGAAATATTTCTCCAGAGCCCCTATTTCTCCCTTTAATTCCACCAGATCCTCTTTCCCAGGACTGCCTAAAGTTCTCACATTCAAAACAAGGCCTGTCTACTTCAGGTGCCCCACCTTTCCTAATTATTGGGCCTTTTCTCCTTAAAAACTTTCTGGTACTCTGCCCTTCCTCCCAGGAAGCTGATCTCAGTTGATGCTGTAATGTTTCTTGTCTCGCCTACCAAAAACTGTGTGACCTTGGGAAACACACTTCTCTAGGGACTGCCTCGGTTTCTTCCTCCAAAATCTGAGTATGCTAGTAAATGTCATTAGTCAATGTTCTATGTTCTAGATCTTCCAGTTCTAGGGTTCTATATTCTAGGGCCCCTCCCAATTCTAGCATTATATGACCCTGTTTGAAGGTCCTATCCAACTTGATCAGTTCAAGTCTGTGTGAGTCTACCTAGCAAATGAAAGGACCTTCTGGAGACAATGGCTTACCCTAAAGATTGGCAGATGATGCCTTTTTCCAAGCAACATTGAAGAGCTAAACCTCCTCCTTTACAATCAGGTATCAAGCTGGGAATTTACTCATCTATTTGAAATGTGGGCTTCACATTTCATGATTACTTGGACACGTGTTAGCAAATTCATTAATGAAGACACCAGATCTTGTGCCACAAAGGGCTCTTCAACTGAAGGAGACACTTCAACTAAATTCCACAGACCTTTATTAAGTCCAAGATCCTGAACACAAAATGAAATGGGACGTGGACTAAGGAAATGACAAGTACTCAAATAACTAAAATAAAAAGGTCTGGTTTGTGCTAAGGATTTGCTTCTCCCAACCCTGTGAAGTAGGTATAATCTCAATCTCTCTCTCTCTCTCTCTCTCTCTCTCTCTCTCTCTCTCTCTCTCTCTCTCTCTCTCTCTCTCTCTCTCCCCGTCTCTCCTGACAAATTTGGCCTGGTCACAAAGATTATAAGTGTCCAAGGTCGCATTTGAACTTAAGTCTTCCTAAATCCATGACCCAGGGCTCTATCCAGGAAATAAAGACTAACTACTACACCAAGTCTCTGAGACCAAATTTGAACTTAGGTCTTCCTGACTATCTACCTAGATGGAAAGAGTAAAGTTCTTGGTAAAGCTCTCTGGGAAATCTAAGGAGGGAGACCACCCTGAGAGAAATTGTCATAGTGATGATGGGAAAATGGCGCTAGAGCTTGAAAGACAGAAGAGACCTCAAAAGAGAGAGTCTGGAGGTGTGGGCAAAAAGGGAAGGGCATTCCAGGCGTGTGTGGATATATGAGAAGTAAAAAAAGATAAGCAGGGATAAAACCAGAAGTAGAACGACTAAACAATTGATCATCCTTTTTACCCACTAGTCTTTCCATGAGATGTTTCCAGGCTATCCAATTAAATAAGTGTTTACTGAGTATATACCACTGTGCCCCTAGAGATGTCTAGTATGTGTGAAATGCTGCCAAATTCACACTTAGTCTGTTACTACTGCCCTTAGATGAACATTGAACCTCAACTTGAAGCATCCCTCTTATCTTATTTCCTCCCAAGAATAGTCATAAGATCACAGGGTTTCAAGCAAGAAGGAATCTTTAAAAATTATCTATAATGGGGTGGCTAGGTGGCGCAGTGGGTAAAGCACCGGCCCTGGAGTCAGGAGTACCTGGGTTCAAATCCGGTCTCAGACACTTAATAATTACCTAGCTGCGTAGCCTTGGGCAAGCCACTTAACCCCATTTGCCTTGCAAAAAAAATTATCTCTAGATCCTCTTTTTACAAAAGAAGAAAGTGAGAATCAGAGAAATTAAGTGACTAGCCCAAGTTCTCCTAGCTATTCTTAAGGGATCTTTGTGAACTTAATTCTTTGGAGTTGTCTTATTTTCCAAAAACATTGAACCCAGAACATGTAAGAAGCCCTGAATGTATCAAAGATGAACAATTTGAACCTACTTCTCCTAACTTCTATATCCACTCTGCTTTCCATTATATATCATGCTATTTCCAGTATTAATAATACAAATAAATAGTCAACAAAAAAACAGGGATGGATGCAAAATCTTACGCTTGGGTTGGGAAACAACCTCATGAGAACAAATCAAGGTATCGTCTTTTTTTCAAACAACACTGCTCTGAAAAAGATCTGGGGATTACAGTGGGCAGTAAGTTCAATATCCATGTGCGTGTCTCTGAATCTGAAACAGGAAACCTAACTCTGCCAGGGCTCTCTGAGCCTTCCCTCCTCCCAACTTCTACTTACCTTGTGTTCTCTGCTCTTCGGCTTATGCACTGGTGTAGGAAGAGATAGTCCTGGGGGGCGCTGGTAGACAAAGTGGTCTGTGTATGGTTTGCTGGGGCTTCAAAGGTGAACAAGGTTGGCTGGCTGGAGTGCGAGGGGGCTGAGGTTTTGCGCTCTCGAAGCAGGTGTGGGTTGGAACTGTTGAGTTCAGCAGGGGAGGAACGAGGGCCATGACCAACAGAGGGGAGATTTCTCAGAGAATCTGTGTAAGAGGAAAAATACAAATTCAAATATATGTGTATATTTGTTTCTATGCAAGCATATTAACAGATTCAGTCCAATTTGACCAAATCACAAATGTCTTTTTGAGATGCTGGAATGAGTGCTCTAACCTGGAGCATATCAATAGCAAGTCTCATTTCTAAATTCCCTTAGGCTTTATAAAACCACTTTGCTTATTACAAGCTTGGGGGGAAAGTTGGTCAAAAAAACATTATCAAGTTCTTTGTATGTACCCTAGAAAGCATGAGTCTCAGGGTTGATGCAGTGTATATAAATTCAGTGGAGTAGGGCCTGGTGATAGACACAGACAAATGGATGAATAAATAACTAGATACTTATATATTTTCCAGTTGTGATAGATTCTTCATTGGTCCATGCTGTCCATGGGGTTTTCTAGGTAAAAACAGTGCCTTTTCCTTTTCTAGTGAATTAAGGCAAACAGAGGTTAAATAACTTGTCTAAAGGTCTCATACAGCTGGTATCTGAGGTTGGATTTAAACCTGGTTCTTCTTGATTTCAGGTCCACCATTCTATTATCTGAGTCATCTAGCTGTCCCAGATACAAACACACATACATACATTTACATACACATACATACATATTTACAAATACACAAATGAAAAAATAAAGAGATAAATAGCTATATAAATAGATGGAAAATAATTATTATCAATTCACAGATGAAGAGCCTAAATTCCAGAGAATTGAAGTGACTTGACCACCACAGTCACAGAACTAATGTCAGAAACCAGAATTTGAACTCTGCTCTCTGCTGACATGACACAGCTTCAACATCATCAGTGGATGGGAAAGTCTTTATTTTCCCAATGTCAGTAGATTCCACTTTAGGCCAGCTCTAATTGTTACAAAGCTTGAATCTACCTTTATTCATCTCTCATCTGCTTCTCCCTTCTGGTGATATACTGGGTGTCTGACACTGAAGAACCAGCCTAGAGAAGTTATCACCACTGGATTTTCCTTAGAGGGTAGAGGAAGTAGCATAGCCATGGGGTTGTAATCTGGGTGAGTGAAGGGAGTACCCACATCAAGGTTCTCTGATGCACTGAAAGTCAGTACTGAAGTATAATGAGGACATGATTTAATGTGGAAAGACTTGAGTAGCTAGATCAATGTAATAAATAACCAACCATAATTCCAAGAGGCCTGATAATGAAGCATGCAGATGATGGACTCAAGGTGCAGAATGAAACAAAAAAATCATGGACAAAGCCAATATGGGATTTTGTTTTGCTTGATTATGTATATTTTGAGGGGTTTTTTTTGGGTCAACTGGGAAAAAGCGAGGGGAAAGAAAAATAAGTGCTTAATTTTAATTTTTTTTTTATAAAGACGACATTTTTTTTTTTCACTGATTACTGCATTGGTGGTAGAAATTTTGGTACCAGGTGAAAAAATCATCATTATTAACAGCAAAAAATTGATATTTGTAAAGACTTTTACAGTTTATGAAACACCTTCCTACAACAATCTGAGGAAGAGAAACAAGAAGGATAATATCATACCTATTTTACAGATAAAAAAAATGGCAGAGAAATTCACAGAATCTATAGCCCTGTCCTTAGGGAAAGGGGCACATTCCAGAGGGCATCTATGAACATACAATGTATTTTCTCACCCCCTTTGTGATCTCATATGTGTAGATGAATTAACCTATGGGGAAGGGGAGAGACTGTTGGAGGAAGAAGAGAGGTAAAGGTAAAGGGAGAAGAAGGGAGAGAGAGACTTGGGAAAGGGGATAATACTGAAAGAAAGACATTCTATTCTTTTTGAAATTTGCTAGTTCTGTTGCCATGGGAAGCCATTTAACCTCTTTGCAAATATTCCCTCATCTGACCTCATAGGATAATTGTGAAGTTTCATTGAAATAATGTATACTTAAAGAGTACCACATGAAATCAGTTGTTATTTTTCTCCTTTATATGGAAATGGTTTTAGGAGAAACTGCTATCTTATTAGTAATCTTTTTATTTATATTCTGAGGCTGATTGGATAAACTATCTTTTTTTTTGAAATTGACTTTTTTGATGACATGATGTGTGAATTTGTTTTAACTATGCATATTTGATCTGGGGGAATGTATTTGTTTGTTTATTATTTTCCCAAATATATTTGGGTGGAGGGGACCTAGGAGAAGGTTGAGTAGGAGAGATAGAAAATAAATGCCTGTCAATTGAAAAAATTAAGGAAACTGAATAAAAGTTCACATTTTTTTTTTTTCAGATTGGGGCAGCATCAGCTGCAGATTGATGATGCATACCTCATTCTGTTCCTGAATGATTTCTTCTATTTAAAACATTGTCCTTAAATTTTTATAGATCAATATTCAGTCCAGACAATTTATTCTTCATAATGCTCCCATGCCGGTGCAGTGTTTGGCTGATTTCACTAGTATGCTCTGAATATCTGTATCTGTATTTGTCTTTAGAGAATTTAGGAAAGATAGAGAGCCTCTCATAAATAATTTTAGCTATCAGATTTGTGTCTTACTAAGTGTTCTGCTAAATTTTGGCAACTTGCAGTTGGATCTTCTAGTTTCTATTCTTTCTTTTCATAATCTTTATTGATAACTAAGTGATCCTTAAGGATAAACCTTTTGTTATTCCTAGTGTCCATGATATAATCTGAATTGCCATCACTAGCAGCTAGATGGCATAGAAGATAAAGCTTTGGATTTAGAATCTGGAAGCCCTGGGTTCGATTTCAGCCCAAGCCATTTTATTAGTAGGGTGTCCCAGACGAAGTCAAACCTCAGTTTTCCTCATTTGTAAGATGGAAATAATAACACCTGCCTCACAAGATGTTGTAAAGAAATAATTAGATATCATATAAAAACACTTTGCAAACCTTAAGGTGCAATACAAATAAATGCTAACTATTATCATAAGCTCTTCAGTTTTTTTTTTTATTTCCATGATGCAGCCATTTGTCTGATGCTTTTTTGTTAAAATATTGCTTGTTGAATTTGCATGGATATTTCCCAGGACTTTTGATTCCAGTTTCTTAGACTTAATTATTTCATAGGGTATATTTGGAATTAAACAACTTGTAGTTATATTTGACAAATACAGTGGTATGTAGATATCTGACTTTTTTTTTTAAGTTTTTGCAAGGCAAATGGGGTTATAGTGGCTTGTCCAAGGCCACACAGCTAGGTAATTATAAAGTGTCTGAGGCCACATTTGAACTCAGGTACTCCTGACTCCAGGGCCAGTACTCTATCTACTGAGCCACCTAGCTCTACCCACTGCATCACCTAGCCACCCGATACCTGATGTTTTTACTATTGCACTGCTTTGGGGAAGGGTTTTGGATTCTGTTTGTTCTGAAAGTATTTCTGAAGTTTAGGTGCTACTAATTTTTATCATATATAAATTCTATTTAATGTATCTCCAAAGTTTCTTTTTCTTTTTTTTTCTTTTGTAAAACAGTAAGAGTTATGCGATTTGCCCAAGGTCACTCAACCAGTAACTGTCAAGTGCCTGAAGTTGGAATTGAACTCAGGTTCTTCTGAATCCAGGGCTCTATCTTCTATGCTACCTAGCTGCCCTAATTTGGGATTTTCTTGGCAAAGATACTGGAGTAGCTTGACATTTCCTTCTCCAGCCTATTTTTTTACAGATGAGAAAACTGAGGCAAACAGGGTTAAATGACTTGCCCAGGGTCACACAAGTAAGTGTCTTAAGTTTGGATTTGAACTCCAGACCTAGAGTACTACCCTATACTACCCAGCTGCCCCCTATAAATTATTAAATATTATTTAGTAACTATGCATTGATATTTGTGTCCTATTATTTATTAAATTTATTTATGTCTCCAAGAGCATAAATGTCACTTTGCATAATTGCCTTAGGATGATGGTCCCTGTGTTTTATTAATATTGTACAGGTTTTTGTTAGGAAACTTTCCAAATCTGTTGTGGCCCATTTTATCACATCAAAAAGACTGGCATTCATAGGTGTTAATTGCTCTAAATTTCAGGATGCTAAAAAGTCTCAATGTTCACTGTCACTGTTTAATTTTCAATATGCTTTGCTTGGAGGAATACCATGGTATTCCCAAGTATTTCCTTTATGCAGTGGTTCAAGTTGATCTCTTGGATTCAAGCTCAAAGATTTCTGCCTCTTTCCTTGGTATAAAAAAAATTAAGATTAAGAATCTGATTAATGATTTTTTCAGTGGATTCAAACAAATTGGTGTTACCCATGGACATCATGTGATCAATGTTTTCATATAATTCTCTTTCACTTAGAAGTTGAAGTCATAATAATGTATATATAGCTGGGTAGAATAATAATGGGTTTAATTAAACCTGTCTCCTCTAGAGACGTCAGATTTTTATCAATTATTTTTGTCATTATGTTGTTGGGAGCATGTTTGAAAGTAAGAACAGTTTTCCATGTGAACATCAATTGGCTCTTAATATTTTCACTATACTTGTATTTGTCTTATTCTGTCAAAAGTTTTGGGTTAACAAATTTGAGGATAATTATTATTATCTCATGTTTTTGATGGTGTTTGGATAGAAAGAAATAATCCTGGGATAAGTCAGTCATCATTTTGCTTATTATTTTAAATTTGATTTTCAAGGGACAATTTATCATTATTGTTGTTAATAGGAAGAGGAGTCATGTCTCTGGAAGCATCCCAAAATTCTGGAATGGTTACATCATTGATTCCCCAGCTAATCTATGCTGACTGAGAAGACATTGCTCTCTGTGGTATCCTCACTGTTAGATTATGCAAAATATTGAGGAGCCCATAATAATACTAACAGGACATAATGATATGGTAGCTATGGGTTTGATGTATTATATGAAAAGTTAAGGTACAAGGGCCAAAGGTCTAGGAAGGCTAGTTTGGATTCAGTGGAATGGGGAAACAGGACAAGACAGCCTTCACAATCCCTTCCAAGGTCAAGATTCAAGTCCAGCCATGTTAAACTCCTCAAAATCCACCATAACTTTTGGAAAAATAACATTTGTTTCACTTTCTTCAAGATGAACTAGCTTGAAAAATAGTGTAGTGGGATAGTTGTGTTATAAATGGCTAAGTGAGTACTTAGTCCAGAGTGATTAAAATGGTTTTTATTAAGACATCTTTTTTTTTTTCATTTATTTGGAATTTATTAGAAATATTTTATTTAATTATTTATTTTGGTGGGTTTTTTTCCTTGGGTTCGTTTTTACAAGGCAGTGGAGGGGGGGTGTTAAGTGATTTGCCCAAGGTCGCACAGCTAAGTAATTAAGTGTCTGAGGTTAGATTTGAACTCAGGTCCTCCTGAGTCCAGGACCTGTGCTCTATTCACTGAGCCACCTGTAGCTGCCCCATTAAAACATCTTAATTAAAAAGAACACCTCTCTCAGGAGGAATCTCAGAAATGGTAGGTCTTTTATGTACTTTGAAAGTTTTGTTCTTGTCCCTTTGTGCCAATCATTGGCTAGGGTCACAATCCAATAGATATATTGGTCCCCATAGGCAGGTTTACCCTGCCCTGCTCATTATACTAATAAGTAAGAATAGTTAACTCCTTTAGCATGGGCAAAGGAGAAGGTCAGAGACCCTACCTTAGCTTAGAACTAGGTAGGGCAGTCTCATTAGTTTTTGATGAGACTGAGGCTAAATCTTTTATCTTAACTCAGTACCTGACCATAGACAACAATACAGGCAGAGCCCAGTCTTTGTAATGTAAGCTAACAATTCTCCTTTCACATTCTAGTGGAACCCAAACACTCCCATAGTCCTCACAGTTGGACTTGGCACCAGAAGACCTGACTCTAATTCTCAACGCTACCATTTATTTATTTATTAGTTATATCTTCACAGGCAAGTTCTTTAACCACTCTGAGTCTCGGGGTCCTTATCTGTAAATCAGGGCTAACAATTCTTGCCTACCTTTCAGGGAAAGCTCTTTGTAAATTTTAAAACAGCATCTTGGTAGTGACATAGTGCATGGTGTGCTGGGCCTGGAGTCAGTAAGACTCATCTTCCTGAGTTAAAAAATCCAGTCTCAGATATTTATGCTGTTGTGATCCTGGGCAAGTCACTTAACCCCATTTCCCTCAGTTTCCTCCCCTGTAAAATAATCTGGAGAAGTAAATGGTAAACCACTCCATTGTCTTTGCTTAGAAAACCCAAATGGGAGGCAGCTAGGTGGTGCAGTGGATAGAGCACCGGCCCTGGAATCAGGAGTACCTGATTTCAAATCTGGCCTCAGACACTTAATAATCACCTAGCTGTGTGGCCTTGCAAGCCACTTAACCCCATTTGCCTTGAAAAACCTAAAAAAAAAAAGAAAAAGAAAATAGAAAACCCAAATGGAATCGCAAAAAATCAGATATGACTAAAACAACTAAACAACAACAAAAATCTTTAAATAAATGTGTTATTACTATTAATATCACAAGTCAGGACTGCTAGTGATTGAAACACTCTTAAAACTTGGGTTTATTACTCTCCTGTGTATCTAACCATATGGGGGGTACAGTAGCTGGACCCACATCCTCCAGAAAGAGTCTACAGATCCCTGAGGGAAGACTTAGCCTCTCTGACCAATGATTGCATTGATTTTCAGAATAAATTCCCATCATACTTTCCTCAGTGACCTATACAGAAAGAGCATTAGTGAGACTGATTCTGAGCTCTGTTACTCCATTAGTAACTGCAAGATGAACTCCCTAATAGCTGATGAGAGGCAGCTCTTTGTGGGAGTGCTGGGGTGGGGGTGGGGAACATTTTTATGACTGACCCCTATCTTCAGAAAAAATAGAGTCTGCTTTGTTGGAATGTTCTCCAACCTTTTACTATCTCTGATGGATCATGGGTGTCCCCCCTCAAGGCTTTGACCTAGGTCTTCTACTTCTCTTTCTACATTGTCTTCCTTTGTGCTTTGAACTACTCCTGAGGGCTCAATGATTACCTCCATGCCTATGACTGCTGAGTCCATAAAGGGTATTCCCAAAATCTGTGTAGTTTTAAGCTTTGGTTGCTTCAACACACTGTATGGATAGCCCCAGTCTCTCTTTTGCATCCCATTTCCACATTTCTGGAGCCCTCCTGGACATTTCCACTTGTATTTCTTTCTTTTTTTTTTTTTAAGGGATAATGAAATGATCTCTTTATTAGATGCTGAGGTATATTTATCCCCAGTGGGGTGAAGCAAGATACACAGTCTATTTGTGTTTCTCCCATCTCAAACGCAGCATATTTAAGAAAAATGATCATTTTCACTCCTTCAAAATTCTCTTTCTTTTGAGAGCCTCACCACTCTCCCAGTTTCCCAGTTCTGAAACCCTGGAGACATCTTTGGTTCTGTCCTGTCCCTCCTAGTTCTCCCGCTCCCTACCCCCATTCAATTTAGCTTTGAAAAATTAAAATGAGTTAGAATTAGCAAAGAAAGAATTAGTTCCCTATTTGAAAGTGATATGTTCATTGTATTCAAAAGATGAGCCCAAAGGTAACACTCCTAATCATCCTGAATCGTCTAAAAATTGCCTAGTTCATATGTAGTGAGGTACAAATGGGTCATTTTAAGACATACACATGTATAAACCAGCCAAATTCCTTCCTTCCTTTCATGACAGGAAGACCTAAATTCAAATCTGGCCTTAGTTACTTCCAAGTTGTGTGAATATAGTTGTTATTTAATCTGTTGGCCTCAGTTTCCCCATCTGTAAAATGGGGATAATAACTAACAGAGTTGTTGTGAGGACTAAGTGAGATATTTGTAAAGTGTCTGGAATATACAATAAATGCATATTTAATTTCCTTTTGTAGGAGCTGGAAGTCACCTCATGCAGAATGTCAGAACCAAAAATAAGTTTAAAGAACATTTAGTCTAACGTCCTCATTTTATAAAGAGGTTCAAAGACAATGATCTTCTGGGTCTACCAGGCCCCAAATTCCCTTCCCAGCCTCCACACCACATTCAAGGAAAGGCTGGCTTGCCTTGGATTTGAAAGAAGATGGGAATCTTTCTCAAGGACTCCTATTTTCTGTCCCATTGAGGCCTAAAATGATTTCATTCAATTTAATCAAAATGAATTGAGCATCTTATTTATCTGATGTATTATATACTCTATGTTGATGATGCAAAGATTAAAAACATTTCCTGCTCTCAAGGAGTTTACAATCTAAGGAAAAAATGTTGTGAGTGAAGATAAGTATAATACAAGATGAAATATGTCAAGGATAAAAGACAGACAAACCCAAATACACTAAAAAAACAATGGGAATATTAGAGACAAGATACAGCTGGTAGGAAGAGGCAATCAGGAAGGCTGATGGAATGGAAGAAGGAATGTCCAAGGTGATATTTGGAGGAAAGAGAAAAAAATCCAAGAGGCAGAGATAAGGAGGGAGTAATTCCATATTCCAGCCCAGGGGAAGGTCTAAATGAATGAAGAGAGGTAGAAGGTAATGCAAATTAATAAGAGTTTAGGAGGTGAATCTTACATTAAAGAATGCCCCTAATGCCATTAATAGCCACCTTCTCCTCTATGTTTTCACCCATCTCTCCCAATTCTCCTCTTTATGGACCACTCCTCAATTTCCCTTTACTGGTCATTAATCCAGGTCACACCCACTAACTGTGGGCATTCCACAGGGTCTATCCTAGGTCCTCTTTTCTTTTCCTTATATGTAATTTCACTTGGTTATTTCATCAGCTCCCTTGGATTCAATTATCTTCTATATATTGATGAATCTCAGATCTATTTATCCATCCCTAATCTCTCTTCCAACTTCCCATCTCTAACCACCTATTAGGCATTTGCAATTGCATAACCCATATACATCATAAATTTCAAATGTCCAAAACTGAACTCATCTTTCCCTACTATTTTTCCCTCTTCCCAACTTTCCTAATACTGTTGAGGGCTCAACTATCCTCCCAGTCATCCAAGGCTTGCAACTTAAATGTCACCTTTGACTCTTCACTCTCACTCCCCCAAATCCATTCTGTTTGCCAAGCCCAGTTGTCTCTTTCTTCGAAACTTCTCTTGTAGACTTCCCTTTTCCCTTGACACTGAAAACACCTTGGTGCAAAGTCCTGAGTAATTACCCCATGCTTGGACTAATGTAGGTACTCATGATCTCCCAGTCTCTAGTTTCTCCCACCTCCAGGCCACATTCCACTCTGCTATCAAAATGATCTTCCTACTCAACAAACTCCAGAGGCTCCCTATCACCTCTGGGATCAAATGTGAGATCCTCTGTTTGCTTTTAAAGCCATTTTGGAAGCTGGTCCCTTCCTACCTTTCTAGCCTTTTTATAACTTACTCCCCCCTTCTCAAACTTTATGATCCAGTGACACTGGCCTTGGTGCTACTGATAACACAAGACCCTCCATCTCCGGACTGGGAATTTTCATTGACAGTCCACCCAAATCTGGAATGCTTTCCCTTCTTTATTTCCTGGTTTCCTTCAAATCCCTGGTCAAATCTCACTTTGTTTGAGTAGCTTTTCCTGTACCCTTCAATGTTATTACCTTCCCTCTTGAAATGATCTCCAATTAACCCTGTAAATAGTTTATTGACACATAATTGTTGCATCCTGTTGTTCTTTGAAAGCAGAAATAGTCTTTTGCTTTTCATTGAATACTAAGCACTTAAGGGAGGAAGGGAGGGAGGAAGAAAGCATTTTATATAGTGACTATTATATGTAGCCAGGTATGGTGCTAAGCATTTTACAAGTATTACAACAACCTAGGAAGATAGGTACTGTAATTACCCCTACTTTAAAGTTGAGTAAATTGAGGCAAACCTAGGTTAAGTAACTTACCCATGGGCAACAAGGTAACTCAGTGGATAGAATACCTGACCTAGAGTCAGAAAAATTCCTCCTCTTGAATTCAAATCTGCCCTCAGACACTCACTAGCTGTGTCAAGCTGGCCAAATCACTTAAGCCTGTTTGCCTCAGTTTCCTCATCTGTAAAATGAGCTGGAGAAAGAAATAACAAATAACTCCAGTATCTTTGCCAAGAAAATACCAAATAGGGTCACTGAGTCAGACACATCTGAAAAAAAAAACTACATCATCATGCTCAGCCTTACATATCTAGAACTGAGAGCATATTTGGACCCTGGTCTTCCTTATTCCTGGTCCAGAGCTGTGTCACTGTGTCACCTAGCTGCCTATGCATATCTGATACATAGTAGGTACTTAATAAATGTTGGTTGACTTGACTGAATGTGAGAAGACAGAATATAAACCCTAAAAGGAACATTAGAAATGATCATTTATATAGAAGGAAAAATAGAGGTCTAGAGAGGCTGGCAGGTTTGTCCAAAGTCAGAAACTAGGTTAAAGGGAAAGCTTCCAACTTGGAACTCTCTCCAGGTCACTAACCCAGCTCTTATATTAGTTTGACCAAAGACCACAGATTTCTTTCCTCCCTTCTCAGACAGTATGAGAGGAAGCAGAGGTGGGGGGAATAAGATAGAGGTCTTACCTGGGATGATGAGGATCTAAGAGAGCATTTGTCCTTGACTGTACAAGGGAGCAGAAGGAAAGGCTGGAGAAGTGGCAAGAAATTCAACCAAAGATCTACCTTCTGAGGTTTCCTGGAGGCCACACTCCAGGCCCCAAAGAATCTGTCCCTCAAACTAAATGCTTGGGGATTTAGGAGACCAAATTTCAAGTCTCAGCTCTGCCACTATATGCAGTGTATGATTTTTGAGCTTGAAGTTTCATAAGCAAGCAGGGCTTCTTCATCTGAAAAATGAGGATAATTAGGTCATAGAAGTCATTGGGGTGACTATCTAATGTGATGGGGATGGAAATTGCAGCCATGAATTAATCAGCATCAAATTTCCTGGATGAGGAAGCCCCCCCACCCCCCCATGCAGGTTGGCACTTTCTATGCCTACAAGTATGAGTCTTAGAAAGACACCTAGAGAGGTTAAAGGACTTCCATGGAATCACACAACCAGCAAGTGGTCAAAGGTGAGACTCGAACCCACATCTCCTTGGCTCATGAACCTGCTGAGATAAGGGCTATCACAGCCCTTTGTAAACTGTAACAAACCAGGTCAAAATGACCTACTGTTATTGCCAGTTATCAGGAGATGAAGGAGAAGTTAAGAAGTGGGTTTTGGCCTAAGCAGTGGTATTTTCCTTCCATGTGGATAGCCTGAAATTATTTTAATGCTTTCTCAGAAGTGCCATACATTCCAAGCTTTTACACAATGTTCTCTTGCTTATCACAGACAAAATAATTACTCAGTCCTTGGAGAACCATGCTTAGAAGGCAGTCTTTCCATGCTAGTGTTTGATGACAGCTCACTCCTTGCCAGTAGTCATCCCATCACTCTTGCCCTTACCTCTCCTGATCTCTGACCTCTGACTTGATGAGGCGCTAGATATGTTTTGGTCCTTCTTGATCCGGATCCCCTTTTCGAATCTTTTGGATTGAACTCTAAACCATTTAGCATCCCTGACTATGAATATTTCTAAGACTGAAATTTCTACACTTCTGTTTTAAAGTAAAGTGTCCTCTGAGAAACTCTTATCCCAGAGTTCCTGTTGAGCTTCAGGGCTTCATCTCACCAGTCCTTGCAAGATCAGAGCCACATGCTTAGCACAGTACTTGGGTGGGGTATTTGCTTAAAAAATAAATGTTTATTGACTATCAGTTAGAAATAGAATCCTAAGGTCACCAAACTTAGAACATTAGTGGTTTTGGAATTGTTAAAAGCACTGGTACCTTAATCATCAGCTCTGACACTGATCTTGGTAAGTCATTTTTCTCTGAGTCTTGATTTTTTCTTTTGTAAAAGGGGGCTGTTCATACTTGTACAAACTATATAATAAAGCTGTAGTAATGAAAAGAGAAAACTATAAACTATAAACTGAAATGGATTTGGAAATCCATTTCTCTATGCTTCAGGGCCCAAAAGCTCACCTAAAGTAGGTGCTCCAAAAAAGATCTCTTAAATCATAACAAAGTCAAGAGAGGCCTAGGGTTCAGTCTCAGTTGGGCTGTTAGCTAATTATTCCTTTGGTCAAATCGGGTCCCTGGGATCAGTTGGAAAATGAGAATTATAATATGTACCCTGGCTACCTCCCAGGGAGTGTATAGAGATCAAATCAATCAACAAACAGTTATTATGCATCTATGTGCCAAGACTCCAATGACTAGAAAGTGAAAGTTCTTTGAGGAGTTAAAACTCCTATATTAGCATAAAATATTATAAAGAATTATTTTTATCTAGTAAACCTGAGGAGAGTACAATGAAAAACTTGTTAAAAATTAAGTTAAACTGTCAGTGGATCAATGTTTGAAAGGAGCCCTGGTCTGGAAGTCAGAAGACATAAAACCCAGGCTTGTTTCCATCACTGACTACTTAATATAACCTTGGACAAACTTTCTTGAGTTTCATTTTGTCTATAAAATGAGGCCACCGGGCCACAGGAATTTTAGTTTGGATATAGGATCCCAGGATTGGGTTAGAGATGACCCTAGATAAGATCCTCAGAGACCATCTAGCCCACTGCCCTCATATTTCAGAGAGAAACTGAGGCCCAGAGAGTTTGTATTAGTTGCCAAAGATCACATGAGTTGTTTGTCCTTTTTCAAAGAAGATTACGACATCATCAGACATAGGTTACAATTACAGGTTCACTGGTTTGAGAGCTATTTCACTTGTTTTAGGGTCTCTTCCAGCAATGCCATTACATGTTTCTACTTCATTTTTTTGTCTGTTTATTTTTGTGGGGCAATGGGGGTTAAGTGACTTACCTAAGGTCACACAGTATCAAGAGTTTAAGGCTTAATTTGAGCCCAGGTTCTTCTGATTCCAGGGTTGGTGCTCTATCCAGCACCACTTGGTTGCCCCCCTTTCCGCTTCTAACATTCTATATTCTGACTTTTTGGAGCCAATAGGATTAAGTAACTTGCTTGGGGAAACACAGATACTAAGGGTCTCAGGCTGAATTTGAACTCAGGTCCTCCTGTCTCCACAGTGAAAGTCCCTTTATGTGTTCCTTTTTTTTAATGTATTTGCTGGAAAAGCTTTTAGAGCTAGGAAGATAAAAGTCAAGCATCCCAGGCTAGAGCCATCTAGATCAAAGATAAAGTCAAGGAATATCTGACCTAGGTTTATTTTCCTCAAGTATTTGAGTTCCCCCACCCACGGGCTCCTTTTTAACCAACCTAGTCACTCCTAGGTCCTTCTACAGTCCCCCTTGGAAAGCTTGGCCTGTTTATAAACACTTTCCAGGCTGGGAAATGTTCTGAAAGGTTTCAGCTGACAGCCCAGCCCAGCCCAACCCAGCCGCTAACACACCCTGTGATAACAGGAGCAGGAAAGGGGGGAGGGGAGGTAAAGAGTGTTTGGGGTGGGGATGGGGGTGCAATCATGGGAAGAGGGGAGAGGCTGTCGGAGAAGATGGTGGCCAAGTCCTCCTCCTACCACTCGGGTCCGGCTTGGTTACTTTATCTTTCACCCTTGGCTTTTCTTTATCTCTTAGTTGGCCCCTTGCCCAACTCTGGGTACTTTTTAATCCTCTACAACACCCTCAGCCCTTCCTGGGCCTCCTGGGATCTGTGAAGGTGGGGAGTCTCATTGGATTTGGTAGCACAAATTTGGGCTGGGTACAGCTGACCCTGAGTCCCTATGCCCATCACTAGTCAAGTTATTCTGATGAGCTGACCTAAGGGCCAAGAGTATGATGTTTTCCAAGGCACAGAGGCTGCTGCAAAGAGATTATGGGGGTGGGGAAAGTCCAGGACAACCTTCTGGTTGGAAGAAGACAATAACTATCTATTTACAATTTGCTCTATTAATAAAGCAACTCAAATATATGCAGTAGTATGCTTAGACTTACAAGGTATTTGTGCCTACTATATGCAAAAATTATGTTAAAGTCTTTACAAATATGATCTCATTTAATCATTGCAATAACTCAGATAGGTGGTATTATTTGTCCCCATTTTAAAGTAAAGAAAACTAAGGCAGTTAAGTGGCTTGCCAAGGTCCTACAGACAGTGTCTCAGCTTGATTTGAATCCCGACTCCAGACTTGGCACTGTATTCACTGCATTGAGACCTTATCTGTAGTTGTTGTTTAGTTGTTTTCAGACATGTCTGACTTTCTGTGACCCCATTTGGGGCTTTCTGCACAAAGATACTGGAGTGGTCTGCCATTTCCTTTTCCAACTCATTTTATAGAGGAAGAAACTGAGGCGAAAAGAATGAAATGGCTTACTCAGGGTCACCAAGCTAGTGAATGTCTCAGGAAGATGAGTCTACCTGATTCTAAGTCCTAAGTTCTATCCACTGCAATAACTAACTTTCCTAGAAGGTATCTATCATTTTGTATATGAGAGACCTTGAGAGATCAATGGACTAAGTTAACAGAAATAACTCACTAAGCTAAAAGTCAAACTCCAGATGCCAGGGTCTTTTCACTACACAATGCTGCCTTTCTGATTCAAGTTCATGAAATGTAGAATAACAGTGCTTTAAACCAGAGAAATTGATATCAAAAAATCAGGGTTGTTGAGTATGGCTGCTGGAGCAAAATTCTTATTCAATCTCATTCCAGACCCCATTCATCAGATTCACCTGTTAAAGCCCATGCCTAGAAGCTTCACTCTACTCTCTACCCTCTGCTCACATGGGTGCTTCATTGATGACACTGGAATTAGCCTCTTCACTGACTTCTTGCCTCTAGACTCCCCTTTCCAATACTCATACAACAATACTCATTGCTGTTTAGTCATTTTTCAATTATGTCCTACTATGTTACATCATTTGGGATTTTCTTGGCAAGATACTATAGTGGTTTGCCATTTCCTTCTCCAACTTATTTTTTAGATGAGGAAATTGAGGCAAACAGGGTTAAGTGACTTGTCATACAGCTAATAAGAGTCTGAAGCCAGATCTCAAATTATTTGAAATGGCTTCAGGCCTGGTATTCTATCCACTCTGCCACCTAGCTGCCCTTAGTGGTCTTAGGATAGAATCCACTTTCAACTTGATAGAAGAAAAAACAAATTGTACTAACAATTAATATTTCATAAAATTTTACAAAAGTGAAATGGGCTACTTCCATTTTCTTCTCCATAACTGGAAGTATTCAAGGGAAGACTAAATTATTGACTTATGTTGTAAAAACGATAACAACTCAAGTAGAAATTAGACTACATGGCCTCTGAGAGACCCTTTCATCTCTAAGATTGGGCCTCTCAGGCAGGTTGACCCATTCATTGCCAGTGCTTCTTCCACCCACAAAGCACACCTCCCCCATTTGGCTCATGATCCTAGTCTAGCTTGTCATACCTGGGTTGTACTATGTGTGATTCCAGATCCTAAACTGTCCTCTCTGTTAAAAAATATAATACATCAAATAAGTCATAATGTCTAGAAGCATTACAATCTCAGAAGGAGGCCTAAAAACAAGTGAAAGATGTCAGAAGAAGGTGAAGCTAAGATGGCAGAGTAGAGGCAAAATGTAAGAAGAGGAATATTAGGTAGAAGTAGGGATATTGGAAGATGTTACTGAGAGATAGACTTCAGACGAATATATAGAAAAATTTAAATTATCTAAAGGAATGGGGTTGTCTTAGAAGGGAATGTTTCTTCTTCCTTATTATCTAAGAGAAGGCTGAAAGACTCCTCTCCAGAAGCTGATGATTATGATGGTAGAGGTGATGATAATTCTTATTAATAGCTAACATTTACATGGCTCTTCAAGGTTTAAAAAATACTTATAAATGCCATCTCATTTTATGTTGCACATTGTAGCATACTGTAGAGAGGATTCTCAGTCAGGCAAAGGTTAGATTATCATTTCAGTTTTCTCTAACTCTTAGTAATTCCATTTGGGGTTTTCTTGAATCATAGCTATTTCCTTCTTCAGTTCATTTTAGAGTTGTGGAATTGACTTGCCCAAAGTCACCCAACTTCTAAATGTCTGAGGCTGGATTTGAACTCAGGAAGATGCACTTTCCTGTCTCCAAGTCCAGCACTCTCTTCACTGAGCCACTTAGAAGATCTTTTTATATGGTTTAGTGGTCCCCAATTCTACTTGAGTTTGAGGTTACTGCTCTATAGCATCTCTTTCATTTGCCTACCCTCTACTCACATGGGTACTTCATTGATGACACTGGAATAGCCTCTTCACTGACTTCTTGCCTCTAGACTCCCCTTTCCAATACTCATACAATAATACTCATTGCTGTTTAGTCATTTTTCGATTATGTCCTACTATGGTTACATCATTTGGGATTTTCTTGGCAAAGATACTATAGTGGTTTGCCATTTCCTTCAACTTATTTTTTTAGATGAGGAAATTGAGACAAACAGAGTTAAGTGACCTGCCCAGGCCACACAGCTAGGAAGTGTCTGAGGCTGGATTTGAACTCAGAAAGAGGAGCTGCCCTAAAGGATAATTTAGAGGACTTCATAGGTTCATTTTAACTCTTAAGATTCTTCAATTTTGGGGCGGCTAGGTGGCATAGTGGATAAAGCACCGGCCCTGGAGTCAGGAGTACCTGGGTTCAAATCCGGTCTCAGACACTTAATAATTACCTAGCTGTGTGGCCTTGGGCAAGCCACTTAACCCTGTTTGCCTTGCAAAAACCTAAAAAAAAAAAAAGATTCTGCAATTTGTTAAAATAAAAATAAAAAAGAGCTAGCATTTACTTAGCATTATAAGGTTGGCAAATACTTGACAAATATCAGCTCTTAACAACCATGGGAAAGACATGTTAATTATTACTGCCATTTTACAGATGAGGAAACTGAGATTAAGTGACTTCCTTAGTGTCTCTAAGTGACCAAGGCCAGATGTGAACATAGCTCTTCCTGCCTCTAGGACCAGTGCTCAATTCACTGTGCCATCAGATGCTTCTGAGATCTTCTACCTTTGATGTCTAATAGAGAAGGCTGAAGACCATTTACCTGGTATATTGCAGAAAGGTTTGTGGTCAAACAGCTGTTGGATTTAATGATATCTAAAATTCATTCTAACTCTAAGATGCCATAATTTATGGAAAAAAATATGAGCCAGAGACCAGATAGAATAAGGGTACAAAGATACTGGTATATGTCCTGGTGGAGGGTGTGTGTGTGTGTGTGTGTGTGTGTGTGTTTGTGTAATATAAGTGAATTCTTAGGTGGTCATTTCCTCTGTCTCATCTTTTTGGTCCCCCAACACAAAACCAAGCATGAATACAAAGACCTCCTGAATTGAAAGAAAAGCTACTCTAGGATGCTGCTGGGGATGAATAGGTGTTCAAATAATAACAGCTAACAGTTTTAGGACGATGAAACATTTGCAAAACATGTTCCCCCCTCTCACCCTTGCAGGTAACTTGCAAAGGGATTATCATCATTTTAAAGATGAGAAAACTGAGGCTCAGAAGGCCTGATCTTCCTCCAAAGACCCATCTCCTAAGCAACAAGGTCTCCTGCTTCCTCAGCTACTGCCTCTTTTCACTCAACCACAGTTGCCTCTCCAGACTATTCACATTTTTTTTTTAACTGAATAAACAGTGACTGGAGTAACAGTTTAGCATAAGTATGGAAGCAAATCCACCTTCTAGATGCAATATAGGTCCCCTTGCATCACTAAGAGGCAGAGAAAAGGTTAGCAGAGAAGGAGAGGGAAAAGAAAAAGATCAACAGAAACATGAGATCCTCCGGGGTACAAAGCACTACTCCCCCCACCCCTAAGAGAGAGAGAGAACAAAATCCAGCACGAGGGGAGAGCCAAGTCAGAGCATCCTGACCTCAAAGCATTAGATCTTGCTGTGTATTTGAGCAAAAATCAATTCCTTGAAGGACAAGAAGGAAAGGAGAGAAGGGAGGGAGGGAGGGCAGGGAGAGGGGCTGCAGCATGCCCTTGATTAACCTTGTTATTTAGTCTTGCTTCTTGATCTTCCTCTTCCAAGAGCCCAGATCCAGATCCTGGTTTTAAGTTACACCGCATTCTACTTCTTCCCCATGAGTGGGACCAATTCTGGGTGCTCTGGAAAATACAGGGTGGCTAGCACATCACACGATAAGATGTATACTTTGGGGTAGGAGACCTAAGTTCAGATCCTAATAAAATTGTCTTTATGCTATAGCTAAAAGTCACTTCCACTGCCTGAACCTCCCTTTCCTCATCTATAGTCTGTGTCTATACTTTATATCAATTACCACACTGATTTAGGGTGGGGTGCTATGGCAAAGGTAATCATCAATACCATTCTTTTAGTCTGATCTGACTGCAGCACCAGGCTGCATTTCATATCTATGAGTCTGAGGCTTCTCAGCCTATCTTCAATAAACACATCCTGTGTTTTCTCTAGCAGTATGGCTAGGCATACAATAGATGCTTAAAAAATGCTCACTAACTTGATCCAATTTGTTCAGATCCCTGATGGATCTTGACAACGAATAAAAACAGTGAAGTGTTTGTAAGTTTACAAAATACTAGACACGTATCATTTGTCCCCAATTTTACAGGTGAGTTAAGATGAAACTCAGAGAGGAAGGCAGGATCTTCTTCAAAATGGCAGGGTTAGGGATTCAAACCCAAGTCTTTTGGCTCTAAAGTTCAGCTCTCTGTTGGAGTGGTACAGCTGGTCTCTGCCAGACAGAGATGTTTTTGTTGTGGGCTGGGTGTTTTTGGACAGTGAGTCTATTCTTAGACTGGCTTTGTCGTTTTGATTCCATTTTAACTCTGGGAGAACATTGCTCGGGTTACGGATTTTGCTGTCACCTGATCCTATGGCCACAGACCATTGCCTTTTCAGCCAGAACCACTCTCTCCACACACACACACACACACACACACACACACACACACACACACACACAAACACACACAACTCTCTCTCTTGAACTGCCCCATCTTCAAATGAAACTTAGGTTGTGTAGATAGCCATTCCTCCAGAAAATGGGGTTCCCCTCTCCACAAAACTCAAGAATCATGCCATTCCCTTTTTCCATTCAGTCACAAATCAAATATCTTTCATTACTGACCTTTGGCCATTCAGATGTCACAAAGCACTTTGTTTGCATATCATTAATGTATTTCAATCATTCTAGGATACAACATTTCAATGGTATAAGTATTCCTTTCACTGGTGCAGATTGTAAGTCCTCCATACATACTAAATGGTACTCATGAGTTAGACCAATGAATGAATGAATGAATGAATTACCCTTTGGGGACAAGTTTCTCCAGACTTAACTAGGTGGTGTCTGCCTCAGTGGCCCAAATATTTCAGGGTGGTCAGACTTGATTGGTGCTCTATTAACATAGCCTCTGATCACCAGAGTCACTGGCAGGACAAAATGCAGAACTAGTAGTTTTCTGAAGGATAAAGCAATTATTAATTCACTTTTAAGGTTTTTGAAGTGCTTTTAATATGATATTTCATTTGATTTTTCATAACATCATCATCAAGTGGGGTGCTATTGCTAATCCAATTTTATAGATAATGAAAGCAAACTCGAAAAACGTAAACTGACTTGCTCAGAGTCACACAGCTAGTAAATGTCTGAGGCAGAATTCAAACCCAGGACTCTTTTGACTCCTACCACCAGGTCACATTGTTGCCTAACTAGGTGCAAGATCCAGAACTTGACATTTGAAAGACAAAGATGAAATCTAATACAGTATTTGTCCTTAAGGAACTTAGAATCCAACAGCAACATCTATTAATCTCCTACTACATACTAGGTAAGGGTAGTTAGGTGGCACTGTGAATAGAGTACCAGATCTGAAGTCAGGAAGTCTCATCTTCCTGAGTTCCAGTCTGGTCTCAGAAGCTTACTAGCTTTGTGATCCTGGGCAAGTTACATAATTGTTTTCCTCAGTTTCCTCATCTGTAAAATGAGCTGGAAAAGAAATGGCAAACCACTTCAATATCTTTGCCAAGAAAATCCCAAATGGGGTCACAAGGAGTCAGATAAGATTAAAAAATGGCTGAACCATAACAACACCATGTGCTAGAAACTAAACTAAGCACTGGTGATTAAAAAAAAAAAAAGAAGCAAAAGATAGTCCTTCTCAAGAAGCTTAAAATCTATCATCATCATCATAGAAGTCTTAGGAATTAGAGCTAGAAGGGACCATAATGACTCCATCCAATACCTTAATTTAACAGAAACTTAGACCCAGAGAAGGAAAAGGACTTGATAAGTTTTTTTTTTTTTTTTTTTAGGTTTTTGCAAGGCAAATGGGGTTAGGTGACTTGCCCAAGGCCACACAGCTAGTAATTATTAAGTGTCTGAGACCGGATTTGAACCCAGGTACTCCTGACTCCAGGGCCGGTGCTTTATCCACTGCTCCACCTAGCCACCTGGATAAAAGGTTTTCTGATTCTAAATCCACTTTTTTTTTTTATTAAACCAATTCTGTTAAATCAGCCTAGCTACCCATACTTGGAGAAAAAACAGATGAAAAATAATAATCACTTGGATCCCAGTGATCACACACACGCACACACAAAGGAAATGGAGATGGCCAGCCCAGGTTCAGAATTGAACGGGAGAAGGTCTGGCTAGATTTTATTTAGGAAGCCAAACAGCACATTGAATGCTGAAAATGCTCACCCTGCTACAAAAACCTGTCTCTTTAGTTCTGGTATTCTCCCTGTTGTAGTTTGTCCTTCTCGAAGAAGACCATGACATCAGGGAGGTGGTACCATGACCAGTACATGAATTGGATTTGAGTGAAGGGGAGCTGTGCCAAGTCACCAGCCTCACTTTCTCCTACAAAACTATCTGGGTCTAGTGGCCAGATATGGATCAGGACAACTGGAGATGGCCCTGGATGTGAGGCAATCAGGGTTAAGTGACTAGACCAAGGTCACACAGCTAGTAAATGTCACGTGTCTGAGGCAGGATTTGAACTTTGTTCATCCTCATTTTAGGACTGGTGCTCTATCTACTGCAACACCTAGCATCAACACCACCAATAAGAAGTATTCATCCAGTTTAGTCATCATGGATGACTGAGATGTTAATTCTGTATTAAAAGGAAGCCAAAGGACAATGGAGAGAAACATGGCAGGAATAAATAGATGGCAACATATCAATAATGTCTACCCAAAAGTGGCATAAAACATACCCCAAAGGATGTGGTTGATAAGAAAAGAAGATGACTGAGTCAAATAGCAAAGATGGGGACAAGAGACCACAGCTTTGCACAAAAGAATCGGGCCCAAGGTCTTCCTCATCCTTAGATCTCACTGAGCATCTAATACTTAACAGATATTTGTTGAATTGAATTGAAATAGGGTCAGAATTGATGATGAGTCTATGAGAGAAGATGAGGAAAAGAATGAGAAATCCCTCCTTTACTTTCTCAGAATTTAACTGAGGGCTGACACACACACACACACACATACATACACACATACATGGAACACTGAAACAGCAGCGACAACAACAATAATTATTGTTATTATTATTACCAGTTCTTTTGTTATTATTATTATCATTATTGCAAAGTGTTTTACATGTGTTATCTCAAGTGATCCTCACAACAATAATGTTATTTTTATCCTCATTTTTCAGATGAGGAAACAGACTGAGAAAGATTAAGTGGCTTGGCCCAAATCATACAACATCTAAGACAGGCTTTGAACTCAGCTGTTCTTGATTTCTGGTCTAACACTATCCACCCAATCACCTAGAGTACTACCAAGAAACTAGACAATATGAAATAAGGCATTAACTTATGAGGTATCACAATGACATCATGAAGACTGACTCATTAACAGACCTTGCCTGGCATATCCAAATGAGAAGTCGCAGGAAGTATGCAAAGATCTGAAGCACTCTGAGTTAAAGACATGTGTTCTGGTACTGGCTTTGCCACTCAGTTGAATGACCGTAGGAGAATTCTGATGAGACTCATCTGAGTCTTATTGACTTCATATGTATTATAAAATAATAATTATCCTTCCTTTCTTATATATTGCCTAGGATAGTTTTGATGAAAGTGTTTTGTAAGCTTTAAGGCATGGTACCTTTGTCTATCTCTATATATCTACACATTCTATATGCACATAAATAAATGCCCAATGAATAAATAAACAAATAAAAATATGTGAGTTATGATTGTTCTTGGAAGCACAAAACGTCAGAGTTCCCAAAGTCCCACTCTTCCTGTCCTGTGTCTTTAACTAACCCTTGGAACCTCCCCAGGGCATTTTTCTTGGATCCCCTAGAAAGCAAAGTTTTATTTTTAACACAACCAGGGGCCCAGCTGCATTGACATTCTCCTTCCCCAAGTGTGCACATGCATATACATAGGCTTGACAAGACACATGCTAAGATGATTAGAATGGAATGTCTCACTCTGCTCAGTGTAATCATGTTCCCTTTCAAAATATTAGTGTTTCACTTTAAATCATCACCAAGGAGACAGGAAATAAGATGGAACCTTCCCTCCCTTGCTCCCCCCCCTCCAAGCCCAAATTTATGCTTTGAAACAATCAAGGAGGGCGAATGACAAGCAAAGTGAGTCTGGAGAGCTCATCTGTATTATTGTAATTACTCATATTCATAATCATCATAGCAGGCAATGAGTGCCAACAAGGAACTAGGTACTACATAGAATACAGAATGAGAAGGCTCGGAGAGTCTTTGGAATAACCATTCTCAGAGTCTTTAAAAACCACTCACTTAGAATCTCAACTACTCATCTACTGAAATCTCCTGGGTTATAGAATCACAGCTTAATGATAGAAGGAACCCTAGAATAGAGAACTGAAGGGGTTTTAGAACATAGAATTTCAGTGCTTAAAACATTAGACTGTCAGAGCTTGAGGAGACCTTAGGACTTGGAATTTTTGAACTAGGGGGAGCCTTAGAACCTAAATCAGCACTGGAAGGGAACTTAGAACCTAAGAGTGTTGGAGCTGGAAAGGATCTTAGAACACAGAATGTCAGTACCAAAGGGAGCTTCAAAAAGGAGAATGTCAATGCTAGAATTTAGAATGTCAGAGACAGAAGGAAATTTAGAAGGTGGAATGTGAAGGGATCTTAGAACTTTGAATATTAAGAGTCAGAAGGAAAATGAGGACATAGCATATTAGAGCTGAAAGGGACTTGAGAATACAAAATCTCAGAGTAGAAGGAACTTCAAAACAAAAATCTTAGAGAGAAGGGATCTGAGGATGTAGCCTCTCAAAATCTCAGAGCTAGAAGTAGACGTGAAACACAGAATGGGCGAGTTGGAAGGGATCTTACATAGGTCAATCTGCTGATATTGTGGACAAAAAAGTCATGAGAAAAATGACTTACCTAAGGTCACACTTAGAAGCAGAGATGGAACCTAGGGGTCAGGAGTCTCCTGATTCACATTAGTGAACTATACTATCCTAATTTTTTCCCCCTAAATCATGGCTCACTGTATAACAAGGTTATTCACAGTACTTCTCTGGGCCTCAGTATTCTCACTTGTAAAAGGAGATTTGGGGCTAAATGACCTCTAAGGGTCCTTCTGGTTGAATGAATCTATGAACTTCCAGTTAGGTTTACTAACTCAAGGGAATTAGAAAAGGGAAAAGCATAAAAATGAAAGTTGGGAGATCTGAATTCTAGCCCCAGCTTCTTGACTAACTTGCTGCATGACCTTGGCAAAGTTACTAAAACTCTTTGGGCTTGGGTCTCCTAATCTGCACCATGATATACAATGTTTGAGATCCCTTCCAGGGTAATCCCACTCCCAGATCAAGAGCTCTCTCCCCTACCTTATCAGCTGGGGGTGGGGAATGAAGATGGGGAAAATGCCAATACATTTTTAAATTTAATTTGTATTATTGACATTTTTCCTATTACTTTCATAACTTTAGACCAGAAATATCAAATACTCCAGTCCTGTATCCACAATACTTTCTAAAGCTACCTGAACCAGATTAAACTGTAAATGGGAAATATTTGACAAAAATAAGGAAAAATACAATTGAATATAGATAATATTAATATGTGGTTATCTGAGTCAATATGGCAGTCAAACAGTCCACAGGTAGGATTTAATGGCCTCTGTTTCTATTTTGAGTTTGGCACCACTGGTCAACAAGACAATGAGTCAGATTTGTTTCCCGTTTCCAATGCTCATTTTTCTTTCCTTCCCCCTCACTGGATAAGAGCACTGGCCCTGGAGTCAGGAGTACCTGAGTTCAAATCTGACTTCAGACACTTAATAATGACCTAGCTGTGTGACCTTGGGCAAGTCTCTTAACCCCACTCCTTACAAAAACCAAAAAAATAAAATAAAAAATAGACTTTCCTGGACAGCAGCCTGGACATAATTTGAATAGTCTCTCCTACTTACTACTTGTATAACCCTAGTCAAGTCAGTTCATCTTTCTGGACCTCAGTTTACCTCATCTGAAAATTGAGAACTAAATAATGTCCTAAGATCTTTTCCAGATCAAAATTTTACACCTCTATGAAGCCCTCATTCCTAGTGTACTGTCCCCCAAGCCCCTCTTGCTTCTGAAGCATCCTTTAACAAATGAAGAAAGCTAAACTGACTGACATGCCCAAGGTCATCTAGAGTAAGCAGGTAAGGGTATAGGTGCTCTAGAACTAGCCCTGACTCCCTGACTAGGGTTCTTCCCACAGGGCCTGGCTAGCAACTCGATGGGCAATTTCCTTGGCTCTGGGAAATGGGTCACTGGCTTGGAGCCTCTGTCCAGGGCCAGGCTCTGAGAAATTTAAGGTCAAGCCTGGTGGCTTCTAGTGGAGAGCTGTGGTGTGTTGGGGGGAAAGAAATGCCATGGCCATCAGACCTGGTCACATGGCTGGCCTTTCAGCTCTGTTTATAATTATCAGGTCTCTAGTGGGTGTGAAACATCTGTCCTTGCTTGGGAGAGGTTTTCGGGCAAAGGTCTGGGCCAAAGGACTGGCTGGGGTTGAAAGGGAAGGCTGGGAAGGCTCTTCTATATGACGCCTACAGGAAGAAATGTGGGCCAGTGGCCACCCCAGCTGAGTGGGGCAGAAGGCCTTAAGGAGGGGTCAGGGAAGGTGGCAGGCCTTTTTTTTTTTTATTTTTTTATTTAGGGCTTGAGGGCTCTCCCAAGCAAATGGCACACACGGTCAGCTCAGGGCAATGAGTCTTAGCTGGAATTTTGAACATCTCATAGATTACCTCCTACCTCCTCTGGTTTACTGAATCACTAGATCTTACCAGAGTGACACTGTTCTCCTTGGAACAGCTGAGCAAATGATAGAACACATATTTCTGTCCAGGAAAGATTGCTGGATTTTCCCCCTTCTTTTGTGTTCTGATTTTTTTTATAAGATACAATTTGACCAAATAGCTGGGATTCAGAAGCTCTGGGTTTCAGTCCTAGCTTGGCCTTGGATCTGGTCTGGTCTCAGATACCTACTCTGTAATTGAGCAGGTTTTTTTTTTTTGGGGTGTGTGCAAGGCAATGGGGTTAAGTGGCTTGCCCAAGGCCACACAGCTAGGTAATTATTAAATGTCTGAGAACGGATTTGAACTCAGGTACTCCTGACTCCAAGGCCAGTGCTCTATGCACTGCACCACCTAGTTGTCCCTAAGCAGGTTTTAACACTATGAAAGATTGCTCTAAATCACTAAGAAGACTGAAAGAGACAAGTAAAGTGTTTGGAAAATTTAAAAGTACAAATAACTGCTATTTATTTTAAATTCTTTGTTACTAGGATATTGCATTTAATGGAGGGATAGATTTAGGAAAAAAAGTTGATAGAAAAACCAAAAGGTATCAATAAAACTTTTTTTCTTTAAAGTGAACGTTGCTCTTTCTCCATTCTAAGTCTATATTCTAACTCCCCTTCTGGCTCTGAAACACCGTATTTTGTGGGATCAATGGCAGACTTGGCTACTATTCATTAGTATCTCAATGTCTTGTCTACAGCACTGAACAAGCAGCACTGGACCAGGAGTCAGAGTTGTGATTAATCATTTTTAATGAATTAATCATCCCTAATAAATTAATCCCCTTTTATTTAATGGTGATTCTGCCATTAACCAGTTGTGTGACTTAGGTGAATTTCTGCTCAGTTTCCTATAAAATGAGGAAAGCTGGATTGGGGAGTTGGGGATTCTATGTTCAGTGACTTGGGGTCAAACCTTTATTAGCTGTGTCCTTTAGCCGGTTCCTTAACCTTTCTGAGAATCAGTTTGCTTTTCTACAAAAGAATAAAAATACTTCCCCTTCCTATTGCTCACAGGGTTCTGTAGGGAAAACATTCTGCAGATGTTAGATGTTACTAGACTTCCTTCCAGTTCTACCCTATGTATTATTCAAGCCCCCAGTTAAGATTTTTCCTCCAGACTGGGCTGGGGTCTGCTCCAACAAAAGTAAAAATCACAAAAGGCAATCTGTGGCCCTGTGTCTCTCTCCTATGTCATTCAAAAGGGAGATACTTAGAGAAGCATGGTTCTAGGCTGACAAACTCATCTTCAGGTGGCTGAGGAAGCAAAGAGTGGATCCCTGATGTGAATCTGATCTAAGACAGCTAGATGGCACAGTAGATGGGGGATGGGCCTGCAGTCAGAAAGACCTGAGTTCAAATTCAACCTCAGAAGCTTAAGCTATGTGATCCTGGGCAAACTGTTTTATCCTGGGCAAGTCACTTAACCTCTGTTTGCTTCAGTTTCCCCAAGTGTAAAATGAGGATGATAATACTAGCATCTATCTTTTAGTATTGTAGTGAGATAAAATTATTGAAAAGCACTTAATAAATATTGGCTATACTTTTTCTTACATATATAATAAGGGTTTATAAGAGAAGAGGGATACAAAGGTGTTCACTGGAATGGTAATGAAAAGGGAGAAGGGTAACTAGCAAAATAGTTTGATTTTGCTGCATTAACAGGAAACTCACAACCAATTCAGTTTTTTTAAAAATATTTAAAATAATTAAAAAAAGCAAACATACACATATAAATATACACACATTATATATATATATGTATTATATATGTATACATATAATTAGAAAGGAAACCAATTGAATAAAAAAAAGATATTTTTTTTTTCTCATCCATACTCATGTACCTCTCTCCACAATTCCCTTGGGAATTGCTGGCCACAAGTTAATTGAGAGATGGAAGCAAGGACAGGCAAGAATGCTTGGAGAAAGTGAGGCCCCCCAATCTAAGTATTGTTAGGAACCCTATATCAGGAGAAGCTAAGCTGGGTATGGTTACAAAAAAGGTTGATTTTGTTGACTTTTAAGTTGAATTGGAAATAAGAGGATGATCAAAGAAAGGACAGAAATGCACCTCTAGGAAATGGCAAGAGGATGACTGAGATGGTATAAGGGTTGGACTTGGGAACAAGGACAGGCACCTTTTTCCTCTACAAAGGGCAATACTCTTCCCACTGGAATGGCCACAACAACAAAAAGTCAAGAAGGAATTTAAACCCAAGCAGGTATGGGACCTCAAGTTACAAGGCTGGAATGCCCTACATCCTAGGCCAATTGCAGATGTCAATCAATCAATCAGCATTTATTCAGTCAATGATATGCCAGGCATTAAATTACAAGTAGCTTCTGAGCCCTTGAGAAGGGATTATGGTGGGCAGGAATTCCATGGAACTGGAGAAAAGAGAAGAAAAATCATTATTAGGTCAATGCCTTTTCCTGGGAAAATTCTAGAATGGTTTATGGACAAAGAGAGTTTGTGAGTACTTAAAGAAGCAGTGATTACTCTAAGTCAGCATTTAGGAATATGTCATATGAGAATTATTTCCTTTTTTGATAAGATTATTTGTCTGGCTCCTCAGGGAGAAGTCAGGGACAATGGTATAGGGAGAAGTCAGGGACAATGTTATATTCAGATATCAGTGGGAGATGTGACAAAGATTTTCATGAGCTGTATAGACAGGTAGGAGAGAAATAGGCTAGATGACATATGCATTTGAAACTGGTAAGGTACAGTGGAAAGAGAGGTGAATTTGGAATTAGGGAACCAGCTCTCTGTACTATTTGATCTTGGACAAGTCACTTTAACTCTGGCTTAAGTTGGCCTCAGGTTCCTCCACTGTAAAATGTCCATAATAGTAACCCAGGGTTATAGTGACAATCAAATGAGGTATTATTTGTTAAGCTCTTAGCGTAGTGGCTAGGACATAGCCGGTACTTAATAAAAGCTTGCTTCTATCCTGCTTTTGTATATCGATGTGATGGAATAATATTTGTGCTGCAAGAAATGATGAAGAAAATGGTTTCAAAAAATGGTTTCCAGATTTTGTAAGATTTAGGAACTTTGATCACCATTTCAACAATCAGTTATAATTCCAAAAGACTCTCTCAGGAGGTGCTGTCCACTTCCTGACAGAATGGTAACATACTCAATGTGCAGATTGAAACATTTTTTTTCCTCACTTGGTTAATACAGGAATTTGATTTGCCTGGTAACAGTTTTATTGTGCTTATCTTCTCAGTGGGGAGGAGAGAAGGAAGGAGGAGAATTTAAACTGAAAAAATGATTAAAAACATAAGGGGACTAAAGAAGATTTAAGTTTCCTCTCAATTCTAAATCTGTGACCAGATAATCCAATCTATAATCAATATACTTCTTTCTATATCCTTTCAATTCCAACCAAAATGTATTCCTGCCTGTATCTACAGTAAACTTTTTCTTTGCAAGGCAGTGGGGTTAAGTGGCTTGCCCAAGGTCACACAACTAGGTAATTATTAAGTGTCTGAGGCCAGATTTGAACTTTGGTCCTCCTGACTCCAGGGCCAGTGTTCTATCCACTGTGCCACCTAGCTGCCCCTCCTGCCTGTTTCCAAAGCTCAATCTTCTACCCTCACCTCTAAGCATTTGCATCGATTCTGTCCACTTTCCTCCCAAATCTTGGAATATATTCTCTCCCTATTTTTGCTTCTTAAAATTCTGTTCTTTCTTCCAGACTCATGACTCCTACTGCATGAAGCCTAGATCTATCTCCGTCACATCCTGTTGTTGTAGCAACGCTATACTCCAATTGTATTCAGCATTGCATTACACTAGGAGGCACAGTGGAGAGAGTACTGGGTTTGGAATCAAGCATACTTCATGAATTCAAATTTGGCCTCATGTTTACTAACACTGTGACCCTGGGCAAATCAGTTAACCTCACTTGCCTTGGTTCCTTATATATAAGATAAGCTGGAGAACAAAATGGTAAATCACTCTAGTATTTCTGCCAGAAAACCCCAAACAGGGCCACAAATAGTCAGACATGAAAAGTTGAGCCAAAATGATTTGTGTACCTAGCATAACCTCCTAACTAGATTAAAATGTTTTTGAAGACAGAGAAAGAGACTATGGTGCTTTTCATTTTATAATCCCCAGCTTTGTAGTTAAATAGGAGCTTAATAAAAGTTTGTTGAATGTGAAATGAATGATGTTTGTGATTTCTACAAAACTGTTGTGAGCATCAGCTGAGATTATAATGTGCTAAACTAATTCAGGTTCAGCCATTGTACCGATTGTTAACACCTCACCTTCTAGAAGATTTTAGAATTTACAAAGCCCTTAGCTTTCTTAGCCAAGCTCTCTTTCCCATCCCTGTCAGAAAGAACTGAGGCTGGTAAGCTAGACAAGAGAAGTCTTGTCAGGGGAAGAAGGCAAGTAGAAGGAAAGGACAGTTGTTTTCAAGAACCTGAAGGGCTGTCAATGGAAGAAGTTGAAGGCTTGTTTTGCATAGTCCCAGAGGGTAGATCCAGGAGCAGAGAGTGGAACAGATATAGACCATGATTTCTGCTACAGGATGGGGGGGAAAATGGTTAGCATTTATGTAGCACTGGGTCTTGGAATGTGGATGTCAGGATTCTCAGAGGAGGAGGAGGATCACCTCAAGAACTCAACGGCTTTGGTAAATATTTTTTTTTAGGTTTTTTTTTTTTTTGCAAGGCAAATGGGGTTAAGTGGCTTGCCCAAGGCCACACAGCTAGGTAATTATTAAGTGTCTGAGACCAAATTTGAACCCAGGTACTCCTGACTCCAAGGCTGGTGCTTTATCCACTACGCCACCTAGCCGCCCCTTCTGGCAATTTTTTTAAAAAGCAAGCATAACCTTAAAATTTGCAAAATGCTTTAATGTTATCTCATTTGATCATCACAATAACTTTTGAAGGTAGGTATCATTATTATCTCCATTTTGTGGATGAAGAAACTGAGGTGCAGAGAAATTAAGTCAGAGATCACACAGCCAGCAAATGTCTCTGGCAAGATCAGAACTCATGTCTTCCAGATTCCAAAATCTAGTGCTCTCCTATTTCCTTCACCATCTAGAAAAATACATTTACAAAAGGATAAGGGGCCTCAAGAGGTCAAAAGCTTCCCTTTTAATGGAAGTCCTTAAGGAAAGTCTAACTGATGACCACTTGTTAAGGATGTTATTGGAAGGGATTTTCACTCAGTCATAGGTTGGATTAATTTAGATGACTGAAGAAGTTCCAATTTTGAGATTCTCTGTTTGAAATAACACTAATATTTGAAACCCTCCTAGAAAGAAGCTAGTATAAAAATCATTCTCTTCATCAAACAGAGAAGCCTGGGCAGCTAGGAGTAGGATAAAAGTTCAGGAAAATTAAGTCAAATTAAGTCAACAAGCATTGATAGAACACTTGCTATATGGTAATCTCTGGTGATACAAAGAAAGTAAAACAGAACAAAAACAAAAAGCAGTCCCTGCTTTCAAGAAGCTCATAATGGAAAGGGACAACTATGTAAAAAAAAAGGAAGATGGGAGGAATGCCCTAAGAGATTCCTGGTTTCAAATTCATCAGTTTATCATTGATTCAACCATCCCTGTCATTTGTTTTTCATTTCATTCATTTAAATATTTATTCTTTCATTTTACTCATTCACTAATTCATTCTTCCATGTTTCAATTCATTCATTTATTCCATTCATTCATTCAGAGAGTAGCCACTTGGACAAGAATATTGTTTCAGGATGAAAGAATATCAAGAATGGGGAGCAGTCTCATTTTTAAGCTGTGGATAATACTACCTCTTGCACAAAGATATTCAGATCATAATTAATGTCTGAGAGGCTCTCCAAGGGCCTTTCTTCTTGTATGGAAAGCACTCATCATATACCAGAAATATCAAATGGGTGTTTAATTAAGTTGCCTATAATTAACCACTGATGACTGTAGCATCCATGTGTGTCCTGGGAAAAAGTACATTATTAATGGGGAATGAGGCAAAGGGGTGTTGCAGACAAATAGAGAAGAATGCTGAGAGTAGGGAGAAAAATATGGGGGAAAAAGAATTGGAATAAGAGTCATTACAAAGTGATGTAGTAGAGAGATCCCAGTCAAATGGGTTTGATATCTTGGAATCATTCTTATTATCTTCCCTTCCCTCCTCAGCCCAAAAGGTTAGCTGCCTTTTGTCCATTCACACAACTACCACACTGGTCTAGATCTTCATCAGCTCTTATCTGGATCTTTAAAATAATTTTTTAACTGGTCTCCCTGTATCTAGTTGGCAGCTAGGTGATGCAGTGGATAGCGAACTCACTGGACATGGCGTCAGTAAGACTCATTCAGTTCAAATTCAGTTCAAATTCAGCCTCTATAATACTTACTAGTTTAGTTGTGTGACCCTGGGCAAGTCACAACACTTTGGGCCTCAGTTTCTCATCTGTAAACTGAGCTGGAGAAAGAAATTGGAAACTACTCCAGTATCTTTGCCAAGAAAACACCAAACGGGGTCATGAAGAGTCAAACACAAGTGAAATGACTCACCATCCTACCCCTGATCAAAACATACAGTGACTCCCTGTAATCAAAGAAAATTTCCTTTGTTGGGTATTTAAAGTCCTTCAATCCTGGCTCCAACCTGCCTGTCCAAGATCATTTGATATCCTAATCCTCTTCACATAGTCTTTGGTCTAGCCAAACAAGTCTTCTTGTTATTTCTCAAACATTACTTAATTCCCAAGTCCCATCTTCAAACTTCTGCTCAGAACGCCCCTCATAATGGCAAATTCCTAAACTCTTTCAAAGCTCAGCCAAAACACCACCTGCCAACACAAAGATCGTCCCTAATCCCCTCCAACTTCCCATACTTTCCACCAAATCACCTTATACTTATTTTATACATATTTATGTTGAGTATATTTATAAATGTAATGATGTAATAGCCAGAGAGCTTCCTCAAATTTCAAAGTTAACACACTAGCTGGGGGACCCTGGACAAGTCACTTATCCAGCAATTCTATAAGATTATCCATTGCAGAGCAGTGGCTATGTTGGTAGAAGAAGCTTCCTCACAGGGCTTTCTCAGAACAATGAAACTGTTATTTTCCTTATGGAATCTAAGTTCCCTGAAGGAAAGGACAATTTCTTTTTTGTTTTTGTATTCCTAGAAAATAGTACATAGAGTTTGGCACAGGGAAAGCACTTATTGCTTGGTGAAGTGAAATGTGATCTAACCCTGGAGTCAGAGGACCTGGGTTCAAATCCTGTCTATGTGACCTTGGGCAAGTGAATCAATTTCTTTGGGCCTCAGTTTTCCTAAAATGTGGGAGTTGGATTGGAGTGGATTGGATGGCTTCTGAGATATCTTCTAGCTTTAGATCTATGATCCTATGATGAACTGATGTTTGTCCTTCATTCTCAAAGAAAACCATGACATCAGGGAGGTAATGCCATGACAAGCATGTGAATTGGATTTGAATGAGGGGTTCTGTGCTAAGTCACCAGCCTCACTATCTCCTCCAGAGCCATCTGGGTCCAATGGCCAAATATGAATCAGGATGATTGGAGATGACCCTGGAGGAGAGGCAAGCAGGGTTAAGGGACTTGCCCAAGATCACACAGCTAGTAAGAGTCCAGTGTCTGAGGCCAGACTCTTCTGATTCCAAGGTCAGTGTTCTTTCCACTGTTCTTTTCTCATCTTAAGTTACTGCTTAATTGGAAATGGAATCATAAGCCTGGGGCTAGTCTAGCTCAATGAATTACTAGCTTTAAAACCTTGGGTAAAGTCATGGAGCCTTAGTCTATTCATTAAAATGAGAATAATAAGATGTTTCTTAACATTCTTGGGGCTGATGAGGGGTCAATGAGTTAATAAATGTGAATGCTTTAAAAATGAGATCTGTTCCCAAAAAAGGGGAAAGGATTTATTTGCACAAAAATATTGATAATAGCTCTTTTTGTGGTGTCAAAGAATTGGAAACTTAGGGAATGACCATTGACTGGGGAATGACTGAACAAATTGAGGTCTATGAGCAAGGGGTATTGCATACATACTGACAACTGACATGGAACTTGGTAGATAGAATCTAGGATTTTAGTAGTATTTGTGAAGTCATCGGTTTTCCTTGTTTGTTGTTGAATGCCTAAGTCATTTTTTTGCTGCAGTTTGCATTTTTACTGTGCCTCAAGAAAACCTGACACAGGCTTAAATGGCAGAGATACTGGAGACCATCAAATTTAGGGCTCTGCCTCCTCTACAAAACCTTGTCAAATTCCCCCTGGAAGGAAGCTATCCCTTTGTCTTTTGACATCTCAGAGTTCTTTGTCACTCTTCCAATATGCATATAACCATCTTGCTAAATCAGATACAGAATGAGTAGATCTGATGGTATTGTTGCTGATATGAAGTAGTTGCGTGACAATTTAATCTTAATGCCCCAGGCAAATCTAAGACTAAGTGACACATAGAGCTGCCAAACCGTGGAGGGCATTCTCACACTGGAAGTTCCAAATGAAAAAGAATTGATATCATTTTGTCTTCCAGTACTTTGCACATGTTAAACTCAGAGTAAATGGTTGATAAGTGGGGAATTTATTGCATCCACCCCTTGTATTCCCTCTGGTTTGAAAGCTACTTGAGGGCTAGGATTTTGTTTGTCCTTACCTTGTCTTATTCATCTTTTTATCTCTCTCTATGGGTAACATAACGGCCTGTACAATGGAGATGTTGGAAGGATGGATAGATGGGTAGCACTGAGCAGTAAAGACAATAAATGACAAAAAAAGAGGGGAAAAAAAAAGATTGCCATGGTGGTCAAGGAAGACTATGGAAGAGATGTTATTTAATCTGGGCTTTGATCAATAGGTAGGGTTTTGAAAGAGTGGAATGGAGAATATTTTAGCAGGAATATGCGGTGAGATAGATAATGGATAAGTCTGGCTGAAAAATGAAGGTTTGGGCTAGAGAAGTAGAATGAAGCTATATAATGGAAGACCTTGACTAGTCAGACTGGAGAGTTATAATTTTTCCTGTTAGCAACTAAGAGGCACCCACAAGCTTTTGAAGAGAGGACGGTCATGATGAAAATAAGTGTTTGAGGGGAATTAATCTGACATCAGAACGGAATATGGATTAGAAGCAGAGAGCAGGAGCAGCTAGGAGGCACAGTGGATAGAGCATCGGCCCTGGAGTCAGGAGGACTTGAGTTCAAATCCAACCTCAGACAATCTGTATGACCTTGGACAAATCACTTAAACCCCATTACCTTATAAAAACAACAACAACAAAAAAAAGTAAGAGAGTAGTAGGAAGCTAAGTGAAGAAGATGGTGGAAACTGTCCATATATGAAGCAATAAGGACAGAAGTAGGGATTAGAATCAGAAAACAAGGGTTGAATTCCTTTTTCTACAACTAATTACTTATGTGACTTTGGGAATTACTTAACATTTTTAGGCCTCAGTTTTCTCATCTGTAAGATGAAGTAGTTGGGCCAGATGTCCTCTAAGGTCCCTTCCAACTTTTAATCTATAATCCTATGAGATCCAAGATATTTTAGCATATGGAATGAATGCATAAAGAAAACCAATTATATCAAAACAACAAAATATTAAAAGATAAATTCATGGAGTCCATGTTAAAAACCAATGGGGTTCTAATCAAAATAATATTAGAGGGGCGGCTAGATGGCGCAGTAGATAAAGCACCAGCCCTGGAGTCAGGAGTACCTGGGTTCAAATCCGGTCTCAGACACTTAATAATTACCTAGCTGTGTGGCCTTGGGCAAGCCACTTAACCCCATTTGCCTTGCAAAAACCTAAAAAATAATAATAATAATATTAGAACAAAGACCACAGAATTCATTTGGAAGGGACTTCAGAACTGAAAATATTGGACTTAAAAGGAACCTTAGAACTTACAATGTTAATACATAGGCAACTATGCAATGGTTATAGGACTTAGAATTGGGAAGACCTGAATTCCAATCCTGTCTCCAACACTAAAGCACTAAGATTACTACAGACTAAAACTATAAAGGGGAAGAACATTGGGCAGAAGACCAGGGAAATTTGGGTAAGTCACTTAACCACTCCAGACTCTTGCTAGCTTTGTGACCCTGAGCAAATATCTTAACCTCTCCATTTGTTTCAGTGTTCTCATCTTAAAATGAGAGTTATAATAATAAATACCTCATAGGACGGTTATGAAGATCAAATGTAAAACATTTTTGTAAACTCTAAAGTGCTAGTTATAATTATTATTAGCCACAAAGATAATAAATATTTCCATATAAGGAAACAAAGAGGTGACTTGCAATCACTCTGATTTTTGGTTTCTTGATCTGGTCTGGATTCAAAGAGGACAACTATTCTGCTTTCTCAATGTGGACTCTAAACCCAGCTTAAGCAAAGCCCTTGCTCTTTCTGTAAGGAGATAATATAGAGCAGCCTGGTCATGGGTAATGTTTTCTAAGTATCTGCAGAAACAACATCAGCAGAAGATCAGCTCAGGGCCCTGAACAAACTTTCTATTAGTCAAATAATTCATTACATTATGAATGTTCAAAAAGCATGGAACAAAGGGTTTGAGAGGTTGTTATTTGAAGAACTAGCAAATGCTTCTCACTCCCTGGGATGAACTGTCACCAATTCATTGGGATTTACTAGGTCTATAAAGAAAAAGAACTTGGGCAGGAAACCAGGGGAAGCTGGACAGCATAAATGGATAGAGGTCTTGGAACAACACAGTTGGGAAAAGAACCAGACAACCATAGGGAGATCCACCTGGGGATTATAGAGCCTGAAGCTCTATAATGATGAAGATGGTGACCATGATGAAGTAGTAACACCACCATCTGGAATATTGTTCTATGTCAGGGGTGGGAAAATTTTTTTTCTACCTAGGTCCATTTGGATATTTATAACATCATTCGCAGTCATCACAAAATTATGAACTTAAAAATTAGCCTATATTTAGTCAAACATTTAATTTACCCCTAAAAATTCCTAGGTTTATTGAATTTCAAGTCCCAATGTGGTTGCCTGCAGCACCAGACCACATGATTAAGTATACAACCTTGTAGGCTGGATGTTTCCTACTCCTGTTCTTTGCTTTCCAAAGAAGAATAGTACATACAAGTAACATCACCAAATATTTTATATCCCTAGCTGCATTTGATTCACATAATTATCTTACTCTGCCCTCCATTTTTAGAAATTGAAGAAATTAAGACTTGGGTTTTAAGAGGCATCAATAGAATTCCAGTTCACATTCTCCATCTCCAAGATCAGTATTCTTTCCGATGCATCCTGGTAATGAAAGGCCCAGGGAGGTTTAGGGATTTGTCCATGGTCATATAACTAGTCAGTGACAGAAGCAGGACTTGAAACTACTTCTGACTCCAAGTACAGTGATCTTTCCACCATAATATATAACCTCATAATTCTAAAATTCTAGCATCATAGAATCTCACAATCAGGAAGACCTCAAAAGTCATCCAATCCATCCTGATGGACTCTCTAGAATGGGAAATCATTCAGGATCTAACTAAACAACTCCACATGTAGTTATAGGCTCCACAAATACTGTCTCCCTTTATCAATTTGTATCCCTGGGCAGCCAAAACAGTCCTGCCCATCAACTCCTAAGGGTCTCCAGGCCTTACCATCTGCCTTTCCTCTACTCCTTCCAGACCTCTGAGCACTGTCATCTGACCTACTGTTGTAACTTAAGGACTCCAGGGGCCTTGCCATCTGCCCCACAGTGCACCTTTGGGACTTCCAGGTCTTTCCAACTGTCTTAATTCCCTCTTCTGTATTATCTCCCCCAATGTAGAATGTGAATTCTGTGAAAGCAGGGATAGTTCAAATTTTTCTATGTATCCTCCACCCTTAGCAAAGCACTTATTAACTTCATTTATTCATGGGCATATAATAAGTGTTTATTAGATTTTTTCAGTCATTCTCAGTGGGACCAGAAAAAGGGGTGGCTGGGACTGGGGGACACATGTTGGCACATTCCCACCTCCAAGATGAACTTGGCTCAGGATCCTGGCTCTGAACACACAGTGTCCTCAGCAGCCAAAACAGATCATCCCAGACTGCAGACAGTCTCAACATCGATGAAGCCAAAGGAACAGTTTGTTTTATTTAAGGAGGGTGGGGGGGGGGGGGGAAGGAGAGAAGGAGGCAGAGGGTGGAGGGAGGAGGGAAGCTTAGCCCTAGAAGGAGAACCTCCAGGGAATGACAAGAAGATTGAGGATTAGGAAAAGTTTGGACTAAAGAGAGGCCAGATATGTCTGGAAACCACCTTAGTACATCACTGCCAACAAGCAGTGAATAAAGCCCATCACCTCCCTTTCAGGAGATACTAGGTCACACATTCTAGCTCTTTATTCCTACTACCTCCTATTGCTCTCTCCTCATCTCTACCTGATTTCTCTGGTTTCCTTAAAGATCCAGCTAAAATCCTCTCTCTTTTGGGGGAAGTTTTTCTTCATAATCCTGAATTCTAGTGCCTTTCCTTATTATTTCCTATTTCCCAAACATCTATAGCATGTTTGTATGTAGTTCTTTGCTTGTCTCCCATATTATATTGTGTGCTCTTTGAGAACAGGGATTATTTTTGCCTTTCTTTGCATCCCCATGTTTAAGCACACTGAAGGAGCTTAATAAATATTGAATGACTTTTCCTCCCCTAGGTTGGTGTAGAGGACAAAAATAGTAGACTTAGGAGTCTGGAGACCTGGACTCCTGTCAGTGTTACTGTGTGACCCTCAAAGAGACTCAGTGTCTCAGGGTCCTTGTCCAACAAATGAGGATCATGACCTCTGCCCTGCCCCCATGCTCTGCCATTTACTGGAATGCTTAGAGGGAAATGTGGAACCTAACTTTTACATGTCTACATACATCTGCACACTTGCAAATTCTCTATTTGTGTATATTTTGGTAGCTTCCTCATGTCCATACAGTGTGGACACAGGTTGGGTCTGGCTTCTTCTGCATTTATACTAGCTAACAATTACTCAGGCAGGGCCAGTAGAAAGAGTGCCATTGATACTTTACTAACTGGAAGATACTGCAAATGAATTATTACTAGCTTTTATTACTATTATTATTATTATTATTATTATGTTTAGCTGACATTTATATAGTTTGTTACCTTACATTCATTATTTCATATAGTAGGAAAAATCATAAAAGAGACAGGTATGCAGGCTTAACCTGTGATCTAATTACCAAATGGCACTCCCAGAACAGAAAGTTGCTTCTTTGAATATAAGTCAGCACCTTTTCTGCAACTTAACTGTTTTAGAGAATTGACTGGAGCAGTTGTTTTCAAACACATATAGAAACTGATCTCTTCCATATTGACTTAGAAAACCACAAATTACTGTTATCTGCTTTACTGTATTTTTATTTATTTTGTTAAATATTTCCCAATTACATTTTAATCTGATTCAGGCCACGCCTGGGAGATGGGCCAGTTTGCCATCTCTGGTGGAGCATATAAAAATGTATGTGAATCCAGATCTCTCTATTCACTATACCATGCTGAATATCAAATGATAATGATGATATCTCAAATGGATGCGGCACATGTGAGTCCTCCTTACAAAAGCAGGTGAGATATATGGTATAAGCACTGTTACTCTTACTGAACAGAGAAGGAAACTGAGGTCTAGAGAATTTAGGTGACTAGTTCAGGTACACACAACTAGTCAAGAGTTGGAGCCCATATCTGATGACTTTGGGTCCTGGACTTGTTCCACCAAATGGTGCTGCCATCTTTTGAGGACAGTTCTTCATCTTTGTGCTCTCTATGGGACCAAAAGTTCTAATGTTGGTAACTATTTTCCATACCCTTCCCTCAGAAGTCCTATTCCAGTGCAGTTGCTGAAGGCTTCCAAATGGCAGCATTTGTGTTAATGAAAGTAATTATCACTATTGTCACTCAGCACTTTTTTTGGAGGAACTACTGAATCCCTAAAGACAGTCTATTTTTTTCCTCACATCCCCCAGGAGAGGAAATAAGGGTAAGGACCTTACTGCTATTTCCATTTGACATATACCAGAGCAAAGGGGTAGAGAGTAAAAGAGGCAAGAAAAGACTAGCAATGTCACCAACTCCAATTCTCCATTTTAGAGATGAGGAAACTAAGAACAAGAGAGGGGAAAGTGATTTCCCCAAGCTCACAGAGCAAACAATGGGCAGATAAGAGGTTTGAACTCATCTTTTTTTCCTTTACTCTTACAAGTTTTTATTGATAGCCTTTGTTTTTTTTAAATTTTAATATTGGAAAATATTTCTCTCCCTTCTCCAATTTGGTTAATGTCCTTTGTAACTACAAATAAAAAAGAAAGAGAAAAAAATAGAGGGAAAGTTTGGACTAAAGAGAGATCAGATATGTTTGGAAACCACCTTAGTGACTATCCAATAAGTCAACCGATTCTGACTTTGTATGCCCATCATTCCCCACCTCTGGGAAGAAGGGAGGGAGGTGTATTTCCTTATCTCTACTTTGGGGCCAGGGCTTGCTCATTAAAACTCTACTGTGCTCAGTTTCTAAACCCATAGCTTCTGATTTCCAATCATGAGCTTTTTCCACTACAATGAGTTTTGAGTTCTCACAAAGCAAATCAAACAGAGAGGGAGGGTATGAATGCTAAAAAGCCAAGACACCTGGGCTGCGGACAGGAAGAAGGAAGAATGGAGGCAGAAGGAAGAGACGTGACTAGATTCTCAGGGCAGTAGACATGGCCCAGAGCTCCTGCTGTCCCTTCCTGTCATCTATCACTTAATCCCAAACAGTGTTTTCCTTGAACCAAATAATACTACATCTATATATCTCTATATTTACATGTGGATATCTAGATATTCATAGCTAAATGAAGTGTACCTGAATGTAATATGTTATTGTGTTGTAAGACATAATGAGAGATGATTTCTTGGCAGAATGATAATATTGGAAGACTGAATAGAAACCAGGAGAACAATTTATACAGAAATGACAACATGATAAAGAAAACTGATTTTGAAAGATCTCAGAATTCTAATGAATGCAATGGCCATGCTCAAGAATTGGACTTTTTTTTTCCCCTTCCCTTCTATTTTTAATTGGGGAAGCAGGGCAGGGCAGAGGTAGCAAGAGTGATGCCCTTCTATCCTAAGGAGGGTCCTTTTAACATTTTAAAAAAATATTCAAAAGATAACAAAGTTCCAAATGAGGATGAGTTTGAGGCATGGTCAAGCAAGATAGTTAATTTATTATATGTGTTTTTAAAATACTGCTGGTTCATATGGAATTAACTTTCTGTATTTTGGTGCATGTATAGAAATATTCCTTTGGTTGTGAGGTGGGGTATTTAAGTTCAGAACAAAGTATTTAAAAAAAAAATCTAAATTCTTGAATATGCACTTTCCTACCTTCCATAATCTTGGGGTTGTAATTCTCATTTATCAGTAGCTCAGGGGGCAGGGACCATGAATTGAAGAGGGAGCCAGGGCAGAAGGAATATGAATACAGGGAGGAGAAAAAAAAAAGAGAAAAAAAGATTTAAGATTTTTTTAGTTTCCAAGTTTAAAAATTTCCTTGATCCCCTTACTTTTGGTGCCTCAAAAATGGGAAGTCCAATTAAATTAACAAGCATTTTCTAAGAGCTTCCAATATACATTAGGCACAATGCTGAGTCCTAAGCAGAAGGATGGCCCCCTGCCCTGGAGGAAGACAACATATAAAAGGGAGATGAAAAATGTGGGAAAGAGGAGAAGAAATGAAGATGCTCATCAAGGAGGAATAAAGGAATGTCTGGCTTTGGCTTCCTCCTTAAAAATGGAGGTTCTAGGAATAACTAGCCAACATGTGAAGAGGGAACCAGGGGAAGTTCTACCATGTGGGGTGATAGACCACAAATCTGCAAGCAAGACCATTCATCACATGTCTATAAAGGCTCATTCTGGACTCTTTGTCCATCAAGTAATAAATTATTCTGTGGCTGAGGTGGGGGAACTAATAAAACTCATCCAGGAAGTTACGGAGAAGGTTGCATCTGTACCCAAGGAAGGAACGGAACAACAAGAACTATTGCAACCCCAGATCTTTTGAAATACAGACTTCAAGGAAAGACCTTGGGTTGCAAAAGATGTAGTACAGTGGTGACGGCAGCACTGTATTCAAAGTCAGAAGTCTAGACCTTAAGTCCTAGTTCTGATAATTGCTAGATGTGTGACCTTGGGTGAGTCATTTTCTTTTTGAGTCATCAGAAAGATGATGATGAGAACAGTGACTTACATTTATTTCAAAGCTGCTTTAAAAGCAAAACACTTTTTTTTAACATCAATCCTAGGTCAGTATTAATGCTTTCATTTTACAGATGAAAGAAGATGCAGTAGTGAGGAAACTTTTCCAAGATCACAAAATAAGTCACAGTGTTTAAGAGAGCAAACTCCTTTAGAAAACTTAAAAGTATTTTAGAAATGTGAACAATTTTTTTTTTTTAGGTTTTTGCAAGGCAAATGGGGTTAAGTGGCTTGCCCAAGGCCACACAGGTAATTATTAAGTGTCTGAGGCCGGATTTGAACTCAGGTACTCCTGACTCCAGGGCTGGTGCTCTATCCACTGTACCACCTAGCTGCCCCAGAAGTGTGAACAATTATTAAAAGTTTTGTAGGATAAGGTGAGGGAACATTTGTCCTAGACCAGATACTGGTAATCTGTGATCTAGATGGAGTTGTAGAGAGAGGCAGTAAGGAAGAAAACTTCTCAGAAAGACAATCAGATAAACATAAGTCAACAAAAATTGGGGCCAGGAATCACTGTAGAGAAATCTCACAGTGACACAAAGAAAGGGAAAGCAAGTGGGGCTACATAACTACAGGTCGTTTAATTAGAAGGACCAAGAATGAAGTTAGCCATGGATAAAGAAAGGAAGGAATTTAGGAAGTTACAAGAAAAAGAAAGGGAAGAAAGGAGAATGGAAAGAAAGGAGGAAGGGAAAGGGGGAAAGAAAGAGAAGGGAAAGAAGGGAGGAGATGAAAGGAAGAGGGAAAGGAGAAAGTATGTCCTCAGACAAATCCGTGTTCTATCTTACCTCAAAGTTGTAAGCAAAGTGCTTTCAAATCATAGACAGACAGATGAATAGATGAATGAATGAATGAATGAATGTGAGCATTTATTACCAGAATCAGGAAATCTCTCAGAGTTAGAAGGAATGTCAATGGTCATCTATTCCTGTACAGAAAAAGAGCCCTCACTGTGTCTTATCCAATAAATGCTCTGCTTCAAGACAACTGGTCAGGAGAAAAGCACTCACTACTTCCAGAGGCTGTCCTTTCCACTTTTGCTCTGGTGTCTAACTACATCCAGTCTAAATTCTTACCTGCATCATTCAGTTGAACATGACCTCATTTTATGTTATCAACAATTGGGAAAGGAAAGGGCAAGCACAAGAATGAGGCCAGTGATTTCAATGGTATAGGGAAGTAGGAGATGAGAAAACTTGTTCAACTAATACTCATCTGCTTTGTCTCTGCAACTGAAGTCTGAGAGAGTTGTTCATACTACTGAGAAATAGAGTGACTCACACAGCCAGTATGTGGCAAAAGTTGGATCTGAACATAGGTATTTCTGGTTCCAAGACCAGCTCTCTGTTTTTCCAAACTATCTTATGATAATAATTGATAAGAATATGATGTCATTAATATCAATGACAGTAATGAGAAAATGACAACAATCTCACAGTAATCAATGATAATCATGACAATGTCATTAAAATGTCAATGATAAACTGACAATAAATGATAATAGTTAATATCCATATGTGCTTTAAAGTTTGCAATTAAATAGGATGTCCCAAAAGCCAGTTTTAAGCTTTACTAACTCCAGAAATATAAATTCTATATATTTACAAAATATATCATTTGAAAGATTGGTTATTTAAATTCCTTTAGTTTTGTGTATTTTAACAGGATGGGGCACAGTCTTTATGCACTGTGTGTGCAATGGTATTGGAAAGACATTTTCTCATTCCAACTCTAAGAGTTTCTCCTTTGTGGCCCCCTCAGTTACCTGACCTATAGCTATTCGATTTTTTTCTTATGTGGGGTTATATCAAAATCAATGTGTATCATCAAATTCTTCTTCTGTTGCTGATCTTAAGGTCATATTATGATCTTTCAGTCACTGAAGTAACTGCTGAAAGTCTTTACAATGTTTCAAAAACTGGTTAAGTTGAATTTTAGGGTTTTTTTTTTATTTTTGGCAAGGTAAATGGGGTTAAGTGGCTTGCCCAGGGCCACACAGCTAGGTAATTATTGTGTCTGAGACCGGATTTGAACCCAGGTACTCCTGACTCCAAGGCTTGTGCTTTATCCACTATGCCACCTAGCTGCCCCTTGTGCAACTTTTTTTTTAGGTTTTTTTTTTTGTAAGTTTAATTTTAATAAGAAATATACCAATATTTTAAAGACTGAAATAACCTTTAAATGCATATTGGAGGGATAATTTTGTAGTATTTCTACTTCTGAAGGGACTATAAACTGCACTAAAACTTTTGGGACAGTAATAATAATAGCCTTATAATAATTTATTTTATTAATAATATATTATATTTATATATTCTACATGCTATCTAGTATATAAAATATTTAATTTATGAGAATAAAACTTTACATGTATTATCTTGCAAGAATTGTGAGCAACAGGATGAAATAATGGGAGTAAATAACAACAGTAAACAACAGCTGACAGTTATACTGTACATTATGGATTTTACTTATACAATTATGATTATTATTCCTATTTTATTAATAAAGAAAATGAGGCTAAGAGATTAAATAATTTGCCTATAGCTGCAAAACCAGTCAAGTGTTGAGGCTGAGACTCAGGTCTAGGTCTTTTGACTGAAGCTCATTTTTTTGAGGGTCATGCTAAAGCAAATTGTTATTACATTATGGCTCACCCAAGGGGTCTTGGTAGACCCAAGAGGAGAGGGATAAACTGGTCACATCTTAAGGAAAATATCAAAGAGAGCCCCTGACTTGGAACTTGAGGTCAATCCTGCTGTCTAGGTCTTCAGACAAACAAGAGAAGGGAGGAGGCGTTGATGTCTCTGAGCTGTTGCAAAAAGCCTTCAGATCCCAGATCTGGCTGGAAACCCGTCTGGACATTTATTTTCCTCATTGTCTCGGGGCTGGATGTCTGGAAAAAAGGGTGGGAGACGCAGACATAGCCTCCGCCCCCAGAGCGAGGGCACAGGGCAGTCACCATCCTGCTCTGCTGGAAGGTTTCATCTGGGCTGGAGCAGAGACTCAGTATTCAACCCCCCCAATCTGCCGCTTCCCAGTTGGTCCAAGGCCCACACAGGAAGAAAGAAGGTCAGGACATGAGGGGGACTGGGAAACCTAGGAAAAACTCAGGACATCCAAGGAATCAGGAGAAGAAAAGGGATACAAAAAGAGTATAAAGAACAGAAATCTGGAGGCTTGAGTTCAAATGCCAGTTTTATCATTTACTAGCTGTACAACTTTTGGATGGGTCATTTCATTTTTATGTCATTTCAAGTTTTCTTAGAATACTGGGCCTGGGGTCAGGAAGACCAGAGCTTGAATCAACTGCTGTCATGACCTTACTGTGTTACATTTAATCCCTCAGGGCCTCAGTTTCCTTATCTGTGTTTTTAAAAAAGGAGGTTCCTAGTATCCCTTCCAGCTTTAAATCTAAGATCCTAAGAGTGGGTGCTTTCACATTTAAATGAAAGTCAAGATGTCATAGTATCAGGGGCTGGAAAGCTTCAGTCTCAGGACTTGGGTTTGAATTCTAGCCCTGCCACTAATAACTGGTGAAATGCTCCACCTGTCTGGGCCTCAGTTTCCTTCCCGTAAAATGAGAGAGTTAGCCTGTATGATCTCTGTTGATGGATCTTACCAGCTTCTAAATCTTCTAATTTTAAGGCTCTTGAGAGAAGTGTCTCTCCTCAGCCCCACTCTCCCTCCTCCCTCTGGGAATGTGAGGGCTCTGACTCTCCCACTCTTTATGTCATAGGGAAGGAGAGGTCAGAGGACAGTGGTGGGCGGCCGGTCCTGACCCTTGAGGCACAAAACTACCTCACAATCTGCTACAGAGGGAGTTAGAAGAAAGGATGAGAAAGGAGGAAAAAAATTAAATACATCTTACCCTCTGGCCCCAATGGACCAGCATTGCTCCACACTAGGCCATCCTTGCAAGATACCAAAGGGCTATCTGACTGGTCCTGTTGGTCCAAGGTCCAGACTAACTTTAAAATAACTTGTGGGGATTTTTGGCTACTCGGGAAACCCAAGTGTCAGAAAAGTTTAAATATTTCCCAAACCCTCCCCCCAAACTTAAGGGGCAGCCTGACCCAAAACTCAAGAAGAGAAAGAGTGGAGAAGAGAGGAAAATGGTTGATTTGAACACTGGGAGTTTCTTGCCCTAGACCTTTAGCATGTGACTAAGATGGAATGTGTCTCAGGGACTTCAAAGAAGAAAAAGCAGAGGAGAGAGGAGAGGCCGGAAAAGGGACTGGACTGGGGAGGGGTGGCGAAGAGAGGGTCAAGAAGGAGTCGGAAGAGTAATACTAGTAGAGAGCAGAATGGGAAGGCCAGGGAGGGATCGAAAAGGGAGAAAGAAAGGGGGACTAGGGAAAAAAAGAAGGGGAGAAAACAGGAAGGATGAACAGAAGAGAGAGGGAAGGGAATGAAAGAGAAGGAGGAGAGGTGGGAGATCAAGAAAAATGGGAAGAGAGAAGCTTTGCCTTCAGAAGCTCTCAAAGTGACGCCAACCCTGTGGATGCTCTTGAATAAGCCAATGGTTCAGTTGGTCCTCTGAGAAATATATTTCGATATTTCGTTCTGGTCTACTAAGCCTTCAGGGACTAATCAGAATATGAGTGTAGCTTTTAAAAATAAACAGTCAATTTACAATTACATAGGGGCCCATTATTCTAGTTATCTAATCCTCTGGCTTCTGTTTTCCCTTGTACTTCTAGACTTCACTGGCCATTTTGTTCCTGTCAGGAGAGGCTGCCTGGTGTAGGGGGAAAGGGATCAAGAATGAGCCAGAGGATCTAGATTTAAATCATCTGTTTGGGGTGGGGATCTTATATAATCTTAGGAAAATCACTCACCTCCATTTTTCTGTCTACAAAGTATGTGTGTTTGGGGGGGGTGGGTGGATGGGGAACACAATAATATTTAGGGTTGTTTAGATATGAAATGAAATAATGTGGAGGAAAGGATTTGTAAATATGCAACCAAAGGATGTATAGGATCTCCCTCAGTGTGGAAGAAAACCAAAGTAGACTATTCTGCAACTTGCTGTTAGCCCAGTTCAATTAAACACAAATCCATTTTGGAGATCTCACTTGCAAGATCAGAAGCAGACAACTAGAAAGGGAGGAGATACACAAAGTGAGAATTAAATGATAGAGGTGGGCAAGACAGTAAAACTGTAAAAAGCTGACCCAAGAATTAAAAAACTCAGGGAAGCTAGGTGGAGCAGTGGATAGAGCACCAGCCCTGGAGTCAGGAGGACCTGAGTTCAAATCTGGTCTCAGACACTTAATAATTACCTAGCCGTGTGGCCTTGGGCAAGCCACTTAACCCCATTTGCCTTGCAAAAACCTAAAAAAAAACCCCAAAAAACTCAGTAACCAAGGATTTGGTTGGAAGGCAATCTTAACAGTGATGTGCCCTCTCTAAACACACACTTTAATCACTTCTGAGAACTGTATTAAAGCACAAGAAAATAGCCAAGTACTCAAGGATGAACAACAAAATCTTGCTCAATTCTACCTTTCCAGTCTTATATCATTTTTCTTCTTCTGATATCCCAAATTTCTATCTGCCCTCTCCCTTCCAAAGACTCATTCCTCTCTATAGGAGTTCTCCCACACACTTATTACAATGTGCCTTAGATTTTAACTATGTATGTGTTATTGTTGAGTTGTTTCAGGCATGTCCATTTCTTTGTGATCGATTCCATTTGGGATTTTCTTGGCAGAGATATTGGAGTAGTTTATCATTTCTTTCTCCAGCTCATTTTATAGATCAGGAAATTGAGGCAAACAGTATCTGAGGCCAGATTTGAAGTCAGGACTTCCTAGTTCCAGGTCCAGCATTCTATTCACTGCATCACCTCAGATATCAAATTGTAAGGGCCTTGAAGAGTAGGCATTGTGTTGTTTTTTCTCTATATAATCAAAGTGTCACTCATAGTATCTTGTACAGAGCAGGTTACTTAACAAATGCCTGTAGATTTGGGATTAAAGGACATGCTGGAATTTGCAGATGAGGAAATCAAAGCCATCCATAGTCATAAGAAAAATTGCTCTAAATCATTACTAATTAAAGAAATGCAAATTAAAGCATCTCTGAGATACCATCTCACACTTCTCAGACTGACTAATATGACTGGAAAGGACAATGATCAATGTTAGAAGGAATGTGGGAAATCTGGGACACTAATACATTGTTGGTGGAGCTGTGAATTCATCCAATCTTCCTGGAGAGCAATTTGGAATTCCCTTTGATCCAGTGAATGTCCATCAGTTGGGGAATGGCTGAACAATTGTGGAATATGTATGTTGTGGAACACTATTATTCTATTAGAAACCAGGAGGGATTTGCATGAACTGAAGCTGAGTGAGATGAGCAGAACCAGAAGAACAGTGTACATCCTAACAGCAACATAAGCTTGATGACCAGTCTTAATGGACTTGCTCATTCCATCAGTACAACAATCAGGGACAATTTGGGGCTGTCTGCAATGGAGAATACCATCTGTATCCTGAGAAAGAACTGTGGAGTTTAAACAAAGATCAAAGACTATTACCTTCAATTTAAAAAAAAAAGTTGGCTTATGTACCACATAATTTTGCTATCTCTAATATTTTATCTTTTCCTCAAGGATATGCTTTTTTCTCTCAACACATTCAATTTCGATCAATGCATGGCATTGATAATCAAATTGCCTTCTGCTGTGGGGAGGATGGAGGGAAGGGAGGGTGGAGAAAAAAGTGTAAAATTCAAAACCTTACCAAAAATAATGGGTAGAAACTACTATTGGATATATCTAGAAAACAAATAAAATACTTACATAATTAAAAATAAAAGGCATTCTAGGAGACAAGAAAGAAAGATGACTTTAGAGCCAAAGCACCTGGGTTTCAAACCCAACATGGCCTCTATCCTCCTCAGCTCTCTACAGTCTGTCCAGCTTTCACCTCATCACTGCTCTTTCCGTACCAGTGATCTCTTAATGGCCAAATCCAAAGGTCTTTTCTCAATTTTCATTCTCCTTGACCTCTCTACAGCCTTGGACACCATCATACACTTGTTTCTCCTCCGTTCTCTCTTCACTCTAGGTCTTCTCCCTTAATTTTTCTCCTTTCTAATGATTTCTCAGGCTCCCTTTGTGAGGATCTTTATCTAGGCCACACTCACTAACCAGGAATATTTCAAAAGGCTCCTTTCATTTCTCTCTTTACACTATTGCTGTGGTGTCATCCCTATGCTAATTATTTTTAAATTTAATCTCTCTGCTGACTTTTAATCTCCTCTCTCCAACAGTTTAGTGAATATCTCAAAATGGCTGTCCCACGGGCATCTTAAATTCAACATTCCTAAAACTCTACTCATCATATTCCCCTCTGTCCCCAAACCCTGCCATTTTCTGTAACTTCCCATTACTCTTGGGGGCACCACCATTATCCCAGTGACCTGGGTTCAACCTAAGTGTCATCCTCAAGTCCTCAGTTCTATCTCATTCCCATATTCAATCCGCTGCCAAGACCTGTTGATTTACCTTTGTAACATGTCTTTCTCTCCTCTGACACCATTACCCCCTTCGTGTAGGCACTAATCATGACCTCAAGCCTGGACTAATGAAATGGTCTGAGGGTGAGTCTGCCTGCTGCAAGCTACTGGAGCTTATCCTTTATACAACTGGAGAATCCAATCAGTTGATCACATCACCCACCCTATTCAATACACTTTGGTATCTCCCAACTGCCTCCAGTATCAGTTATAAAATTCTGTTTGATTCTTAAAAACTGTTGCTGCCCTCATTCTTTCCTACTTTTCTAGTCTTCTTAAATCTTATCACACATCCGCCCCCCCCATACACTCCTGTATCCAGTAGCACTGACCACCTTACTGATCCTTGAATAAGATGCTTTCTTTCCTAACCTTGAAAGGCAAGCCTTTCTTAATCCCTCTTCATTCTAGGTCACCCCCCCACAATTGATTATTTACTATTTATCCTGTATACTAGCTTGTCTGTACATAGTTATTTGGATGTTGTCTCCTCTGTTAAGACTGAACTTCCACAAGGAAGGGTCTGACTTCTTTCTCTGTAGCACATAGCTTAATAAATATTTGATTTATGAAATAGACACTTAATGTTTATTGATTAGACAACATGTGGGACCCTGAACAAATCACAGCCTCTCTGGGCCTCAGGTTCTTTATCTGTACAATGGTTGGATTGGCTTCCCTGGTCCCCTCCAGATCTACAATGTTATGAATGTACAAACAGTAAGTAAGTGGTAGAGACAGGACTTATCCCCTTGTCTTCTGACGTTAAGGCCTTTGTACCCCCACAGAACCCAGGACAGGGCCTTACACATACCAGGCACTCAAAGAAAAAGAGTGGTTGATTTGATTTTGAATAAAAGTCTAATCGTCCTTTTCTCCCTCCACACACACGAAGCCTGTGCCTGGATATGCAGCTGCACAGCCATCTGTAGGGCCTTTCAGTCAGCATCTCGGCCTAGCCCATGGTCAGTCTCCCCTTCCCCCACCTTGGGGCTGCCAGGCTCTCAGTCTCCAGTCTCCCACACTAAAGCTGCCTTTCAGTATGTCACCCAAGTCAGCCTTCTACCCGCTCTGCAGGCGGTGACCCTTGGCTCCTAGACAACCATCTCCCACACAGACTCAGCTCCCCACAAGGGCCCAGCTGCAATATCAGCTTCAGTGGTCTTCTTGCCTTTAGCCTTGCTTGTGGTCGATCCATCTTCAGGCCAGGCTGATCTTCACAGAGCCTCAAGATAAGGTGAAAAGGGTCTTGCAGGAGTGTGGGGTCACAGGCCTAGGACTGGTCATCTAGTCTAATGCATAGGAAGGTCAAGGGACTTATTTGAATTTAAAAAAAATTAAGATCCTACCATGTACCCAAGCTAAGCACTGGATATAGAAAGAGAAAAAGATAGAGTCTCTGCTCTCAAGAAGTTCACAAGAGTAAACAATATATAAAAGAAAGTTTGGCTTCATGTGAAGCCTTAAGGTGCAATGGTGGGGCAGATGGCAAGGGATAGAAGTTCTTCAAATAATTAAGATGACAGCTGCCTGGAGGTTTCAAGGCATAAAGACAGGGCAGAGAATAAGGTCCAATGGTTCTCCACCTCAGAATCAGAGTTGTTGATAGAGCTAATTTGAACCTTAAGAGTGGGGAGAAAAGAGGCAAGGAAATACACCCAGATGTACAAATGTCCATCACTCTTATAGGCAGGACCATGTGGCTTAGCATTCATTTTATACACATTTGTGTGGTAGTCAGAAAAGCATTAGCCTGGGACTCAGGAGACTCAAATTCTGGTCCTTAGCAGAATGATCTGGGCAAATCACTTCCTCTCCCTTGGCCCCAATTTCCTTATCTGTAAAATGAGAGTGTTAAACAAGACGACTTCTAAGATTCCTGATGATATTCTAGGCTTCTCAATAATAATTCTGGGAAAGAGGACTAGGAAAAAGAGAAGCAACTCTACTTGCCAGAGAAAGAAAATGAAGGACCCCTGGGGATGAAATTACTTTCTCAGGATCACTGTTCTAAAATAAGAACTGAATAAATGAAGTGTTACGTGAGTTCTGAGGAGACAAGGGAAAAACTCCCCTCCCACCAACCTCACTCCAATATTCCCAGCTCCCAGGCTGGGGCTTCTCCCTGGGTCAGATAGTAGCTGAGGGGTCATAGAGGCATTTCCCTTGGAAAGGGGGTGGGCATGGAGTAGGAAGGGAGGTGAAAAATTATAAAGTGGAGAAACGATGCTGTGTAGGATGACATGGGCACAGAAAGTACTTTTCTTGAATTGATTTGACCTTTGAGTGAAAATGTCACCAGGCAAGCACAGTCAGTCTTTTGTTCCCCAGTGTCTAAGTGCTCCCTGCTCTTCTACTGCCTTGAAGCCTGTTCTTCCTATCACAGTCCAGGGGAGGGTCCCAGCACCCCAAGCTGAGCCTGAAGGTCCAGCGAAGAACCAACCACTGCCAGGAGGCCAGTCCCTTTCCTCCCTCCCATGTTGCCATGGTTTCCCCAGTAAAATAGGCAGACACTTGGAGAGAGAAGATGACAGAGGGAATTATGGGGAAGAAGGCTAAGAACAGAAATTAGCATTTCAAAAATGCCTCTCAGGACTCAAAGGACTTAAACTGAATTAAGGGTTCTTAACTTGGGGTCCAAAGTACCCAAAGGGGTCTAAGGATAGATTTCAGGAAACTATGAATTTAGATGGGGGAAAAAAATTGCATCTTTATTTTTCACTAATTGCTAACTGAAATTTAACATTTCCTTAAAATTATCTGAAACATGATTCTGAGAAGGGGTCTACAGGTTTTCCCCAACAGTCAAGAAGGTCCATGATACACAAGAAAGCCAGACTCAATGATTTCCAATAACCCTATCATCTCCAATAGTCTGTGTTCAGTGTTTTAATATTTTGTGATCTAGAGTTGCTTTCAGCTCTAACATTTTATGTTCTAAGAACCTTTCCAGTTCTGACAATGTATCCTGCCACCCCACATCAGTTATGCTGCAAAACAAAAACAAAAACAAAAAAACCCCAAAAAACCAAAAGCAAAAAAAGGCAAGAAAAATTAAAGTGAAAAAAAGTATGCTTCAACCTGCTCTCAGAGTTCATCAGCTCTCTCTCTGGTGGTGGACAGCATTTTTTTCATCATGAGCCCTTTGAAATTGTCTTGGATCAGTGCAACAATCTATTTTCTAACATTCTGTGTTCTAATTCCAACTCTGACATTCTACTTTAGATGGTTCTTTCTAGTTCTGATATTCTAGATTCCAAGGTCCCACCTGGCTCTGATGACAGGGTATTTGTAAAAGTAGTAAGCCCAGGAGGTAGCTAGGTGATGCAGTGGATAGAGCACCAGTCTTTGAGTCAGGAGGATGTGAGTTCAAATCCAGCCTTAGACACTTGATACTTACTAGTTGTAACCTTGGGCAGTCACTTAACCCCAAATATTTGCCTGCTCAGCACCTAATATACAGCAGGTACTAAATAAATTATTTTCCTTCTCTCCTTCCCTATGATATTCTAAGTTCTAGAATCCCTCCCAGCCCTAACATTCTATATGTGGTCCTCATATTCTAAGGTCCCTTTGGGCTGTATCATTCTTTGTTCTCAGATTGTGTCTAGCTCTGATTCCATGCTTACATTATTCTAAGTCCCATTTTTCGAGTCCAGGGAGCCCTTAGTTCTGTCCTGCCAATGGTGGGGATAATCTGATTGTTTCCAACATCCCACTTTCCCCCCAACATATAAGCATCTTCCCACATTTCACCTCATTGGCTGCATTTCTGCTGTGGATGCCACCAAGCATGAGCAGAGAACTGGCTCACCCAGCTCACTTTCCACAAACACTGGGATCAGATGGCCCTCATCCAAAGCCACAACATTTGGATTTCCCATAGGAAAGGGGAGGTAATGCGTGGGGGGAACAGCAAGGTCTGTGTAAACAGATGGTTCTGTGGAAAGAGCTAGGGAGTACAAGTCAAGAGACCCTGGTTCCAGATCCTGCTTGACCATTGTGTAAATGTAGGCAAGTCACTTCTTCTCCGAGGTCCTCATCAATAAAATGGGAGATAAGGATAACCATCTCTTCAATGTAGTGGAAGTCATGAAAATGTTTTGTAAACTGCAAAGTGCTATCTGCTTAGGAGGCACAATTATCATTGAGTGATTTCTAGCTTTTTGCAGAGAAAATACAATGAGGGAGGGGGCCAACCAAACTCTAAGTTCAAGGTCATTGTGTCTTTATTCAGATAATGAAAGATTGATGCATATTTGAGGAAAAATCAGTAACCTGTAGCTTTTCAAAAACTTTCATATACAATAAACAGTGATAGTTCAGGTATAGTGACTGACTTTAACCCTAAAATTTACTACCTCTAGGTCAATATGCCTTGCCACTGGTAGATAGTGATAAAAAAACAAAAACAAAATAGAAAGTCCCCAGATCCACCAAAAGATTTAAAGCAAGGTTTTGGTTTTTTGTTTGTTTTTGAGATAATAAAGAACTGGAAACAAAGATGATTGCCCCTCAATTGAGGATGACTTAAACTGTGGTACATAAGTATAACAGAATGACCTATCACTGTACTTTAAAAAATGAAGAATGAAAAAATACAGAGAAGCAGGTAGAAATTCACATGAACTGATGCAAAGGGAAGTAAGGAGAACCAAGAAAGCAGTATATACAATGCTATATGCAACAATATAAATGGAAAGAACACCACAACTATAATGCTGAAAACTGCAAAGAGCAAACAGAGCCCAAGGAAAAGAGATGAAAATACACACCCACCCCATTTCTTTGTAACCCCTAACACTTAGTACAATGCCTGATACAGAGTAGGTCCTTAAAAATGCTTATTGATTGACTGGTTGACTGTCTTTTTTTTTTTGCAAGACAAGTGGGGTTAAGTGGCTTGCCCAAGGCCACACAGCTAGGTAATTATTAAGTGTCTGAGACCAGATTTGAACCCAGGTACTCCTGACTCCAGGGCTGGTGCTTTATCCACTGTGTCACTTAGCCACCCCAACTGGTTGACTGTCAAGGAAAATGTTCTGTAAAATTTGGGAGAGAAGAACAAAAATGGGAAATAGAGAATAAGAGCCTCAATACAAGTGAAGCGATAATAGACAAGCCCTTGTTGCTCAGTCAAATCCCATTCTTCATGACCATATGGAATTTTCTTGGGAAAGATGTTAGAATGGTTTGCCATTTCCTTCTTCAGATCATTTTACAGATGAGGATACTGAGGCAAATTAGGGTAAAGTGACTTACTTAGGGGCATACAGCTACTAAGTGACTAAGGACAGATTTTAACTCATGAAAATGAATCTTCTGAATTCAGGGCTGGCACTCTAGTCACTGAGTCATCTAGCTGACCTTAGTTGTTCTCAATGAATTACCAGACCCAGAAAAGCCAGATTCAAGGACACAGAAAGAATTCTGACGACTGTGAAAAATCCCAGATAATACAAGAAGATTGGAAATGGGCAAATGTCCCAATTTTTAGGGATGATGATTTTTAGAGTCTTCAAATTGTTCACTGGCAAACTTTGATTCCTGGCAAAAATAAAATTAGAATGTATTTTACATGCATTTGACTGCACCAAGTCCTACTCTGACACCTTACTGTGGACTGGACAGAATCCTGGGCCAGGTCAGCAAAACTCAAGTTTTGGTGGGTCCTACCAAACTGGAAAGGCTTGAGGGCAGAGTTGCCAAGACTGATTGCTGTCTTTCATTCTCAAGGAAAACCAAAATGAGACATCATTATGTTGGAGTGAGGATACACAGTGTGACTATCATGGCTGATTAGACCAAAATAAAATTCTAACAGGCACAGATAGGCCATGTGAATATTTTGGATGGATTCTCTTAATTTGTGCATCTCCCTTTTCTCCTGATCTACTTTAATTCTGATTGACTCAACAGTACACAGGACCCTCTCTGATGAGGGCATGCCACGCTGGGCAGTCCAGTGCCGGTTTCTCCCGTTACACAAGGACAGACATAGTGAATGTCAGTGATACTCATCCCCCACCTCTTTCCAGTTAGACTATCTCTAGTCTTGAGTTCCAGTCTGGACACCACTTTTTAGGAAAGACATACAAACAAACAAAACACATTATAGCATATTCAAGGGAGAATGATCAGTGATCAAGATGGGGAGGGAGTGTAGCTGGAGCTATAAGGGGTGCTGAGTTTGGAAGGGAAAAGGAGATTGTGTCAAAGACAAACCCAACCAGATGTACTCTTTTTGGTCAGAGGATCAACTAAGCGCAGTGGGTAGTCACTGCACAAAGGCAGATTAGGAATTATTGGAAAGAAAAGCTTCCCAATGACCACTGCTGCCCAGATGAAACTGGTTGCGTCAAGTATTGGATTCTCCATCCCTAGAGATTCTTAAATCAAAGCTTTAAAGGCCACCTTTGAGGGATGTTGTAGAAGGAAATTAAGTGAAACCAGAGCCACGTCTCTATTGCTAGATGGTTCTAGGCACATCTTTATTTTCTAGCAACTGAGGTAGTACAGTGGATAAAGAACCAGGCTTAGAGTTAGGGAGATGTGAGTTCAAATCTGACCTCAGACACTTACTACCTGTGTGACCCTGGGCAAATCACCTAACCCCTACTTGGCTCTATTCATTATCTGTAAAATGGGGGCAAAGTGGAGAAGGAAATGGCATCTTTGCCAAGAAAACCCCCATGGATAAAAATGCACGAATTCACATCGAGTTAGACCCGAATGAACTTAAAATAGCAACAAAGGTAAGCATCTTCAATCTCAGATAAAGTCATTTATGGAGTATCTCTAGATGACTCAGTTGACTGAATGCTACTCCAACAGACAGGAAGACTCATCTTCCAGAGTTCAAATCTGATCTAAGACACGGACTAACTGTGAGAACTTGGGCAAGCCACTTAAGTCTTTGAGTTCCTCAGTTTTCTCAACTGTAAAATGAACAGGAGAAGGAAATGGCAAACTACTCTACTATCTTTGCCAAATAATCCCCAAATGGGGTCACAAATAGATAGACATGACTGAAATGAAGTTATCAAATTTAAGAGTTGGGAGCAATTTTTTGTCTGCCTCAATTTTCTCATCATACATACTTCACAAATTTTATTATAAATACCAAATGAAATAATGTGGGTAAAGTACTCCAGAAATCATCTAATACATTTGACACAGGAAGAAACTGAGGCCTTGAAAGGCTCGGTGATTTGTATAAATAAACTGAAAATTCTGGGTTTAAAATCCAGGATCTGTTACTTACTGAGGGACCCTTTGTGGGCTTTGGTTTCCTCCTCCATAAAATGAAAGCCATTTGGTTCAGATGCTCTCTAAGATCTTTTATAGCTCAAAGTTCCAGAATCCTGGTTTAATGAAACTATGCATCATGATTGAAACTACCTCACATTCTACATCATGCTTCCTCTCAAGATATTTTCATTCAGATATATTTTATTTATTTTATTTTTATTATTTATTTCAGAAACAAGGCTAATTCAAAATTATTTACAATCTCATCTCCAGTCCTTTAGGTGGTGATTTAAAAAAAATAAATTTGCATATATTTAACATAGTTATATATGTATAATCCATATTGGATTATTCCCTATCAAAGGGAGGGAGGAAATCCAAAACTTTACAAAAAATGAATATGGAAAATTATCTTTGCGTGTAGTTGGAAAAATAAATTTATATTTAAAAAAAATTCTATTGAGATCTTTTAAGATAAATTTCATATTCCATCCTTCACCCAATTTCTGCCCAAAGAGTCATTCCTTAAAGCAAATAATTTTTTTAAAAGAGGAAGAAGAAAAAAAAGTTCAGCAAAACCTATAAATATATTTTAAAAATCTGACATTATATGCAAAATTCCACACCCTCTGACTTCCTACCTCTGCAAAGTCATGGGGAGAGGGGAGGGGGAAGCAGTGTTTTATCATACAATCTTCTTTGTGGCCATGCTTATTCACTGTAATTTTTCAAAAAAATTTTTTTTCTTTCAAAAAATAAATTTTGTTTTCCATCTTTTTTTTATATCACTAGAATTTCTCCTAGAAATGAGCTCCTCTGTACTCCTCATACTCAAAGAGTCATGCCATATAATAAATGATATGGTTTTATTAATTTTTAACATTCATTTAAAAAAACTGAGTTCCAAATTCTGCCCAATTCTCTCACCCATTGAGAACAAATAATTTTTTAAAAGAAAAAAAGAGGGAAAGAAAAAATCAGCAAAACTAATCAATACATTAAAAAAATTTGAAGATATAATCAGTACACTATCAATATGGGAGACAACATGAAAACAACTTATAATAATTCACATTCATAAAATGCTTTAAGGTTTGTAAGGTGAATATTATTTCACTTGATCCTCACATTTCTGTAAAGGATATGAATACTGAGGCAAGCAAAAAGTAAGCAATTTTTCCAAAGTGACACCAGTTAGTCACTAGTCTGAGGCCAGATTTGAATCCAGGTGTTTCTAACTTGAAGTCCAGTGCTCTGCATTATCCACCTGCCTCTAACCTGATACATACAAGAAAATACAGAGAAAATGACAAAATGGTCTGAGTGGGGAAAGTAGTAGCAGCTGATGGTACTAGGAAAGGTCTCTTGTAGAACCTGAGATTTGAGATGAGTCTTAAAGTAAACCCAGGAATATAAAAAGTGGAGATGGGGGTGAAGATATTCCCAGAATGGGGAAAAGTTAAGGCAAAGGCACAAGGATGGGTAATGAAACATGGCGTATAAGGAATAGGGAGAAGGCTGGGGTATCTGGGTCCTAGACTATGAGGAGGGAAGATGGGGAGGGGGAAGATGAGCTACAAAGTACCTTTAAAACCAAACGAGACTATTAACTGATCCTGGAGGTAACAAGAAACCACTGGAATTTAATGAATAAGGGGAAGTCCATGTGCTCAGACTTGCTACTTTAGCCATAGAATAGAATCAAAGTTCCACCTTCTGACTCTCACGCTTTGCCATCCAGAACAGTAGTCCTGATTGGATAATTTGGTAGACTGCTTCTTTTCTGAAGAAGTCTTATAGACTTCTCTTCTAGGCTGGGCCCTCTCCTCACCTGATCAGTCCCTACTAGACTAGCAGTTCCCTGAGAGCAGGATTGTGTTTCCCTATAGTGAGTGTAACTCATTCTGGTAGATCACGGCCTTTGTATTGAAGGGTCATGAAGTCCTCTTGGGTGACTGACCTGGTGCTATACATGGTTTGGTTCTCAGGGACAATGAAGTGCTTGGGAGGTCTTGTTAAGCCGCAGGTTCCCCCTACCACTAGGGCAACAATATCCTGGTGAGCAACCTGGCTTGTTGTATCTTGGATCATCATTTCTTAGAATGGGGATTAATGGCAGAGTTCATAGAATTATGAAAAAAATTATGGAAGGATCATCGAAGGAGCCTTCGAGATTTGCTAGGCCAGGATGTCAAACTCAAAAAGAAATGGATCCTAGCATACTGACTCAGAAAATCACAAATGAACATTATCTATGTTGTATTTTTATTTATTTTTTAACATTTCTCAATTATATTTGGATCTAGTTCATCTGAGACTCCTGAGTTTTCCAAGGCTAGAATACCCTGTGTTTGATATCTGTGATGGACTAAGTCCTTCATTTTTCAGATAAGGAAACTGAAGTCCAGAGAGCTTACCTATTTCACCTAAGTTACAAAGAGAGTGAAGTATTCCCTGACTCCCAAATCCAGAGCTCTTTCACCTGTGAAAGATACTATTCATGAATAATTCCTCAATGCTTTCTGCCTGGGGCTGTTTCCATTCTGTTTCTAGTGCAGCTCACCAGAAACTGCTGTCTAGGGAGAGGGAGAGGGAGAGGGAGAGGGAGAGGGAGGGGGAGAGAGAGAGAGAGAGAGAGAGAGAGAGAGAATGTGTATATATATATATATATATATGAAACTACAAAGCTAGTGAACTGGGGTGGAGAAGTACCAGTATGGGTTGGAAGTAGTATAGAATTTTTTTAGAGGTATGACTTCTGAAAATCCTTCCAACTTTGAAATGCAGTGATTTTTCACATATTTGTGAAAAATAATCATAAAATCAAATTATTTCCCAGAACCTCTCAATTGAAAGGACCATCTAATATAAACTGTGCCTAGTCAGGAATGCCCAGTAAGGCATGCTTGATTAGTGGTCATCCAATCTCTGTATGAAGTCAAGGGAGGATAAATTATGCCTCAAGAAAGCCCATTCCACTTTGAAACACATCTACTATGCCCTTCTGGCTATCCTCTCCAGAGGCTCCCCAGCTGGTCAATGCTATTCCTAACATATGGTGCCCAGACTGCAACAAAATCCCAGTTATGATATGACCAAGGCAAAATACAGAGGGATAACTACTTTCTTGAAAGTTCTACCAATATCGAATTAATTTTTCTGCTCATATAGAGCTCATATAGAGTTTACAATCCATGAAGATCTTTTTCTAGACTTATCCTCTATCCATGCCTCCTCCATGTTATTATTTGGGAAGTGATCTTTTTTAAACACAACTTAAGATACTGTGATTATCTCTATTCAATTTCATCTTATTCTTTTCTGCTCAATGTTAGCTTGACACAAAATCCTTTTTCATTCTGACCTTGCCATCCAATCTATTAGCTAGATTTGTGCCATCTGCAATTTGATATTCATGCTCTTAGTCTTTATTCAAGATAGTGATAACATCTAAAACAATTTCAGTACAAGGACAGATTTCTGGGGCCTTCCAAGATGGCAGTGAAATATGAATGTTTACTCTTTGAATTTGGGCATTCATCTATAACTGAATCCTGCAAATTGTACTGTTGTCCGGCCAAGAATAATATACAATACTTCAAAAAAAAATGCTTTGTTGAAATCTAAACTATGTCCACTGTTCCCTCATGATGTGCCAGTTTAGTAACCCAGTCAAAAGAGAGAATAAAATTAACCTGGCATGACATGTGTGTGTTTAATTTGAGAAGGACTTGACCAGTTGATACCATAATGGACTTTTGGGAAGACAGAGGTGCACAGGATGGGCTGGCATAGATGGTTTGTGATCTGGGTCATTGACAGAAATTCCTGAATCAATAAAATTGAAGACCTATTTGAATATCAGGAAATACCTTCTGTCTTTACAGCACAGTTATTTTAAACATCCCCTCCAGGTGGAATGATTCCTTGGGACTAAGAAATACAGTTGAGCAAAAATATCCAAGTCAGAAAATATTTTGGACTTTATACACCCTCAAGGAGCTCACAATCTAAGGGGGAAGACAACACATAAAAAGAATTTTGAGAGGGGGGAACTGAGAAGAAGGACCAAACAAGGTTACATGGGACATGATGAAGTCCTGCAGTCAAATTATCAGAACTGATTTCAGAATGATCAGTTGTTGGAGATCATGAAAGATGGGCGTCAACAAGGTGTGAAATGAGGTGAATCCCTGGTTTCTCCTCCTCAAAGAGAAGGTTTGGAGGGGGTTCCCAGAAGGAGGGGCCCCAGGCACAGGAGGAGTTGGGAGCTGTGAGATTCAAAGTTAATTCATTTTTAGAATGATGAGCTTCTGGGACATAGCCTGCCTTGAGGGAGGAAGGAAATTTCATGATCTCTTGAACCTCTTGGTTTTTCCTTCATTCAAATTTCACTTTCTTTTTGGTGACTTTTTTTTTTAGTTTTTTTGCAAGGCAAATGGGGTTAAGTGGCTTGCCCAAGGCCACACAGCTAGCTAATTAAGTGTTTGAGACCGGATTTGAACCCTGGTACTCCTGACTCCAGGGCCGGTGCTTTATCCACTGCACCACTTTACCACCCCTTTGGTGACATTTTCATATACATTTTTATAGTCATTGTGAATATTGTTTTGTTGATTCTACTTATTTCACTCTGTATCACTTCATAAAAAAATCTTCCCATTTTTCTCTGAATTCCTCATATCCTAGAAATTGTACTTGATAAAGCCAGGCTAGGTCTCTGGAATCAATACCTACTTTTCTAAGATAATTATTTGTGGTTCAGTCATTTCAGTCTTGTCCAAATCTTTGTGACTTTATTTGGGGTTTTCTTGGCAAAGATACTGGAGTGGTCTGCCATTTCCTTCTCCAGCTCATCTTATAGATGAGAAAACTAAGGCAAACAGGGCTAATTGCCTTGCCCAGGGTCACATAGCTACTAAAAACTTAAGGCCAGATTTGAATTTCCCAAAGTGAGTTTGATTCTAGGCCTAGCATTCAATCCACCTAACTGCCTCCTACCCCATCCCAAGATATTCATTAACCATGTCTTTAATAATAATTTCTAGAATTTTGCCAGGAATTGTAGTCAAGCTCACCAGTCTGTAGTCTGCATGTTCTATTTTTATTCTTTTCTTAAAATTTGACACAATATTTACTCTTCAACAGTTCTTGGGAACCTGTCCCATTCTCCATGGTCTTTCAAATACCAGGGATGATCACCTGTGCCAGTACTTTCAGTAGATCTCTTCTTGAATTTTGCTGTTTTAACATTCTATGTTTTGAGGTCTCTTGTAACTTTAACATTTAGTTCCCTAAGGACTCTTCCATTTCTGACATTCAGTAACTTATGTTAGTTTCATTATTGGAAAGAATTTATTTTCCCCCTGCACTACTGATGATATTCAGACTTACATTCCTAATGTACTGATTTTGTCAACTTCTCCTTAAAGACTTCTTTAGCTGGAAAAACAGTGGGTGGAAGAGGCAGGAGACTGGAGATTGGGAAAAGAGGGAAGGCAGTGAGCAAGGAAAAAATAATAAAAATCCATCTGCCAGTTGAATATTAGACAACCAGGAGCCTATTTTTGCAGCTCTTAAAAAAAAAGACGCTGCAAATGTCTTCCAATTCCATCCTAATGTAGGGAGGTTTGTCATTCCATGTGGAGTTAGAAACCTCTACTGGCATCACAGAGTATCAAAGATAACTGGGACCTTAGAGATTATAATGTAGCTCAGTAGATAGAGGACTAGGGTAGGAGTCAGATAGAACTGAATTCAAATCCAGTCAGACATTTATGAATATGTGTGACAGCGGGCATATCATTTAATCTCCTTCAGCCCCAGTTTCCTCATCTGTAAAATAGGGAATGCTATCTACCTCCCAGGATTGTTATGAGGATAAAATGCTTTGCAATCTTAACAATGCTCAGGTGTATCCAACTTTGAGATTTTCCAGGTAGAGATACTAGAGTGCTTTTCCAGCTCATTTTGCAGATGAGTAAACTGAAACAAACAGGATTAAATGACTTGTCCAGGGTCACATAGTCTGGATTTGAATTTAAGTTTTCCTCACTCTGGGTCCAGTAATCTAATAGTAATTATTAGTATACAGTGGAAATTGAGATCCACAGTAGAGGAATAGTCCAACTAGCTAGTCACACTAGTTAACTTGAACTCCTATCCCAGTGCTAGGATGTAGTAGTTATGGGTCCCTGGTCAACTTCTGGGAGCCTTAGTTTCCCCCTCTGTAAAATGAAGGGGTTAGACTGAGTTAAATGACTTCAGAGATTCGTCCCAACTCTATGACCCTATGATTTAATTTTAAAACATTTGTAATAATAACTTGCATTATAATTGTACTCTATGATTTATAAAACACTTTCCATGTGATCAAATTATGTGAGAGGATAGCATTCATAATCTTATCCTCATTTTACAGATGAAGTTAAGTGACTTGACCAAGGTCATACGAGTAACATGTGTCAGATCCTCTAATTTCAAGACTGACATTCCATTCCCATGGCACATACCACATTATATTTCACCATGCCTAAGATGATTCCCAAAGAAGGATAATCTTCATGGAGAAACAAATCAAAGAAGGTAGGGCAACATCTGCATATCCTTGGTGTTTCTTATTCCATCTTCACACCTTTGGCCTCCTATCAACCCTGCACACAGATGGAGCTGTTTTTCCAATCCTGACTGGAAAATGTGGGCATATCACCACTCCCATTGTCTTCAGGATGACAGGTCAGTTTGGAATTGTCAGCTCCTGATACTTACATAGGACTATTCTGAATGAAGCCTAGTGGTTGCAGGGGCCAGAATACAGGGGTTTGCACATGATGACAAACTTGAATTGTTTGGAGAATGATTATGAAGGCTGCTATGACTGTTAGCTGGGATAGACGCCCAAAAGGAGTGGAGAGTTCTCAAGAATAAAATTGCAGATGGGGGCGGCTAGGTGGCATAGTGGATAAAGCACCGGCTTTGGAGTCAGGAGTACCTGGGTTCAAATCCAGTCTCAGACACTTAATAATTACCTAGCTGTGTGGCCTTGGGCAAGCCACTTAACCCCATTTATTTGCCTTACAAAAAAAAAACCCTAAAAAAAAAGGATAAAATTGCATAGGTATGAACAGATGAGGAAATGGATGCCTCAAGAGTTTAAGTGAATATTCTAAAGAAGGGGGGGAGGACAAGTAATCAAAGAGATGAATGTGGCTCCACAGGGAACTCATAGGCCCTTTTAGGTTTTTGAAAAGGCTAATAATTACTGGAGGGAGATACAGAGTGGCACAATTGCACAAGAATAACAGCAGAAGCATGAAATCTCTGAATGTGTAGTCGTTGGACAGGAATGCTAAGGAGATAAATAATTCTATTGGATATAGCCAGCAGAAGAGTAAAGTAATGGGGTGAATCCTGGGGAGCAGGGAGCAGTGGGGAGCTAGAGTGGATGACTTTCTAGCAGCTGAGCAGTGAAAGTGAGAGGGAAAGAGGGAGATACCAGGGAGAAAGGAGGATTTTAATTTTTGTTGTTTTTTTCAAGGATGGAGGAGGTCTATAGAAGGCAGGAAAGGAACCCATAGAAAGGGAAAGATAGAAGAAGGGAGGGAAGATGACATGGGAAAGCTCCTGGGGAACTTTGAAAGGGATGGGATCAATGATGCAAGTAGTTGGGAGTGTTGATCTTGGTAAGAGAAGGAGCATCTGACTGAAGACCAGAAAAATGGAAAAGAGGTTGCTTGAAAGATAGGAGGAGGGGAGAGAAGGAAGTTCATAATAGATACCCTTGATTTCTCAGTAGAGAAAAATATGGAACTCTTCATGAATCTTGCACTTCAGTGTATGTGTTGTCTCTATATTAGTATTGCTTTAGTATATATGAACTGAGTCCAGAGAATTCTACAGGTTGCAGGATGAAGAGATCTCATTAAGAGATCTCAAACTGCATTAGAGAGTATTTTATTTGATCCTTACAACATCTCTAGAAGACAGATGATATAATTAGACCCATTTTGTAGATGAAGAAACTGAGTGAGGCTACATGCCTTACCCAGGGTCATAAGGCTTGTAAGTATTTGAGGCAGGATTTGAACACAGGTCTTCCAAGACTGCTCACTATGCCACTTTAGGTCCTCTAAAATTTAAGTACTAACACTGTACCTGCCAGATTCTACACTAAACACAAAAAACCAAAAAAAGGGAGAAAGAGACTCAGCTCCCCAGAGATGCAAGTTGGGGGCCAGTGTTCCCTGAAATAGTTAAACACTAAAAACCTTCCTGAAAAGAAATCAGAAAGTATTATGCTACTTTTAGTGATTTATTTTAAACAAAATTTTTTTTTGAGGCAATCAGGGTTAAACCACTTGCCCAGAGTCACATAGCTATGAAGTATCTGAGGCTGGATTTGAGCTCCAGTCCTCCAGGCTCCAGGACCAGTACTGTATCCACTGTATCACCCAGATGTGTTACTTTTAAATGACATATCACTTTTCCATAAATCTTTGCTCACAAGAAACTTGTATTAAAATACAGATACTAATAAAGAGAGGTAACATTTCTGGCATTCTAGTAAAAACTGAGAAGGGAGTTTTTGTCTGGATAGACACACAAGGATCCTAAAGCAGAACCAAAGACCAATCGATTCTCACACCCATTTCAATAAATCCCTGGTTATTTCCAGAGCCAACGTAAAATGGGGATGAGGGGTTTCTAGTCTTGTCTTTCTGTGTGACCTTGGGCATATTTATTAACTTCTCTCAGTGAGCTAGGTGACTCTCTAAGAGATAAGGTTTCCTTATCAGAAATTCCCTACATCAATGAAATCACAGGACCTGTACCTAGCAGGACAATAGGGGTGAGAGGGTAGGAGAGAGGGATGCAGAGCGGATGGCAAGGTGCCTAGAGAGGTTGAAGTTTCCTGTTGAGCAGCTAGATGGGATACAAAACATGGTATGGGGTTGGTGAGGGATGGTGGGTTAGGTGAGTTTTCTCTATCCCAATATATTCCTAATAGTTGGTGTTTATATGGAACCTGAAGGCTTGCTAAATAATTTCTGCAAATTATCTCATTTGAGCCTGATGGCAACCCTATGAAGGAAATACTACAAGTGTTATCCCTCTACAACCACCTTTTAAAAAAAAACCTGATAGGGAACCTGAGGCTCTAAGAGGTTAAGAGACTTACCCAAGGTCAAAAATTAATGTTAGAAGTAGAATTAGACTGCAAGTCTCTTAACTCCAGAGCTCCTGTTTCTCAGGACTGAGCCTCTAATTCCTTAGGTATAGCCTGCTTTTCAAAAGCTTACTAGGAAGGAATTAAATATGTTATACAAATGAATTTTTTTTAATACTCCCTAAGCATAGGCCCTCACCAAATGAAAGATAATACTATTTTCACTGTAAAGGTCTCACAAAAGATGATAAATGATCCCTATTAACAGCTATTAATAGCCCTAACAAGACAATTAAATAAACAAACCTTGAAAGATATCTCCTGAGATAATCCCCTGGAAAGGAACAGACTGAAAGCAATGTATATCTTGAGAAACAAGGTAAATCACTGCAGAAAACCAGGTTAACAGCCAGTCTCTCCCTATCTGTCTCTCTGTGTCTTACCAAGGACAAAGGCTTATGGAAAAGTGATTTGTCATTTATACTTTCTGATCTCTTCTCAGTAAGGTTTTTAGTGTTTAAACTATTTCAAGGAACACCTTGGCCCCCAAATTCCATCTCTGGGTAGTCCAAACCTCTAGCAGTTAGGTGGCCCAGTATGTGACTTGGAATCAGGAAGCCCATGAGTTCAAATCTAGTCTCAGACCCTTACTAGTTATATGACCCCCAACAAGTTTACCTCAGTTTCCTTACTAACATAGGACTAGTATAAGCATCTATGTTTCTGGGTGTTGAGTTATCATCTGTAAAGTGGTAGTTCCCTAGTAGTACCTACCTAACTGTTAAGTTTTGAATATAAGCCCCATAACATACATGTCTGTCATCTCAAAACCAGTCTATCTAATCTGGAAATACTTATTCTCAGAGGGCTGATTATTAGGTAAATTTTTTTTGCTATGGTGTCTCATGAAACAATCTTTAGAATCATCATCATTATCATCAACATCATCTCTCAATGCTATATTAGTGCTGGCTATTGCCATCATTATCCTCATCATCACCATTAGGAAGACTCATCATCATCATGATAGATATCATTTATAGAACATTTTAATGTATGCATTTAATGCACTTTAATTCTGACAACAAATATGGAAGGTAGGTACTCTTATTATTCCATTTTATAGATGAGGAAACTGAGTTTGAGATCAGTTAAGTGACTTTCTCTGGGTCCAACTGAGACAGGATTTGAACAAGTCTATTATTACTCTACACAGTACTTAGTGAGGCTGGTCTTCAGAGGACACATACACTTTGGTTGCACCAGGACTCTTATTTTCTTCAAGAATCCCATCTCTATTACCTTTCAATGTCGATAATTCATCTGTATTTAATAAAGCTTTTTCCTTACAATGATCCAGTGAGATTGGTAGCACTGGTATCCCCATTTGCAGGCAGGGAAACTAAAAAGTGCCTGTGATTTGTATTGGTGTCAGAACTCAAATCCATGACAACTGACTGTAGTTCCTTTAAGGTTTACAAAGAACCTTATTAAAAAACAACTGTGAGATAAATAGCATGAATATAATTATATTTATATATTTATTTCATAGAAGAGGATGCTGAAGTCTAGAGATGTCTTCATAGTTGAGAAATGTCAGAACCTTGACTCGAAGGAAAGCCTTTTTGGCTCCAAGTCCAGGGCTCCCTTTACTACATCATATTTTGAAAGGCGAAAATCAAGTTCAGCTCTCAAGGAGCTTATAGACTAATGGAAGAGACAAGAAATCTGTGTAACACTAAAGGTCTGTTGTCCTGAACTTGTAGTAAAAGATGTGTGACTAGAAAGATGGCGGGAGGGCTGATCATGGAGTTAAGAGCTAGGGATAACAGACTGATGGACAGGAGCCTAATGATCCTCCATGGGACTCCGTTGCATGTCCAGAGATGCAGAGGAGGTCCTCAAGATGTTTAGTGCCCCACTCCTTGCCATGGATGTGTGACATGGAAAACAGTATTCATCTAAGAAGGTGGAGATGGGTTATCTATACCATGGGAAAGAGTGGTCATCTATTTGCAATCACAGAGCCATTAAAATATAAAGCCTCAAAGTAAAAAGCAATAAGTATAGGTTTTACTATATCTTGAGGCAAACATTTTTCCTTTTTAGAATCACTCTTCAATTCAATATAAGGAGTCTATACAAAAATATGATTCTATTTATAGAAATTTAACTTTAGAGACAATCCCCTCCACAACTCCCCAGTACATCCATCCCCACTCTTTAAATCACAGGATTTGAGTTGGAAAGGGCCTTGCTGACTATTGTTTAGACTAACTCATCCACTAAGCGAACAGTCCCTATAATATACCCAACAAGTGATCAGGGAACAAGCCAGAAGACATTATGTTTCTCCCAAGAAACATAGAAATTATAGACTCCTTGGGCTGGTAGGAAATTTCCCAGGAATCATTAAGTCAGTATCCCAACATTTTGAATAGACCAAGATCTAAATTATCCCAGACTAAGCTGAAAAAAAAAATACCAGTTTTGTTTGGTCACTTGTTGAGTTGTTTTTATTTTGTTTTGTTTTGTTTGGGGGGAATGGAAGGCAGAAATGAACACATTGTTCACTACCTTTTCCCTCACAAACTACCAGTCATTAAAATCTTAGACATAAGAGTCACAAATAACTTCAAATTGAGAATTCAGAGAAGATAACAAACACTTATTGACTGAAGATGAGAAAACAAGTAGAAGCCATTTTATTGTCAAGTAGTGAGGCTCTGGGAAAATGGGGGTGACGGGGGGGAACCTAGTATTACTGGGTGACTTCTCTTATCTCCTTAGTTGTGTATGTTTTAAGGGAATCCTTGTGTACAGTCCTGCTGCTTACTCCCTGAGGTCTTGGGTATACAGCCAAAAGATCCTTTGGGCGATTGTGACTGTGTCACTGATAAGAAACAGTACCATCCTTAAAAATGTTTTCTAAGCCCTTCCTTATCTTCTTTGCTATGCCTTCTTCAGAGGTTATAGGAACTCCTACCTATTTACAAAATGAAACTAATCTTTGGCACTTCCAGCCAAAGATATGGTGATATGAAGACCCAGTCTCCTCCCTCCTCCCCATTAAAAAAAAAAATCAAAGCATTCCTCAGTTTATGGATTGGTGAGAGGAAATCTGACTTATTAGTGCTATGGTTTTAATTACTATTGTTTTTCTTTAAAATTATTCTTTTTCTATAAATTATTGCCCAAACAAATTTTTGTTGGCTCATTATGGAATAGAGTTACTGAAGATTATGCCAAAAGTCCCTAGTAGGTCTTACCTAGTTGGTGGGTTTTGAATACAAGCCCCATGACAAACGTGCCAGTCATCTCAAGACTGGTCTATCTAAATCTGGAAATACTTATTCTCAGAGGGCTGATTATTAGGTAATAATTTTTTTTGCTATGATTCTTCAAGAAACAATCTTTAGAATCATCATCATCAGCATCATCATCATCATTATAATCATGTCTTGAAATATAGATCCCCAGAAGAAGAAAGTTAAGTACATGTTACCGCCCATCAACCTGCCTGCTCCTAGAGTTATCCCAGAGTAACTTTCATTGAGCCTTCAGATGATGAGCAGTAAACAAGCCACTAAATGTTCCTATCTCATTAAAAAAGTAATCACATATCTACCATTATATGTTTATCAAACATTAAATTTAGATGAATCGTGCTAGAATAGTGACTTGTTCCAGGACCCCTTCTATTAGACATGAGTTTCCTTCCCACTTCTTCCTCCCACTCCTGACGGTTTTTGCCCCTGTGGTACCTGAGTTCTCATCGGACTGGTTGAAGCCGCAGATCTGACAGATGCTGTGCACCCATTTATTCATATCTTCCTCAGTCTCTGCCACCAGGTAAAAGGTACGGTCGCTGGTTTTGATGTCAAACACAAAACTTTCCTGGAGTTCCTTCTTGTTGAAGGTCAGGCCTGCGTCCACCTGTTCACAGAAACTGAGGTTGATGACCCGCAAGGGCTTCTTGGAATGGTCATTCTTGTAATATTCCAGCACGTCTGGATCCCCACTCATCCTCCCACTGCGAAGAATGAACCAACGCTTCTTCCATGCCTGGATCACATCAGGGGAGAGAAGAGAGAGAGAAAATAGCAAGTTATTTTTAAATACACAAAGGCAATGTGGACTAACAGGTTGGGGTTTCAGCCCCAATTCCAATACTAACAAGTGTGTCCTTAGTAAGTCACATTAGACTGTGATCTCCTTGAGGGCAGGATCTCTTACTTTTTTCTGTATCAGCCCTTAGCAGAATGTCTGGCATCTATAGCAGGTATTTATTAAAAGCTTGTTGATAGGCAAACTATAAGCTCTCAAAGGGGTCTTAGAAACCATCCAGTCTAAAGTCATTTTGTAAGGAGGAAAAACTAAAGCCCAAATTAAGGTAATGACTTGCTCAATGCCACAAAACTAGGTAAGGACAGAATGTAAATGACAATATTTGAGGTTTCCTTAATCCCAGAGAATGCCCTTGATCTCTACAACAAACTGTATCTAGAAGCCATTAGACCAAGGATAGAAATCCTTCAGGTCACATAGATTTAGAGCTCTCAAAGGTCTCCTAGTCCAGAGAGGTCAAATTCCCAAATGATACCCAACCCCTTCATTTTACTGATAAGGAAACTGAGGCCCAGAGATGAAATAGATCACCTGGAATCACAATGACAGTCAAAAGTAAAGGTGTTCTAGATTCAAGGCTTCTCCTGAAATACAATATTGCCCCTCTTACTCAATGACCAAATTTAGCTCTCAATTTGATTTCATCTAGTTTATGTATGCACCAAGGTCCAAGTGGTTCAAAATCATAGCAGTGATAAACTAAAACCCTAAGATGAGGATGATACTTCCTGAAACTAGACTTGTATCACAAAATTTTTCTTTTTTTCCAACCTGAAAAAATGAGAATTTTCAGGATGCCGAAGTTCTTAAAAACATATATAAACAATATATTTAGACATGTCTCATATGATCTTAAAAGAAAAAAGTTAAGGTGGGGAGGTGGTGATGAAAAGTTTTCAAAAAGTTGGGTTTTAGGAGCTCTTGGGGGCAATTTAAGAGGACTCAGTAAAGTGCCAGACCTGGAATCAGAAAGAATTGAGACATTTACTCATTTGTGTGACCTCAGACATTTACTAGTTGGGTGACCCTGGGCTAGTCACTATTTGTCTCATTTTATTCATCTGTAAAATGAGCTGGAGAAGGAAATGACAAACTACTCCAGTAACTTTGCCAAGAAAACTCCAAATCAGGTCACAAAATAATTGGACATGACTGAAACCATTGAACAATGCCACCAGCTTGACAGGACCCTCTGTTGAACATGCAGATGCAGACAGCACAGATCCTGAGGGCTCTGGGACCTTTGGAACACTCAGGGCTTTGACAAATGTAAAGTTTGGAAGTGATGATAATTTCCTTCTTCTCCCAATTGACAGACTGGTGAGTCCCAATTCTGGAAGTCTCTAAAAAGAATCTGGGTGATCATTTTTCAAGGAGTCTATGGTGATTCCTAGACTCCATGCCCACTAAGGTTCCTTCTAACTCTGAGATATTAGAATCCTAACACTATAAGCCATTGAAATGAAGTTCCTTTTTTTGTCATTAGTGTTCTTAATTTTAAAAGCAAGTGAGTGGAACACTACATAGTCCTTGAACAATCCCTAAGACTATATTAAATCTGTTTTAATAAGGGGCACCTAAATGATTTCTTCCTGGTTCATCCGAAAGACATAAAGGCCCCTTCAGGTTTATCCTAGCTCAATAAGCCACCAAGAAATTCCCAAATCTTGCCTCTTCTGCTAGTGCTTTGTATCACAAGACAGGAATTGGGGTCTAGCCCTACTATTACTTTATTCACTGTGTGACCTTGGGTAAGTGAATTTCCTTCTCCAACTCTCAGTTCCCCAATCTGTATTTTCTGTTCACTTGTCCAGGTGAGGAGTAAATGAGTTGATGGCAATGATAAAGAGGAGGATGAGAAGAAAACAATATCTTATATTTTTATAGAGCTTTGGTATTTATAAAATACTTTCTATAGGATGTTACTAAGAAATAGTGCTCATCTCTCTTTGCAGATAAAGAAACTGAGGGAGGAGAGGAGGAGGAGGAGAATCAGGGAGTATTGAAGTGCATAAGGGGAAGAACTCAGATTTGTGATTACTGATTTAGTCCCATGACTGTATGTTACAGAAGGGGAAAGGTAAAGTGATTTCCCAAGGTCACACAGGGAGTGTATGGCAGGGCTAAAATGTTATCTATTGTTAAGTCATTTTCAGTCACATCCAGCTCTTTGTGACCCCATTTGGGGATTTCTTGGCCAATGTACTGAAGTGGTTTGCCATTTCCTCCTCCAATTCCTTTTATAGATGAGGCAAATAGGGTTAAGTAACTTGCCCAGTGTAACAAAGTAAGTGTCTGAGAGGCTGGATCTAAACTTAGGCCCAGGGCTCTCTCCACTAAATCACCCAGCTAGCCTGGGGCTAAATGGGGGGACCACTAAAAAGGTTCTTAACCACAAAAAAGGAGAAAGGAAGACGTTAGAGAGGTATAGGGGCCTAAGAATTTGGAGAGCCAGGTTTTTGTCCTGGTTCTGCTAAAAATGAGACTGCCACCCCTACCCAACTGTTAAGTTGCAAACCCAGAATTCAAAATTAATCCTCTGGTCTCTCTACCATTTAATCACTCTAAGCTTCAGTTTACTCCTCTGCAATATTAGGTTATTAATCTTTGCTCTGTCTCATGCATAGGGCATTTCTGAAGATACAATGACAAAACAGATGAGATAACACATTAGAACTTGTAAATGCTATAGAAATTATTGATTTTTATTTTTATTTAATCAATAAACAAGTACTGGGCACTCTACCCCATGCTGGAGATGCAAAAATAGAAAGAAAATAGTCCCTTTCCTTAAGGGGCTTACATCTATACTCTTTCAGAGGAAGAGGAGGAAGATTATAATGTTCAAAACAACATGGAACCATCTTTTCCTAAGAGTTGATCCTCTCTCCACAGATATAGATTTAAGTTCTTCTTGGAGGCACAGTAGATAGAGTGCCAGCCTGAAGCCAGGAAGACTCCTCTTCCTGAGTTCAAATCTAGTCTTATAGCTATGTGTCCCAGGGTAAACCCTGTTTGCCTCAGTTTTCTCATCTGTAAAATGAGCTGGAGAAGAAAAATCACTCTAGTATCTTTGCCATGAAAACTTCAAATGGAGTTACAAAGAGTTGGACATGACTGAAAACAACTAAACAACAATAATACATTTTAGTAAACAGTTTCATGAGTTTCTGTAGCCAACAATGTCATATCCCTAAGGACTAACTCTCTTAGAAGTCACCCTAAACTAACTAGGCTGGAGGACTGACCCATAGGTCTAATCATTTTCAAGCCTGGCAGGACCTGCCAGTTTACACTTCACTAGAATAAATTTTGGGACTCTAGGGTCTCATCCGTATCATTATAGAACATTAGAGGAAGATTTCAGTGAAAGGTTATTATTATCATTAGTCATCCACCATTGTAAGGTAAGGAGGCAGGCCTCCCTCATGGTCAGCAGTCACTTTGTCTGATGTTCCCATCTAACTGTCTGGATACATCCTCCACCCCTGCTTAAAGAGTTACCTTCCAATTGTTAGTGCTGGGCACTCAAGAAAAATGTGTTTGCCATAGATAATCTTAGGGCTTGTCGGCCTGGAGTGTCCTGAGCCAACACAGCATGGGTTGATAAATGGTTTATTGTAGATCTGTTGCTGGGCCTTGGCCAAGCCAAGCAGGGCTGTTTTGATTCTGATCCTAAGGTTCTTCTGTCTCCTTTGCAGTGGCCCTCCTACCCCTCCTTTTTACCACTTACTCCCTTCTCCACCTGCCATTCTTTTCTTTTACCCAACACAGTATGGGTAAAAATCCAAAAGCTTGCTTACTCTCTCTCTCTCTCTCTTGCTTATTGAATAATAGAAATTCATATTTCTACAGCTTTAGATTAGTGATATGTTTTCCTTATAACCAATGTGAGAAAGAGGGAGTGAATGAATTATTATTTTTCCTTTACAAATGAGAAAACTGAGGACTGGGAAACTGAGGTGATGAGAAAGGTCACAGTTTGTTGAGGTAAGAATTAGGAGAAACATTTCTATGGTATTTACAAATTCTAATGTGTTTTCTTATCTGTTTTGCCATTGCATCCTCAGAAAATGCCCTATGTATGAGACAGAGCAAGGATCAGTACCCTAATATTACAGAGGAGTAAACTGAAGCTTAGAGTGTCAATTAACAAAAGAAGAAACTCATTATGGCCTTTTACAACAAAGTTCTCTAGGAATGGCAAGGGTATAGCATAATGGGATCCATCCATCCATACATCAACAAATATTAAGCAACTACTAGATACCAGATGCTGGATTTGGTGTGGTAGGTTTGGCCTACATAAATAGAAATGGAACAGTTCTGCTCTCAGAGAATTTATTCTCACCTATTGGGAGATACAATATGTACAAATATGAGAATATTCAGAATGAATACAATCAAAAGAAATATTAAGGAACTTAAAAAACCTAGCAGTTTGGGAGGATCAAGGCAGGCTTTATAGAAAAAGGAAAAGGGACACCTAGGTGGCGAAGTGGATAGAACACCGGCTCAGGAGTCAGGAGGACCTGAGTTCAAATCTGGTCTCAGACATTTAATAATTAATTGCCTAGCTGTGTGACCTTGGGCAAGTCACTTAACCTCATTGCCTTGCAAAAAAACCCCAAACCCCCAAAAAACAAAATACAGAGAAAGAAAAGAGGGATTCTAAGAAGTGCTGATGAGGAAGCAGTATATTCTAGAAACGAATGGTGTTCTCTGTGTGAGCAGAAGAGAAAGGTGCAGTTTGGTTGGCTTACTGAGGGTGGGAAGAAGAGACTGGAAGGATAGATTGAGTCAAGTTGTAAAGGTTTTTTTTTTTTTTAATAAGTTTTTAGTCATATTTTTTTAACATCATCCTGCTTTTCCAGTGGAGTGGATGGGCAGAAGTCCAGCACGGGGCAGTACCAAGGAGGAAAGGCTGTGTGAGTACGACAGAGAGATCAAAAAACAGAAGGACCAGGCCCATCAAATTTGTGTCACTGGTAATCTGTGATAGGACAGTTTTAGTTGGATCATGCATTACGTTAGAAATGAAATTGAAAGAATCAAGAAATGAAGCCAGAAAGGGTATTCAGGTTGCACATAGGATAGAGTAGCATCCCTGCAGTCAGGAGGACCCAAGTTCAAATCTAGCTTCAGATACTTAATTATGTGACCCTGGGCAAGTCACTAATTGCCTCAAAAAAAAAAAGTGAAGGGAGAGGATAGAGATAGCTTTATCCATGAATAAAGAAATAATAGTCTTCATCCTCAAAACAAAAAGCAACATGTGGTCTGGACCTCTTGGGGGTCCAGGTACTGCCTTTGAGACATATTTTTTGTGTCACCTTCAGCAAGTTATATGCTCAGGGAAAAATAAAGGAACCAATAATGATGAGCTAATGTTAACTTATGCTAATATATAGCCTTAAGGTTTATGAAGATTATTCCTCATATTAATCCTGGGAAAAAGAGTGAGGGAGGTATTGTCATCATTCCCATTTTACAGGTTAGGAAACTTTGACCATATGGGATAGGGACACAGATTGGATCTGAGATTTCACAGACAGGAACTCCCTCTACCAAATCACTTAGAAAGTGACTGAGAGCAAGAAAGAGGTTAAGTGGCCTGCCCATACTTGTCTGGGTAGAACTCAAACTCAAGTCTCCTGGGCTGGTGGATCCATAATGTAGCACTGCCTCCCCACAGTCAAGAAACTACCAACTATCTGAATGTCTTCTACTAGGTCTGATTCTAAGTCTAGTGATCTTCATGTGGAATGAGAGATGAAAATTCTCCACCTCACCCCCCAAGTCTCTGCTCATTTTTCCTAGAATGAAAGAGAGCTGCTAATATGACCATAAAAGCTATCAGGAGGCTTAGATAAAAGGTGTGAGGTCAGAGGATTCTTTGAGACAGGTATTCTGTGTAAATGTGAAAATCAGTGGGGATAATGTTGTGATCTTTGGATTCTGTCTCATAATGGAGAAAGTAGTCAAATTGGGATATAAAAGAACTAACTTATTATGAAGATGAAAAAAGATAATACTATTTTGTACAAGATCAACTCAATTCCCAAATATAGCATTTTATAATTTTCAAAGTGCTTCATCTACAAACATTCTTTATTTCATTTGGTCCTCCTTTATGAGGTGGGAAATCTAAGGATTGTTATTGTTTTTGAATGTTTCAGTCATGTTCAACTCTCGGTGATGCCATTTGGGGTTTTCTTGGTAGAGATACTAGAGAGGTTTGTTATTTCCTTTTCCTGCTCATTTTATGGATGAGAAAACTGAGGCAAACAGGTCAAGTGACTTGCCCAAGGTCTTATAGATAATAAATGTCTGAGGCCAGAGTTGAGCTCAGAAAGAGCAGAATTCCAGACTCCAGACTCCACACTCTATCCAATGAACCATCTAGCTGTCCCTAATCCAATGATTATTCTTACCATTTTAAATAGGAGGAAACTTTTAGATAAGAAAGATGAAGTGACCCAGATTTGATCACATAGAGTGAGTTGTAGAGCTGATACCCTTGACTCTTACTAGCTGTGTGACCTTGGGCAAGTCACTTAACTGCTTCCCATCCAGGGTCATCTCCAGTCCTCCTGATTCTGATCTGGTCACTGGAGCCAGATGACTCTGGAGGAGCAAGTGAGGCTGGTGACCTAGCACAGCAACCCCTCACTCAAATCCAATTCATGTGCTTCTCATGGCATTATCTTCCTCATGTTGTGGTCTTTTTTGAAAATGAAGGACAAACATCATTATTATCCTTATGCCTCCATATGGCCTCCTCAATTAGAAAATGGCTTACTTACACAATCATGACTGAAGTCAGCATCTCTTGTCCCTATAATTTTCAAAGAACTATCAGTATTTCAAACTTCTCATCAGTTTCATTAATGTCAGTGTGTTTGGGTATGAATATATTAAACAGGTATTTCAAGTGATTTCTCACAAGCTTGCTGTCTGTGTCTCTCTCTCTCTCTCTCTCTCTCTCTCTCTCTCTCTCTCTCTCTCTCTCTCTGTTCCTCCTCCCACTTACCTGTGGATTAAGATTAGCATGGATGGGAAATAATAGGATGAGATGGATAAATTAACTTTACTCTAGGGAGAGAGATTGTTATGATAATTTAAAAGAACTGAAACCAGACAGCACTGAATGAGATCATCTAGTCTAACCTTCTACAGAGGGGAAAACTGAGCCCCAGTGAGATGGTATTTAAGGAGCTGGGATTCCAACCTAGGTCCTCTAACTTGAAAACCAGGACTCTTTGCAAAACTACAGCAAGGATTCATAAAGAATTTTGCTTTCAGGATTTCAGCCTTCTGAGATAGAAGTCAACAGAATGACCCAAAAGTCACGGAGTTTGGGCTTTGGAAATGTGCCCTGCAGTGCCAGCCACAGGAAACCCTGGCTGAGAAGGTGGGTGTGGGTCTTGGCACCAGGGGGGAAAACCGCTACCACAAGAAAAAAATTCATTAAAACCAAAATATTTACAAGTGTTGTACAGAACTGAGGGCTACAAGTCAATTAAGACACATTTCTTAAGTACCTACTATGTTTTCTGGCACAATCCTGGGTTCTAGGAATACAAAGATAAAAATGAAAGGGTTCTTGGTAATCATCTGATTCAATCCTTCATTTTACTAGTAAGGAAACTAAATCCTAATGAAAGAAAATGAATCTAGCACTTGGGCTAAATGAAGTTTGATGTATCTGATCATGCACATATGTCACTAGTGATATGGTTTTCTTTCTTCCTTTTCAGTAGTGGAGATGTTGGGGGACATGGCAGAACAGAAAGCAAATGAATTTATCAAGAAAAAAAAATTTAAAAATATAATATTAGTATCAATAAAAAATAATAATAAATTTAAAAAATGAAGGGGTTGAACAAGATGAACCATTCTTATTCTAGAATCCAGAATCTTTATTAGATTATCCTTATTGTGGAAGAGAGGGCATTTCCTATCACAATAGTTTGTTAAGTGGTGGCTGGATGGTCATTTGATATTACAGAATATAATTTTGTTCAGGTATGGGCTAGTTTAATTTAACTTCTGTAAACCCTCCTGACTCTGTGGTTCTGTTCTGGGTTTGAATCTCAGTTACTTAATTAGATGGGTGATCTTCACAAAATCAGTTTATTTCCTCTTCTATAAAACGTGGAGGTTTAAGTAGATTATCTCTAATGCCTTTCCAATTCTAGTCTAAGATTCTATGATTTTTGACCACTGAATAGAAGGAATGTTAGAACTCGATGGGTCTAATCCCATCATTTTATGGAGAAAATCAAACTTCTGAGAAGTATTGGCCAAGATTGTGTACCAAATAAGCTTCAAAGCTGGGAATTAAACCCAGATATCAGATCTATTCCTATGGAACTGGCTCTTTTCATTGCACCAACTTAATCTGGCCTTGTCATGGCCCTGCACACATGGGGTTTGTATAGAATAAGAAATAACAGATGTGAAAAGGTTTGCAAAGAAACATTAGGGGAGGGAGGGTAGAAATAATATGCTGTGCTGTCACCTTGCCCTAGCCCTCCTCCTAGCTCTGCGCTACTTCACTGCCCAATGAGCTGTGCACTGGCCAGTGAGGAGAGGGCAAGGGATAATGTGCCAGCTGGGAAGGGAGGAGAAGAGAGGGGAAGGAAAGGGAGGATGGCTGAGCCAGAAGGTGGGAGCATTCCAGGCAAGCAGAGGGGGCCTTGTCCCTGCAATAAATGTCCACCACCACCCCATCAATTTGAATGCTGGGATTTTCCACCACCTTTGAGAGACATAACACAGAAGGCCCAGTAATGCTTGTTAAGCAAGGAGAGATAATTAGCCAACTCAGACATGGTGCTTCTGTTTAGTTTTTCTATTCAGAAAGTGAATTGTTTATGTAAAAGCTTCTGCCTTAATTGGAGTCCTTAGTATATAAAAACCAGCTTGTCCTTTAAATATCAAAGACTCAGATCTGACAAACATTAATTCAGGCGTTAAGAGATGTCAACAATTATCCATCAGGCACCTATATATGTGATAGATACTATGCCAAGAGAAGCTAAAACACAACAAAATAAAAAATGGTCCCTGACCTCAAGGTGGACACAATCTAATAGGGGAGGCAACATGTAAACCTCTAGGTGTGAGATGAATACAGGATAATCTCAGAGGAAAACAAGACTAGAAAAGAATTCTTTAAAAAAATTTTTTTTCTATTTATTTAAGGCAATGGGGTTGAGTGACTTGCCCAAGGTTACACAGATAGGCAATTATTAAGTGTCTGAGGTTAGATTTGAACTCAGGTCCTCCTGACTCCAGGGCCAGTACTCTATCCACTATGCCACCTAACTACCCCTAGAAAAGAATTCTTGCAGGTGAAATTTTAGCTGGGACTTGATGGAAGCCAAGAGAGAGTGATGAGGGGAGAGATAATTTCTAGGCTTGAAGGACAGGCAATAAAATTGCACAATGGGGAGAGTGTTACTAGGTCAGTGGGAAACAAAGACAGGATTAAGCATTGGAAAGGCAAGAAGAAAGAAGGCTACAGAGGGCTTGTACCAAGTAAAACATTGGATTTTTTATTTATGATAATCATAAATTTGTACAATGATGATGATGGAGCTATAAGCAAAGCAACCTTATAAAACAGAAACCACTGTGAATAATAAAGCCACATTGAACATCCGAGCTGGGAGAAAGATTCCAACCTTTTTTCTTTTATAGATGAGAAGAGAATTGATTTGTACCTGTGCTTTAATAGCAGTCATAGCCTCTGACTCCCATCTAGACCTTTTCCCACTAGGGCACACCTAATTCCATCATCAGAAGACACATAAAGTAAGCAGTCCTCACTTTTCAACAGTGACACCCTTCTTCCCTCTGACATCCCCATAGATCTCTTGATGAAAAAAGCCTTAAGATTTTATTTAAAGCTAAAGGATAATGAATTCAATGAAAAAGCTGAGCTATTAACCACATGCTGAGAGCCTATGACATTTCAATGAACTGTTCATACTATTCCTAACAAAAATTGTTAGCATTAATACAATGCTTTTAGGTTTACATATATATTCCCTCGAGATTCTTACAGCAATCCTGGGAAGTAGATGTTATTATTCCCATTTTACAGATGAGGAAAATGAGGTAAACAGGGGTTAAATGCCCAGAAGTCACACTACTGGCAAGAGTCTGAGACTGGATTTGACTCCAGTCTTTAACAATGGAAGGAAGGGACTCTATAATTACTAATCAGGTGTGTGGAATTTTCTGGGTACTTTAAATGTACATTCTGAAAACTTGTCCACACAAGTATGGACCAGCTGATAATGGAGAGAACATGAAATGATGGTTGTGCCTACTGGGCTATGAGTCTGAGGTGGATCCAGAGACTGATATCCAATGAAAAAATGTCTGATCTCACTGAACACCTTCATTTTACATGGTTTCTGGGTCCTTTCTATTTCATTTATGCCCATTCCCAAGTCAATATTTTGTTTCTTGATGATCATGACACAATGTTTAGCACAGAATAATGTTTGGGGAGGGCTGCCTTTTGCCTGGTTGGCTGCTGCCCAACACAGGGGCTGGCTACATAGCTGAGAATCTGTGCTTGATTACTCCAATTCCATGACTTTCCCTTTTCTGAACTCCTAAATCTGTGCCACAAAATATTCTATTTAAATGAGTCTTAACTTGTTCCATGTTTTCTCACAAGGGTCACCAAAGGCAGTGCTAGAACAAATAGGTCACTGAGTTCATGACATAAGAACAACTTGCTACCCCATTGAAATGGTGGGATCATGGGTGATTAGAAAGCTGAAGCTAGATGGCCACTTGCTGATGCTGTGGAGGAAATTTCAGTTGAAGTATGGACCTGAACTAGATAACTTCTGAGATTCCTTCTAACTCCAGGAATCTAGAATCTACCTATTAGACTACAAGTTCTCTAAGGACAAGGACTGCATTTCTCACTTCTTGACAGAATCAAAGATAACATCTGTCTACACTATAGTGCCTAATTCAACAGTAAGAACAAAGAATGTGTAAAATAAAGGATTTTTTTTTTGCCTTTTCTCCACTCCATTTCATGAGCTGATAAAGTCCAGAATTGACATGGATCTCTTTAAACAGGCTTATAATTTCCTAAATTAAATCTGGCCTCAGTTATTACCCTTGTGATCCTCGGCAAGTCATCATTTGCCTATATTTCCTCATCAGTAAAATAAGCTGGAGAAGAAAATGGCAAAACATCACATGAGATCATGAAGAGTCATGACTGAAATGATTCAACTATAGTCAGACATGACTGAACATCAACATCATAATTTTGTTTCATAGAGAATTTCCCCCGAGATATCATAGATATTTCATATATCATACATATTCAGCCCCAATCTAGTCTAAAAGTAGGTTGGGCTGCTATAGGAGGTGGCAGGTTCATTTTCACTAAAATTCTTCAACAATAGGATGATTGTCAAAAGGTTAAAGAGAGCATTTTTGCTTTTTTGCATTGGCTTAGATTTCTGAAGTCCCTTAAAACTGTCTGATTCTGCCCTGATTTCACTTCACTCCTCTAATCCTTTCATTTGCCCACTGTGTGTCTCTGCCTGAAAGGAGCACTAGCACATTTACATATAGGTCAATATATATTTATTAAGTATCTACTAAGTGCCAGTTACTGTCTTACATGCTGAAGATACAAAGACCAGGAAAAGGCAATCCCTGTTCTCAAGGAGCTCACAACCTTATGAGGCAGAAAATAAGGTCAAAACTGAATTCATGATCTTCTGAGCTAAACCTGTCTCTCCTCTCAACTTCCCTTTTCCATATGTCTCCCTTCTCTTTAGGGGGTAGACTAAAGGGTTGGAATGAGACATATGTTGTCAGATGCAGTAAATGTGCTACTTTGTTCGGTTGAATTATATTTATTTGTTCCAAGTGTAACATCTGTTTTATAAGCCTCTCCTATAGAGGCTATAGTTACTGTTAATTTGGTTTTAAGAGCAAATAGGACATTGTAGAAATGATGGCAAGGGTTCTTTAATGGGAGGTAATGATGATAACAGTTCTTTGGCAGGAAGCTGGAGGCTGGTGAATCTTTGGGAAGTGACAGTAATGTTAAGAGAGCATTAAAAAAATAAATATGTGTCAATAATGGAAACATGGTGTGATGATCAACTATGGTAGATTTGGCTTTTCTACAGAATACTGTGATCTAAGACAATTCTAAAAGACTTGTGATAGATATGCCATTTATATGCAGAGAAAGAACTATGGAGTCCAAATGAAGATCGAAGCATATGATTTTCACTTTTTTTATTTGCTTTTCCCTTTTGTTCTGATTCTTCTTTCACAACATGACTAATATAGAAATATATTTAACAGGATTTTGAATTATAACCTATAAAAGATTGCTTGATGTCATGAGGAGGGAGCAGGAAATGGAGGGAGAAAATTTTATGGAAATGAATGTTGGAAACTATCTCTACATGCAATTGGGAAAAATACTATTAAAATATATGTGTGTGGGGGGGGTGGTTAGGTAGTGTAGTGGATAAAGCACCGGCCCTGGAGTCAGGAGTACTTGGGTTCAAATCCAGTCTCAGACACTTCATAATTACCTAGCTGTGTGGTCTTGGGCAAGCCACTTAACCCCGTTTGCCTTGCAAAAAAACCAAAACACCTAAAAAAAAAAAGAAGTAAAATATATGTGTGTATATATATATATATATATATATATGTATATATATATACACACAAATAGGTGTATACACACACACACACACACACACACACACACACACACACACTTATAGTATTGTACTTCGGAGTCAATAGATTTCAGGCCAAATCACGATTCCAATGCTTTCTAGCTGTGTCATCATTAGCAAGATACTTAACTTCTTTGAGGTTCAAAATTTTTGCAATTATTATTTGCAAAAATTTGCAATATTTGCAGTTACTTTCTCATAATTATTAAACTTTCTATTGAAAAACTGATTGATGATGATGAATAAGCCTTTTCTGACCCCCTCAATTACCATGGACTCCATCCTTCAAATTTTTCTATGACAATTAATCTAGATCTCTTTTCTTTCTTTCTTTTCTATTTTGCAAGGCAAATGGGGTTAAGTGGCTTGCCCAAGGTCACACAGCTAGGTAATTATTAAGCATCTGAGGTCAGATTTGAACTCAGGTACTCCTGACTCCAGGGCTGGTGCTCTATCCACTGCACCACCTAGCTGCCCCTAGATCTCTTTTCTGCATCTATTATCTTTCCCAGATAGAATGCTTACTTCTTTTTAGTTTTAGTTTTTTTTTTGTTTAGGCAATGGGGTTAAGTGACTTGCCCAAGGTCACACAGCTAGGAAATTATTAAATGTCTGAGGTTGGATTTGAACTCAGGTCTTCCTGACTCCAGGGAAGAGGTGCTATCCATTGCACCACCTAGCTGTCCCCCAATGTTTACTTCTGAATATATAAACAGTATCCTTCTAATTAGACTGTAGCCTTCTTGAAGGTACCATTTTAACCTGCCAAAATCTTTTTGGATCCTATTTGCCTTCTGATGTGTTGGTATAGCTCCGTGTCATTTGAAAATGTAAATATGCACATCATCTACAGGTTTAGCCAAGTACAATCATACTTACACACTTTCTACCTCCCAGGACTATTATGAAGAAAACTCTTTATGAAATAAGAACGCATAAGTCATTTCAGTCATATCCAATTCTTTGTGACATCATTTGGGGGTTTTCATGCCAAAGAGACTAGAGTGCTTGCCATTTCTCCAGTTCATTTTACAGATGAAGAAACTGAGATAAACAAGGTTAAGTGACTTGCCCAGGATTACAAATGCCTGCAGCTGGATTTCAATTCATATCTTCCTTATTACAGGTCCAGTGTTCTATCTACTGTGCTACCTAACTGCCCATAAGAAGCATTACATAAATAATGATAGCTAATATATGTATATAAATACATCATGTACATCACTTTAGGGTTTCCAAAATTCTTTACAGATATTGCCACAATAATGTTGCAAAACATTACAACTCAGATTTTTACAGCACATAATGGTTTACAAAGTGTTTTCTCCACTCAACTCTATAAGGAAAAGAGGGCTGGTGTTACTACTCCACTTTACCCAGTGGGGTGATACAGTGGATTGAGTCCCAGGTCTGGAGTCGGAAAGACCTAAGTTAAAATCTGACCTCTTCTGCTTATTACCTGTGTCACAGGAGACATATGGAATCTCTCTTTCAGGCAACACACCTTATCCACCCCAGAACAAAAAAGATGACATCTATACTCAGCCCTCAGCACACTGGTATATTATTGCTGCTTAAGAAATGCCCATCCCCTTCCTGAGGCTCCCTATGAGTCTGCCCACAGATTATGGTTAGTTAGTGCTGGCGTCGTTGAAAGTCAGGTTTTTTGACTCCAGAATTCTTTCCATTCCACTTTCCATTCCTCTCATTAGCCCTGGACAGCTACTCAGTAGAAAAGATAGATTTCCCTGCTTTTTGCTAACATGACCTTGCTAATAAGACACTCTGGGGAATTCTGAACAATGCTGCTAGGGGCTTGAATAGATTCAAGTCCTGTTCTAATCACTCATATTCTTGGTACAACAAAAAAGCTATGAAGATGACAACGTGCATATATAATTGATTTAAATACATTCTACATAGAGCCAGGACCTCTGCATGGGTCTAAATGGCCCAATATTTCAAGCAGATTCAGAGCTCCCAGGGAACCCACTATCTGTGTTCCCTACTTAGAATGTTGTCATCCAATATAATGATGGCCACAGCTGTGTTATCAGACACACTATGAATTTTTTTTGAAAGGGCAACTTTTCCCAGCCACCACCAACCCTTCACATATCAGGGCATAATAAAAAAACAAAAACTTGAAGCTGAAGACCCTGATGCTGTCTGTCCACTTTTTCTCAGTGACAACTTCTCACAAAAAGTACAGGATGGTAGATTCAGAGCAGGTGGCACCTTTTAAAATTATCTCAGTCATCTCTGCCCCTCAAGATGTGGAGGCCTGAAGGAGGGGTTATCTCTTGCCCATGGTGGGTCCTGTTAGGTCCCAACCCAGAGCTCTGTTCGTCACATCAAGCTGTCTGACCAAGGCCATTACATTTCTGTGAACAGGGCTCCATGGATACTGCCCTGAGTATGAATTGATTGGATAGTAAAAAGAGGAGATAAAGGGAAAGAAGCAATTCTTGATTAACACTGCAGTTGCCAGGGTTGGATTTCAGAGCAAACCTTCCTGAGGTTCTGCTCTAACTAGAAGCAGCCTCTACTACCATGAAGGAACACTAACATCTGTGACTGGAGTTCTAACATTCTATGTTCTAAGTTTCCTATTAGAGTTAACATTTTATATTCTAATACTCTATGCACTGTGTTCTAATCTTCATTCCAATTAGCAGACTATGATTACGAATGATTGAAGTTCACAGGGGAGGAAAGATTGAGATCAGATAGGAGTCAGAACTAACAGGGGAATAAGAGAATGACTCAGAGAAGATAAAGAGATAGTTGGAAGGAGCAATATGGCAAAAGTCAATGCCTGCTTAGCTTCCAGTATTATTATACAGGGTTGCAGGGGAGGTGCTTGTAGCTTCCAGATCTCTAGACCCAAAGCATCTGAGATCAAAATGAGGATTCAAAGCCTTTAAGATACTTGACAAATACTTAGGAGAGGCAGCTTCCTGTTTTCCAGGCTGATAATTCACCAGTTTAATCACTCTGTGGAAATTCTGGAAACCTTTTGTACAATCAATCAAGAGGTAGAAGGGATGAGAGAGAGGGGAGAGGAATAAAATGTTATAAGCCTGAAAAAGCAGCTTGGAATCAGACTTTAAATGCCAAATAGAGGAGTTGGTATTTTATCTTGGAGGTAATAGGAAGCCACCAAAGCTTTTTTGAGCAGCCAGAGTCACGTGATCAGGCTCCTGCTTTAGGAATATCAATTTGGCAGCTCTATGGAAGATGATAAGGAAGGGAAAGAAGCTGGATGCAAGCAAACTGATTACAAGGCCCAGGCAAACAAGAGACATGAAGGACCAGGACAGAGTTGTAAGGTGCATTTCCCCACAGAGATTCATTGTATTTTGCACCAGCGACTGCCATCTTGTGATGAATCCATGATGCAAAGTATGCATTCATTCTTGGTACATACTTCTTTTCATTCCTGAGGTCCAAGTTTTGTGGGAGTCAAGAATATTGGAGGACATATCCCAATAGAATATGACCACAGAGATAGGTAATCATATCTTTCCAGGCCAAGCCCAAGTCCTCCCCACTCTGTAAAGCAAACTGGAATAGAGCCAAGTTCATTGTGTTGGGATTCAGGAGAACTCAGACCTAGTCACCACTTTGGTATGTGACCTCCACCTCTGCAAGCCTCAAGTAAAATGAGGGGGTTGGATTAGATTAGATTGGTTTCCAAAGTCCTAACAATCTAAGAGGCCAGACTATGAGAACACTGGCTCTTTAGTGACTCTGGGCTGATAGAAGAAGGTATTTCTACTCTTCAATCTGGCTACATTTTACATAGATTAAACTATCTAGTTTAGACTACAAATTCCTAAGAGGCAAGGACTGTGTAGACATGAAGACTTGGCTATATATCTGGCAGTCTTTCCAGCTGTAATGTTGTGAGACTGGCCTAGATTGTCTCAAAGACTGCCTCCAGCTCTATCATTTTAAGAGCTCTCCCATTCTATCATAAACGATGAACTAGGGACCAAGATCCTTGGGTTCTCCTCAATCTACCTGTCTTACTCTGGGCAGGTGAGTTCTCCTCTATGGTTTTAAATTTCCTTCTCTGTCAAATGAAGAGATAAGATTAGATGTTGACTCAAATCAAATTTCTTGTTCTGAGCAATTATGATTCTATGATTTAAAAAAAAACTTTGTGCCTATAGCCTACACAATGGTTAAATAGTGACACATAAATATAATGGCATATTACTATTGCATATATGAAGAATTTAGAGGAGCAACCTTGATTCTGGAGACCTCCTGAGAGATGGGAGAAATCAAGATTTTTAGACCTGCCTGGTCAATGTGAGAAGTTGTTTGATATGACTCTGTATATTAATTAAAAAAGATTTTCTTTTTCATTTTTTTTTCTTTAAAATTGGGAAGAAAAGGGGCGGCTAGGTGGTACAGTGGATAGAGCACCAGCCACAGAGTCAGGAGTACCTGAGTTCAAATCTGACCTCAGACACTTAATAATTACCTAGCTGTGTAGCCTTGGGCAAGCCACTTAACCCCATTGGCCTTGCAAAAAAAAAAATTGGGAAGAAAAAATAGATGACTAAATTTGAAAAATATTAAATAAAATTTAAAAAGGGAACCAAGAAAAGCATTGGAAAACTTACATTAACAGATACAAAGTAAATCAAATCACAAAAAACACACACCTTAACTACCAGAGAAATGGAAAAAACAAAACCAAAAACCAGCAAAGAAAGAAACTGAATACTTAGTAAAATAATACTCAAGGTCTGACCTATAAAAAGAGGGTAAAAATATACTTTCTCCCCTTTGTGGAGATTCATAAGAGCATCAATTTAGAGTTGGAAGAGATCCTAGAGATCATAAAGTCCAACCAATCCATTTTATAAATCAAAATATATGTGTGTATATATATACAATTCAATGAGCAAACCTTAAAATACTATAAATTTTAGGACTTTGAGGCTCAGGGGAAGTGAATTACCAAATGTCCCAAAAGTAATGTGGTAGAAAGGATTTGATCTCAAGTCTATGGATTCCAAATTCAATATTCTTAGTACTTGTACCCCGCAGCCTCAAGTTTGGGAGACTATGAGTAAAAATAATTGTACATAATGTAGTTGATAAATTGATTACTCTTCCTGAATTGCTTCCCTCCCCTCCTTTTTAATTTTTTTTATTTTATGTTTTTAATCAGGGAAGGGGAAAGAGGGAAATAGTTGAAAATGTAGGTGACATTAAACCTTTTTTTTAATGTCTTACTAAGAATAACACAGTCTTCTGATAGTTGGTTATGTGTACAATTCAGTGTGGTCTGTCATGAGGGTAACAAAGAGATCTATAGTGCTCTTTACAAAGCAATATGGGGCATTAAATAGCAAGAAGGGCCTTCCTATTGATCAGTTACAAAGAATTTCACAAAGGGTAGGATCAGAGACCTATTTTTGCTACCTAAATTTCCTCATTTATAAAAAGGGAATAATAATAATATTCCCTATTCTACCTAATGGAATTTTTATAAGGAAAATGCTTTCGTAAACTTTAAAGAGCTAGAGATGTTTAGGCTATTGTGGAAAAGTTGGATTGGAAAAATCACTGGTATGAAAATCTGAGAACCAAGGGTTCAAATCTTGAATTGGTATTTACTACCTGTATGTGACCTTGAGTCACCTTATTCCCTTGATGAATAACCCTGATTTTCCATTTAAAAAAAAATGCAAAATTTGGCCTAAAAGACCTACAAGGCTCCTCTCCAATTCTAAATCTGGATTCCAAGATCCTTGTCCTTGGCTTTTCTTCTACCATCCCCTGATTGGCTTTTCCTGGTCCATAAAAAGGAAGGAGGGAAGGATAAAAGTAAAGGAGCAGGGGGAGAGAGAAAAATCATGGCCAGAAAACTGTCCTAATTATATTAAGTGATCACTTCAGATTAATTCCCTCTGTCCAAGATGACCCTCTGCAGAAAGGTCTGCAGACCCTAATGGTTTTCAAGAGCCATTAACTGAATTACCTTCCCACCCCCCCACCCCCGAAAAAAAATTACCAATGAGTTCATACTTGCCCTGTAGGTGCTGGAGTGGTATGGGTCAATACCATAGATGGAATTCCATGGGATAAGCCTATTGGCCCTTTCTTAGGTAGCTGCCCTAGTGGATGGAAGTGCTTATCAGGGAGGGCATGGGTACAATGGTAATGGGCACTTGTATTATGGAACATGAATCAGAAAAGTTGTCTCCACAAGGCTTCAAGGATGGTGAGGTGGGTTTTCTCCTGAGCAGGATAAAGACTTTCTGTCATTCTTTCACCTATTTAACAAGCATTTAATAAGTCATTCATCATGGGATGGGCTTCAAGCTACTCAAGATTATGAGTTATCAGTTGATGGGGGTACCTGGGCAGAGCCCATTTGACACCCTATCTGAAATTCTGTAAAGGTAATTTGTGGTTTCCATAGGGATTGAACTAGGCAATGTTTAGGATTTCTTTCAACTCTAAGGGGAAGTTGAGTGACAAGTGGAGCAATCTCCACTGAAAAAAGTATTGAATTGGAGGAAAGAGGAGGTTTACCTCTGTTTGATTCCAGGCTCTGCTGCTAATTATTCAAATGATAATGGATAAATCAAGTTACTTGTCAAATGATAATGGACAAGTCAAGTCACTTGTCCAAGTCATGTCTCAGTTTCCTCACCTATAAAATAGGGATAATAATAGCATCTACTTTACAGTATTATTGTGAAGATCAAATGAGATATGATTTGCAAAAGGTTTAGTACAGTGTCTGATTCATAATAGGCTCTTTAGAGATCCTTATTCCCTTCCTCATAAAGGAAAAAAGGCCCAGGGGAAAGATGTGAACCCAGGTCCCATAATTAGAAATCCAGTGTTCACTTTATGACCCAATGTGATGATGATAAGTTATATAGTCAAAGGTCTTATGAGGAAATACAAAGATGAGTAAGACAGTCTCTGTCCTTAAGTAGCTTTCAGGCTAATATCAAAGTCTCTCCCATGCCATAGAAACTTCTTTACGGATGAAGCTCCCTCACTCCCAGGAAAAGTAACCCTTTACTCCTTATGGCCTCACCTTTTTTCCCCCTTGTTTTTTTTGCAAGGCAACGGGGTTAAGTGACTTGCCCAAGGTCAAACAGCTAGGTAATTATTACATGTCTGAGGCCAAATTTGAGCTCAGGTCCTCCTGACTCCAGGGCCAGTGTTCTATTCACTGCATCATCTAGCTGCTCATGGCCTCACCTTCTGATTGACTGATTCTCCCTACAACCTCCCCCGCCAAAGATGTCTTCATCTCTCTCTAGGCTGTACTTGCTGACTTCCTTCACAGGACTTTCTCTCTCCTCCAATTCTCATTTCCCTTTAATGTGCTGTCTTCTCCCACTGGAAGGTAAGCTCCTTGACAGCAGGGACTGTTTTAATTTCTGCTAGCATTTTTATTCTCAGTTCTTTAACACAGAACCTTCAAGTCATGCAGTTAGACCTAGACTAGAGGGACCTAGAGACCCAAATCACTCTGACTCTCATTGATTGACCAATAATAGATCCTAGCCCAAGCTCAATGAATCCTATTTTGGGCCCAGATTGCTCAGAGTGAATGTAAATGCAATTGTTTCTCTTTTGGCCAGAAATCCCGAGGGTCTTCCCCACCCCCCCACCCCCTCCCCAATTGATTTTTTTCTTTTTTTAAATTAGTATAAGAGGCCATTTTTAGTCATCACTCCTTGATCAAACTGAGGACCTGGAAAGACCTTAGCTTAAAAAAGGCCAAGGTCGGAGCGGCTAGGTGGTGCAGTGAATAGAGCACGGGCCCTGGAGTCAGCACTGCCTGAGTTCAAATCCCACCTCAGACACTTGATAATTACCTAGCTGTGTGGCCTTGGGCAAGTCACTTAACCCCATTGCCTTGCAAATGCTAAAAGGCCAAGGTCTCCCACTGCATAGGGGGGCCTGGGTGGACATTTCCAGTTGTCCTGATCTATATATTACCACTAGACTCAGATGGCTCTGAAAGAGAATGTGGAGCTGGTAACTTTGCACAGTCCTTCACTTATATCCTGTTCTCTTGCAAGTCATGGCATCACCTCCCTGATGTCTTCGAGAATGAAAGACAAAGAGCAATGGCTTCTGCACTGTCTTAGAGATGAGGAAACTAATTACCTAAGAATCACATAAAACAGAGACATCCAAAACTGGAATACAAATTGCCTCAACTCAATAGCTTCAACTGACTTGAGTTTTTTTTTTTTCATCTATACCTCCAATGTACTGAGGAATTGTTCCTCTTTCTCTTACCCCGAATAAGCTATTCTTTATTTAAAGTTCAAAAGAAAGGATGGCTATTATTACACAGTAGGGAGTGAATGATTAGAGCTCCTTGACCTATGGTACAGGTGGAAAAACTCTAGTGAGTCCAAGTAATAGCATTTGAGGGCCCAGGCCCTCCCCTCATAGTGTTCCTGCCTTTCACAATCAAATTGCAAAAGGCTGTCTTTCTCTACTCACTGCCTCCACATTTTTATCACTACCACCTCAACACATCTCCTACCTCCACTTATTTCTCTAACCCCTTTCAATCTGAGTTCCAAATACACTACAAAACAGAAACTGCTTTCTCCATGATATCCAATTATTCCTTTATTGCTAAAGTACAAGTCTTTTTTTTTTTAATCAATGCTCATCCTTCTTGAGCTCCCCCTCCCAAGACTATCCAGTACTAATCATTCTCCTAGTCACAGACCTCTAGGTCACTCTCCCTGGATGTACCATAAATATCTCAAACAATATGTTCAAAACAGAATTCATTGTTCTTACCAAAGCTCCCCTTCCTCCTCATAATAATAGCCTCATTTCTTTCCAGGTCTCCCCTGTTCTTAGAATCACCCAGGGTCACAAGCTCAGTCATCTTGAATTCTTTACTGTAAACTGACCCAGCATATTTTAATTGGCTGTTAGGTCTACCTTTATAACATCTACAGCATCTGTTCCTTTCTTTCCACATGTACCCCACCTCCCCTAATTCAAATCTTTCAACTGGATCAGTACAAAGAAGCCTCCTAAACAGTCTCTCTCTCTCCCAGCTTCTCCCATCTCAAACCTGCTCTTCACCGTTGTCACATTGATTATCTCTAAAGCTCAGGTACCACCATGTCATTCTGCTGCTCAAAAAAGCATAAGTGGCTCTTTCTTGGCTCTAGGTCAAAATACAAACATCTCTGTTTGGCATCTAAAAGATCTTCACCATTTGGTTCCAATCCATACAACTAGACTAAGTACACATTACTGGCAGCTCAGTGATTCAGTCTGAACTTGGAGTCCAGAAGACTTGAGTTCAAATCCAGCTTCATGCACTACTAGATGTGCTACTCTGTAAAAATCATTTAATGTGTTTGCCTCAGTTTCCTCAACTGTAAAATTTGAGCTACTAACCTTTCTGGGTTGTTGTGAGGATCAAATGAGATAATAAAAGTATATAGTGAGTGCTATATAAGTATTAGCTATTATTATTACTATTAAACCATAAAATGGGATAAAAATAGACCCTTTCTCAAATAAGAATCAAATAAGGCAAAATTTGTAAAGGATACAATACCTTACACATAATGCCTAATAAAATACATTCTCCTTTCTTCTATTTTTTCCTTCCTTCCAAACCTAACTGGTCAAATGACTGTTCCTGAATTTCCCATCTCTGTGACTTTGCACAGGATTTCTCTAATGCCTGGAAGGTTCTCCCACTCCTTGGAACTTCCAGGTTCATTCAAGGCTCAGCTAAACTTCCATTTCCGATTGATTCCCTATTCTGATTCCCACCCACCCTATCCCACAATTGTGAATGCTTTCTCCCTAAAATTAATTATATTACGTTTTTCATTTCCTTATTTGTGTAAATTGTCTTCCTCCAGTAGAAAATAAGCCCCTTGGGGGCAGGAATTATTCTGTGTTTGTCTTTATATCTCCTTCACCTAGAACATAAAGAAGATTCTCTATGAATCCTTACTAAATTGAATTTGACATCTTGACATGGGGGAAGGCAGGGGTGGGAGAAGCTGTGGCCAGAGAAGAGACAAATCTGGCCAAAGTGAATGAGGTGGGTGGAGGGCTGGAGACTGACATCAGGTGCTATGGAAACAGTGGCTTTGATCAAGTACTGGAAGAAAATTTGCCCTGTTGGCTCTCCCTAACTGGGCTATCTCCATAGCACTCAAATCCCTGGTAACACCCTCAAGGACATTCTATCTGGCCCTTTGTATAGTGGGTGTCACCACAGCACAGGTGGAAGAGCCACCCAAGAGCTCTTGATGACCTTGCCAAGATTTGGGAAAAATCTTGCCAAAAGACAGAGGCACAGGTAGGAGACTAGGACATCTCCCCAAATGAGAATAGACCAAATTCTCATATATATAAGGCCACCAAAAGCTGACCTCCACCCCTGAAGTCCATAGTGACCCCCTCTGTGATCTCCAATCTCTTCTGCCACCCCATACCACCCAGTTTATTTCTTCTACACCAGAAACAGAATGCACTGAAAAGGAGAAGGGCTGGATGGCTCTTTCCTCCTGCTTCTCTTGTCCACACACACACACACACACACACACACCCTCTTGGCTTCCTGAAGTCCCTCTAGGCCTGGGACACAGTAAATGTTTGATAAATACTTGTAGATTGGCACATAACTCTACTTAACAGTCCATCTGTGATGTTTTCTTGAGGTTATGCCTTCCACCTTCCTCTCCATCTGAATAACATAACTGCGGAACTCAGTAACAGTGGGTGGTTTTTATCTCCAGGATGACTGAGTAGAAGTATCCCTGAACTCAAAATCAGAAAACCCAGCTCTTAGACTTGAGGGCATATGCAGAGGTATCAAGGTACAGAGAACAGAATGCTTCAGAAAGACTTGGGTTCAAATCTCGCCTCAGATACTTCTAAGCTACGTGAACCAAAACAAGTCACTTCAAGCACTCTGGACTTCAGTTTCCTCTTTGGTAAAATGAAGAGAGTTGGACTCAATGACCCCCAATGACCCTTCAGTTCTGAAGCCATGACCCTAGAGCCAAAGTTACTAGCTCTCTAACCCTGAGAAAGTCAAAGAGAAAGCCTAGATCATTTTCTTCCTCTGTACAATAGGGATAACATTTGTTCCATCTCTCCCACAGGACTCAGGTCCAGGCTCACATCAGATCATGTTGGATTAATGCAATAGTCTATTGGTTGGTCTCTCCTCCCTCCAGACTATCCTCCACTGAGTTGTCAAAGTGATCTTCCTAAAGCTCAGCTTTGACTATGTCACCTCTACCCAACTCCCCAATAAATTCCAGTGACTCCCTGTTACTTAAGATCAAATATACAATTTTCTGTTTGGCATTCAAAGCTCCCCCCTTCCACAACTTTCCCCAACACAATCCAATGACATTGTTTCTTTGTTCCTCAAGCACAACCCTCCATCTCCCAACTCCCAGCTTTTTCTTTTTTATCTTTTTGTGAGGCAGTGGGGTTAAGTGACTTGCTCAAGGTCACCCAGCTAGTAAGTATCAAGTGGATTTGAACTCAGATCCTCCTGCTCTATCCACTGTACCACTTAGCTGCACTGACTCAGTTTATTTTCACTGAGTGTCTTTCAAATCCTCCTCTCCATCTCTGGGCTTCCTTCAAGTTCCAGATAAAATCCTACCTTCTCCAGGAAGCCTTTCCTGATCCCTCTTCATTGTATTGCCTTCCCTCTATTGATTATTTCTCATTTGTCCTATACATAGTTTAGGTATTTATAGTTGTTTGCATATGTTCTCTCCCATTAGACAGTGAGGTGGAGGACAGGGACTGTCTTTTACTTTTCTTTGAGTCCCAAGCTCTTAGCCTTGCTCCTGTCATGTGCTAAGTACTTAATAAATAAATATTTACTAACCAAGCCTTGAGATGCAAGGAAAAGATGTGAACGATTTTTCCTAATCCAGATCTACTAAGGAGCTCCCTGGTAAAGAATTTTCCTTACTAAAACAAATCAAAATTGTGCCACTGAAAGGTCACTCAGCCGGGATGTGTCACAGGTGGGATTTGAACCCAGGTCTTTCTGAGAATTGAAGGCATTTACCTGTAAACTCTCCCTGAACTATGGCACTAAGTAGAGGGTTAATCTCAAGGTATAGACACTCAAAAACAGCAAACCCAGGGGTGGCTAGGTGGAGCAGTGGATAAAGCACCTACCCTGAAGTCAGCAGTACCTGAGTTCAAATTTGACCTCAGATACTTAATAATTACCTAACTGTGTGGCCTTGGGCAAGCCACTTAACCCCATTTGTCTTGCAAAAACCTAAAACAAAAAAAAAAAAAAACCACAGTAAAGCCAGTCTTTTGTGCACTGAGACTTTGAGATCTCAGTTTCCTTATTTATAAAATGGCAATATATATTACATTACCTTTGATTCTTGTTCTCTAGTTCTCTCATATAAAGGTTAATCTCTCTCAAACTAGCACATAAGCTCTTCATTAAGGGAAACCACTTAGATAAACTGAATTAGAAGGGACCTCAGACATCTAGTTTAAAGATTTCCAACAGAAAATTACATTTTAGACACAGCAAAGATTGAAATTCTTATTATTGAGAGCTCTACCATCAATAGCCTCTCTGGAGGCTGGGAGAAAAGGGGACCATAAGAACAGGAAGCACATTCAAACTACAGAGAATGCCAGGGATGGGAGGAAAAGGGTACAAGAAGGAAGAAGTCAGTTCATTAAGTTTTGGGGTTTTAAATAAGGACCTTCAGTAATAAAAGAATGGTAACCCAGCAATTAGTTAGGAAAGACTATGTAGTCCAACTGACCCCTGGCTTCCTTATTTAAGCCTCATCTAAAATCCTACCTTCTACAGGAAGCTTTGACCAATCCCTCTGAATTTCCTCTTTTAATAATTTCCTATTTATCCTGGATATAGCTTGCTTTGGATATATTTGTTTGCATGTTGTCTTCCCTATTAGACTGTAAGTTCCTTGAGGACAGGGACTATCATTGATTCTTTGTAAACCCAGTGCTTAATGGTGCCTTACCCATAGTGAGCATTTGAGAAATGTTACTGAACTGAAGCTTTCTCTATGCCATTTTAACTTTTCTTTCCTTAATCCATGTTAAAAATAAAATTTTACTGAGCAATTCAGAGAAGGGTTTTGTTTTCTGAGTCAGGAAAGTTGGGGAAAATCCAGGTAAACAAAAACCTAGGGGGAAAAAAATTGATGGTAACAAAGTCAGAAAAGGGTGGTTCCTTCCTCAAAAGATATGAGGTATCTCTTACAGAGATCATGGCCACTCTGAAAAGAATGGGAGATGTCAAAGGTGATTTTCTTCTTCCCTCCCGAACCATTTCTGCAAGTGTGTAGCAGAACCAGAATTCAAACCCAGAACTCTTTCTACCAAAACACCTCCAATTCTTGAGGCTCTTGATAAATACCTTTGAACGACTCAAAGTTTCTCCTAGTTTGACCACTTATTCACAGGAACCATCTATCTGTACTCTTTCCCCAACACTGTTTAAGAAGGTTGCTGCTACGGGGTGGCTAGGTGGCTCAGTGGATAAAGCACAGGCCCTGGAGTCAGGAGTACCTGAGTTCAAATCCGAATTCAGACACTTAATAATGACCTAGTTGTGTGGCCTTGGGCAAGCCACTTAACCCCACTGTCTTGTAAAAAATAAAAAAAAAAGTTGCTGTTTTCAAATATTGGAAGGATTGATCTACAGGAGAAGGTGTCAACTCTTTGCAGTCTCAGAGGCTAGGATCAACAGAGGCAAGCTTCAGGGAAGCCCTGTTAGAGTTCTCTCAAAGGGAAATTGGCTGGTTTGTGAGGTGGGAACTTCCCAGATCACAAGAAGTGTATAAGCAGAGATTGGCCTCTTGTCAGAGAGTGTTCTGGACCTGGAGTGAGGAAGACCTGCCTTTAAATCTGGATTCACTCACTCAACTAGTTGTGTGTGACTTCATTCTACCTCATTTTCCCCAACCACAAAATAATAGCCCCTGACTCTAGGGTTGTTGTGAAGATCAAATGAGATATTTGTAAAGTTTTGCAACCTTAAAGTGCTATATAAATAATATTATAATTATGATAATATATAATATTATATATCTATTATATTATAAATATAATGTATTATATAAAATAATAATATATTATATAAAATATATATAATAAATTATTATTGTCAGAGATATTGCAGAAAGGATTTCTGGACTAGACTGAGATTCTGCAACTCAATGCTACAAAAGAAGGGACTCACTGGAATGATTGGGATCAGACCCTGCAGTTTCTGACCAAAGCCAGGCCACAGATTATTCCTCCAAGGTTAGCTTTCTCACCCTGAAATGAAGTCAGAGGCTCATTTGTAATGAATGAGGTGTAATTGAATGCTAATGAATGATGATTATGAAGCACTTTTCAGAATGTCTGGGGTTGAAGAGTGAAGTAGAGAAGGGCATAGATTTCTCACTTGGGCAGTCAGAAGGCACCATCTTCACCCCCAGGGCAGGGAGCTGTTTCACTCGTATCATATGTCAAACTTGTGGTTTAATAGTCTGCATAAAGAGAATAGTTCTTGGACATGATCTAGTCCAATCTTTTTTATTTTCATGATGAATCTGGAGGGGAAATGACTTGTCCAAGGTCACATAGCTAGTAAGCAACATTGCTCAGTTGACTACAGTAATGCAACACCTTCTGAAGGTGGAGCTGAAAGTCATTTCTGCAGGGCAGGCTGTCTAGCCAGTATTTGTTTCCACCCTTGAATAGGGCTTTTGCAAAGTTTTAAAGGCAGACATCTCCCCTTCTTATCTCCTATGGAACAAGATTCAATCAGCAGATGCCAATTTAATGAACATTTATTAAACACCTAGAATGAACTAGGTGCTGGGGAATTAAAAAAAAGGTCCTTGGCCCCAAAGAGTTTACATTTTATTGTATACAAATAAGAAAATGTATAACCTTCTGAAGAAGGAAGGAGTGATGGGAAAGGCTTCTGTCTTGAAGGAAACTAGACCTTTTAAGAGGCTGAGGTGAAGAAGGAGTGCATTCCAAGATTAGGGATGACTTTGTCCATGTATGTGTGCGCACATGCTGTTTCCTAGAATGAATGTAAGCACCTTGAGGGCAGGCACGGTTTAGTTTATCTCTGTATGCCAGCACTTAGCACCTAAAGTGACTAATTGCAACTTGCCAGATTGTGCAGGCAAATTCCCAGATTAGGCACTCCTTACACTTGAGGTTTTGCTTTCTCCATGTTTGTTTAAGTCTCCCTCCCTACCTCCAGGCAAATCTTGTAGGCCACATCTCTTTTTATTCCCTATAGCTAATTAGTCACCAGTGCCCAACCCCCTGATAAAGCCCACTACAATCCCTCACCACTACCACCCTCCTCACTGGCTTCTCAGTTTTAGATCTCCTCTCTCTGTTATTGGAGGTACCCAGCTGGTCATCTTAAAACATGGGTTTCAGGGGCGGCTAGGTGGTGCAATGGATAGAGCACCAGCCCTGGAGTCAGGAAGACCTGAGTTCAACTCCAGCCTCAGACACTTAATAATTACCTAGCTGTGTGGCTTTGGACATTTTGCCTTGCAATAAACCCCCCCAAAACTCCATGGGTTTCATCAAGTAGCACAATACCACACAAATAACGTTAAAAAGAAAGATCTGAGTTTGCCACCTCAAATGCTTCCCAGCCCTGTTATCCTGAGCAAGTTAATTAATCATTTGCAACCTCAGTTTCCTCATCTGTAAAATGAGAGTAATAGCAATTAGTGCATCACTAAAAAAATGATTTTTGGAAATTTAGAGCATGAATATACTAGAAAGAAGATCAATCAGAAATTGTATTAGCACAAATGAGAGGTGATGAAGACCTGAATTAGGACATGTGAGAGGAAAGAGAGAGAGAGAGAGAGAGAGAGAGAGAGAGGCAAGAAATGTTGTAAACACTAAATAATATATAGAAAGCACTTAAAGCGCTGTGTAACCAAATTCTGGCCACTATTATCCTGATTATCATTAGGTGAGTTTCCTAATCTATAAAAATGAGGGAGCTGTTTCAACTGAATGAATGCTGAAAACTGCCTTTGTATATAATTGGAAAAATAAAATAAAATAATAAATTAAAAAATGAAGGAGTTGGAATATAATCTCTAAGATGCTGTCCAGTTTTGATGGGGTTGAACTAGATGACTTCTGAGGTCCCCTTTCCCTCTCCATTCAGAATCCCAACACATTCTATTAAGTTTTGAGATTTGAATTCAAGTCCCAGCTTGCCACCAATTTGTTCCATAACCTCAAGTAAGTTGTTTTCTCAAGCAACCTGGTCAATGAACATTTATTAAGAACCAAGTGCTGGGAATACAATCAAAGACAAAATAAAAGGCCAACCCAACAGAAGCTCATTCTTAAATAGTGGAGGCATTGCTCTATTCCCTTCCCTTTCTGATGGTCTGTATACCAAGATTCTTCCCAGGTCTGAGATGCTGTCATTGTTCTACTGCATTCCACCCCTACAAGCTGTCATGGATGGTTACATAAAAGTTTCCTAATAAATGAGTTTGCCTGGGATGGAGCAACACTTGCCTTAGTTTCCTCATCTGCGAAAAGAATGTGTTGGCCAAGGACACACCAAGCTCCAACATTCTATATTCACCATGAATATAGCCAGGAAAGCAATCCCTGCTACTTGCTCCTGGGATGGAAAGAATGGTGCTGTGTGGATTTACTGGCTGTATATAACCTCAGAGGTAATATTTGTGGTGTTCCACCCCATGTCCCCATCAAATGAGATCATCCATGTACAGTACTTCAAAGACAGCAGTTATCATTATCACCTCCCAGCCAGGAGCTGTCCTATTTCTTCTTTGCATCTCTAAGGCCCTCCACAAGGTCTTAAACATAGATGGTGCTTAATAAGATTGTTGAGCTAAATTATCACCAGACCTGCCATCCCAGCATAAATTGAAATCAAAGTCATAGCAAGGAGAGAGAAGAGGCAGATTCTAATTGGGAAGATTAGCCCAGGTGCCCAGGTCAGTGGGACAGGCATCCCTCTGGGCCTCATTCACATCGATCTGCTTGCCTCAGTATCAATATTTGAAAAGCATTCCCATACAGAGGCCATCCCCTCTTCCCTGATGTTTAATTTATTAGAGACACACACAACAGTACATTAGTGAGTGACCCCCAGGCTGACCCACTTAGATGTATAACTCCGGAGCACAAACAAGGCTAAAACGAGGCTTAGAGATCATAAAATGACAGACCTGGCTGGGACCTTCAGGAAGATTCTAGGCTAAGTCTCTCACTTTGGAGATGAGACCCTGAAAGGTTAAGCAATGTAACCTAACTCAGGCCAGAATTTAGCCATCCTCACTCCTATTCAATGCTTATCTACTACAGGCTCCCTTTCACACATTAAACTCACCCAATAGGGATTAAAACCCTCCCTGTACAACCCTTTACCAAAATGGAAATGGGTAATACTGCCCTAAATTATGGAAGAGGTAAACTTTGTTTCCATAGCTCTAAAGACCAAAAGTTCTTAACTTGAGGCCTGTGACTGTGCTGTTTTGTTTTCAATGAAATATTTTAATAAATACATTTCAATATAATTGGTTTCCTTTGAAATCTTGTGAATTTTGCCTTTTGCATTTAAAAATATTATTCAAAGAAGGGTTGGGGGTGGGACAGGGGAGAAGTAGTTATGGGTTTCCTCAGACTGCCATCAGACACACACACACACACGCTTCATTTAATATTTATTGGGAAGGTTAGATGAAGCAGGGTGTTGTACTAGATGACTTCTAAGACTCCTTCCAGCTCTGTGATTCTGTGATGTTATAAAGCATTCTGAGTCAACCTTCTCCAATATTCCCAATAAGTGGTCGGCTGACCTCTCATAGAATACGTCTAGTGATGATGGCACACTGATTTATTCCCTCAGGAAACAGCTCCTTTCATTGTTTAAAAAAATTGTTGGAAAGACTTCTGTTATAGTACAGCTCAAATCTTTCTCCCTGTGGCCTCTTCCTGACCTCAACCCATGGCCTACTATGTGTTTGCTGAACTGAACTGATCCTGGTTTATCTGAGGTCACATCACCAGATCCCTAAAAATTTCCAGGGAGACTGTCCCATGAGTTGATTCAGAGAGTAAAATCTGCTTTGGTATAGAGACCCCAAGACTTGTCCTAGCAAGTTCTTTGTAGAAGAGAAAACAAGAGAGAGACAGACAGACAGACAGACCGAGAGAGAGACAGAGAGAGAGAGAGAGAGGCAGAGAGACAGAGAGAGAGGCAGAGAGAGACAGAGAGAGAGGCAGAGAGAAATATGTTTCCTGCTTCCCCCCCTGGGGGTTTCTGAAAGGGGAAAAAAATAGATAATTCATGCAAAAGAATTTTGCAACTGTAAAATACTGCACAAGTGTGATAATTCAGTATTATAGCGTGAATACCCAAATGGAAGCGTTTGGTGAGCAGATGGGGATCAGGACGTGGCCCAAGAACATGTGAACAAGAATAGAAGTTTTAAATTTAGCTCATGGTCGAAGGAGAATTAATAGAGGTCTGGGCACTACCGATAAATCTACATTTGCATGGGAATAACCTTTGTAGCATAGCGGGTCCCTGCCTTTTACTATCCTTCAGAATTTGAGCTGGGCTGTGCTCTGGGACTGGGATGGAAAAGGCCAGACACAAAGGAGGAGCCTAGGTGCTTGGAATTCTAACAAAGAAGCAGACCTGAAAGGTGATCTTCTTTAATATACAACCTAAAGCAGTCATCTTCCCTCAGAAGAGAATCTCAAGATGATAGCCACATATCTTGCAGGGACCTCAGAGGTCAAGGCTAACCCCCCTTTATTTTACCAGATGAGGAAACTGATGCCCAAGTAGGCCAAGGGACTTCCCAAGGTCTTATAATAAGCATCAAAGATAGAATTTTGAACCTAGATCCTTTGTTTCCAGAGCCAGTGCTCTTTTGATGTAAGGGAGCTCACTATCTCCCAAAACACTATATTTCATCATTGTATAGCTCTGATTGCTCAGCAATCTGAGCTACCAAATCCCTTAAAAAGCATCATCTCACCTGTGCTTGGGCATTTCCATTCTCTTGGAAGCAGCAGACGGATGAGGACCCCCTAGATGCAGTGTCTAATGCACCCTCTTTTGCACATGCCCCGAGGTCCTTTTTTAATAAATGGCTGCATATAAAGTAAAATTCAGTCAAGTGTTGCCCTATTTTCTTCAAATAATCCTACAGAATGGTTACCAGAAGCCTCTCCATCCTAAGGTAAGATTTAGTTTATCAACATTCCAATGAAAATATGGTGTCCAGATCTGACCATACTACTCGCTTTGTGGTCTAACCAGGGTACAGGACAACAGTTATTACCCCTCATTACTAGGAATATGCATGCTTCTCTTAGTAGCATGGTACAAAGGACACAGGAGTCAACAGACTTTGGTTACAGAACTAGATCTCCCATGAATTCACTTGTAACCCTGAGCAATCTTTGGGCTTATGATCTTTCCTAGAGGCAGCTGATAGGGCAGTGAAGAGAGTGCTGGGCCTGGAGACAGAAGGATCTCAGTACAAATTTGGCATCAGATACTTACATGAGTGATCCTGGGCAAGTCACATAAATTCTGTTTGCCTTAATTTCCTCAACTATAAAATAAGAATAATAATTGTACCTACTCTGTACAGTGCCTGTGAAATATTTGTAAAAATATTTTGAAAAAAAAAGTAAGAAGCTTAGGGGCAGCTAGATGGTGCAATGGATAGAGCACAGGTCCTATAGTAAGGAAGACATCAGTTCAAATCTGGCCTCAAACGCTTAAGAGTTACCTAGCTGTGTGACCTTGGGCAAGTCACTTAACCCCATTCCCTTGCCAAAAAAAAAGGTAAAAGTAAGAAGCATAGTGCCTGATACTATATAAATGCTTGTTCACCTTCACATATAAAATGAAAAGATCATGATTAAGTCTATTTCATCAAAGAAATAAAAAAAAGAATAAGTATCCATATGAACAAAAATATTTATAACAATTTTTTGGAGTGACAAAGAACTAGAAGCTTAAGGGGGTGACCATCAATTAAGGAATAACTAAACAAATTAAGGCAAAAGACTAATGGAATGCTATTATGCTATAAGAAGTAATGCAGGACAGTGAGGTGGTACAGTGGATAGAGCACTGGCCCTGGAGTCAGGAGTACCTGAGTTCAAATATGGTCTCAGACACTTAATAATTACCTAGCTGTGTGGCCTTGGACAAGCCACTTAACCCCATTTGCCTTGCAAAAACTATAAATGAATGAATGAATGAATAAATAAATAGATAGATAGATAAAGAGATTTGTTGTCATTCCCAAAGTCTCAGGAGGATTAACTGTCATATTCTAACTTTAAATTTTATGTCCTCTTATTCTAAATCTAACTCTATTTCTATCACATCCCTATTTATACATAAGTTGAGGGAGTTAAGATCTAAACCATCTCAAAGCACCCTTTCCAGTTCTGAATCCTATGATTTAGACCTCAGTTTCTCCCTCTGCTGAGCATAGAGACTGTCCTTGTTATGGAAGAAACCACATATTTCAGGGAACAATACCTGAATCGTGATTTTTGTTAGAAATACCATGGAAAATAAGCATAAGAAATAATGACAAAATTCTGTAATGGGGCAATTACCTAGTAATGATGAAAAAGGACCTAATCTAAGAAATATTCAAGTTAGAAGCACTTTGCTGGATTTCACAATTCACATTCAGTCATTTATTATAAAAGGTGCCTTGGAGGAATGGAAATAAAACAGTTGTACAACTACAAGTTCTGCTGCATCCCACCATTTTGGCTATTTTAGATTCCCATCAACTTCTCTTATAGTACCTGGGAATTGAAAGCATGGGGCTAAGAAGAACAAAGAAAGAGGTTCATAAAAGGCCTGCAAAAACTAGTCAGATATTATAGAAACTTAGTTTCTACTCCTAATTTTCTGAGTACTCTTAATAGTCCTGCTAATCTACCTTGAAACCAGGAGCTAGACTATAAAAGAGATATTGGAAAAGCAGAAGATTCTGGGAGCCTGCAGACTTGGATTTGAAACTGCTTTTGTCACTATTGTGTATGTAGCACTACAAAAGCTGAGGATATAGGGGAACTCCTAATAATGAAACTCCCTTAACTGCTCTACAACATTTTTGTAAAAACATTATTTTGCTTTTCAGTGCTGTAGATATAGAAGTGATGCTCCTAGAGTCAAACAATCAATTTATATATTCAAAGTGGGACTTGAACCTCTACTTCTTCTTCTTCTTCTTTTTTTTTTAGGTTTTTGCAAGGCAAATGGGGTTAAGTGACTTGCCCAAGGCCACACAGCTAGGTAATTATTAAGTGTCTGAGATCGGATTTGAACCCAGGTACTCCTGAGTCCAAGGCCAGTGCTTTATCCACTACGCCACCTAGCCCCTCCTTGAACCCCTACTTTTTTTTTAGGTTTTTTTTTTGCAAGGCAAACAGGGTTAAGTGACTTGCCCAAGGCCACACAGCTAGGTGTCTGAGACCGGATTTGAACCCAGGTGCTCCTGACTCCAGGGCCGGTGCTTTATCCACTATGCCACCTAGCTGCCTGAACCTCTACTTCCAGAGTCTGAGACCAGGTTCCTATCTATAACAGAAAGTTACCTCTAAGGCCCCTTCTAGTTCCTTCTATTCCATCTAAATAGATTATTGTAACTTAAATACATACCTTTCCCCCTTCCATCTTTTGCTTTGCCCTTAGCTATGCCTTAGGCTGGACATGAGACTAATTGGGTAACTGGTTCTGAGCCAGATCAGGGTTTAACTCATGGTCTGTGGATAGATTTCAGGTGGGGGGGGGGGGGGCTCAGGGAAAGGTAAGGAGAAGGGGGAAGTGTGATGAAATTACATCTTTCTTTTCACTGCCCTTTAGTTTTCTTTATAAATTCATATATTTTATTTTAATCATTTAAAAACATTTTCCCATGAAGGGGTCCATAAACTTCACCAGACAACCAAAGGGATCCATGACACATTAAAAAACCCTTTAGAACAGAGGACATAGAAAGGGACCTTTTTAAAGATCATCACATTTAACTCCATTATGTACAAGGAGGTGAAGCTCAGAGAAAAACTGACTTGTCCAAAGCCCCTAAGAAATTAAATGGAGAATCTGAGATCATAGTCAGGTCTTATGACCTGACTATGATCAGAAAATGATTTATTTCCTTAGGTTTCAAGATTCCTACAAGCTAATGCCCAGTAGTTTAGCTACTTCTGACTATCACAAATAGTTCATTAAATCAGAATGGAATGATGGATTAATGTGATCCTTTGGTTCAAATTAGGATGAGAGAAACACCCCCAAAATATCTCTTCATACTCAACAATTCCTTTAATTTCTTTATGCTTTTGGAAATAGGGACTGTTTTATTAACCTCTGAGGTCAGGCCCATGGAAGGAACTCCAAGAACTAGGGCGGTACAAGTTGTTGGCATTTGCTGAGAAAACCAATTCTAAGTACTTTCAGATTCACTTCTGGATTTATTCTCAGATTCTGCCCACTGATTTCCCATGTTCTAACTCATAACATAGAATTTTAGAGCTTCCTAGGAAGGGAAGGGGAGCCATTGGCTCACTGTACAGATAAACAAACTTGTCTAAGGGTTCCAGGACAAGAACCTGGCTAGGTATGCTTACACTCAGTACAGATCAGGGCTACTTCCATTGCAAAGTCTCCTCCAAAGGCTAATGTCATACCACATATATCATCCCACCCCAAAGCTTCACATCAGCTTTTACTACAGTTAAAAATGGAAAAAATATGATATGGGGGGAGAAATAAAAGTGAGAGGGGTCTGTCACATCAATTATTCAACTCCACTTAAGGAGGTGAAGAAATGCTAAGTCAAATAAAGACCTTTAGTTGAAGACAACTTAATTAAATTAAATCAATCAGATCAGTGGATATTAACAAGGCCTTAGCATCTCCATTGAGTCAAAGACCTTATTCTTAAGGTGAGAACAGCCCATGAAAGTCACTGGATGAGCTGAAATGACATGGTTTCTTTCTAGTTGGTTTGGGGAATTAATCATTACTTCAGAATTCAGAAGTGTTTTGAGGAAGAGAGGAGAGACACCCCTGAGAAAGAATCATCACTTAAAGAGAATACATTGATTTTTGAACTCTTCCTCATCTCCCCATGGCTAAAGGAGGGCTAACTTTGTAAACTTCAGGGGCCCAGAGAATTTTGCAAATCAGCTGCCAGCAGGGTGGTCTGCATCTGTAGCCAAGAAAAGACTGAACTTAAAAAGAAAAAGCAAATTCAAGGTCCTACAAGAAGCCCTACAAGGAAAAAAGTTCAACCAGATGTCAAGGAAACATCTTTAGGACCCCAGGAAAAGGACCTGTAGGAGTTTTTTGTGAGTTTGTCACATGTGTTCTAAGTTAAAGCCTATTCTCCCCAGAGATTCTCTCTGTATATTTAGGTTAGAGTGTGTCAGTGAATTGAGGTGGGGGTGGGGGTAGATAATATGCTCTGTACCGATTGCTCCAGAAAAGTCAATTACCATTTCTAAAAATTAAAACTAATTGATCTGATAACAGAGCAGGAAGCACACTAGTAAGATCACAGAGGCTATGCTCTAGAACACATACACTCTCTCTCTCTCTCTCTCTCTCTCTCTCTCTCTCTCACACACACACACACACACACACACTCTCTCTCTCTCTCTCTCTCTCTCTACTTTGAAGGAACAAGCAGTAGCCAACCACCCAAGCTATGATGAGCCAACTTGCACACTGAGAACAAAGCTTTGGAAAGTAGTCCCCAGGGCTTACAAATGGCAAACTACCAACACCAAACAGTTGTTCAGCTTCCTAAAGACAAGGGCTCAACATCACTTCTACTTTCAGAGCATCACTTCAGTGATAGGAGAGCATAATATTTCAGAAACAGTAGCCTCTTCAGATATTATTTAGTATAAGCTGCCCCATTTTCTGGCTGAGGAAACTGAATCCAGGAAAGGTCCGGTGTTTTGCTCAAGGTCATGCTGATAATAACTGGAACGGTCATAATTTGATCTCTAGACTCCAAATTAAGAATTCTTTCTAATATATATATATATATATATACCTATGATACACTGATAGTTACTCATGTGAGTGACAGAGTTATTCCTAGGATATTATGAGGGGGTTTGTTTGACTGCAGGATCTTGAATTTACCTTTCAGATCTAATATTCCATGTTCTAGGTTCCTTCCTCCTTGTTCTCTGGTTTTTGATCTCAGAAGAACATAGTATGCACCAGGGAGAATTGTATTTAAGCCTTAAGACCCTTCATCATATACATGATTTTTGCAAACAGACCAAGACCAGTTCTAGATGCAGGCAACTTCAGGGCAAACAACTCAATGGGGAGGAAAAAGGCATAAAGAAGGATCTGTTTCAGCTGCCATGATCCCCTCCCACCTCCCATCCCTACACAGTCCCATAAGAAATAATTCAGCACTGGGGCTGGAAACAGGAGCATCCGGCTGCAGCAGAGGGCCAGAGGGCTGGCCCCTCCTGGGCTGAGGCCTGGGAAGCACAACAATCAAGAATGAAGAATAGCTCTTTTCATCGCATCCTCGAAGCATTATCCCAGCGACCTCATCCCCTTACAATAGTGGGAGCTGTGTTATTTTTCCTCTTGTCACCAGCTGCCCTTCCCCACCCCCTTCTTTCAGCTTAGCCTTCGATGTACAACGTGAGGCTATTGCTAGAGGCCCCCAAGGTTAGAACATCTTCCCTGCCTCCTGACCAGAAAGGCAATAGGAAATAGCTGGGAATGAGCCCTAAACTTTCAAATCCGGGCTCTTCCATTTCCTGGCCAAGTCACCTTTTGCATCTCCAAAATAAAAAGAACAACACTTCTGTGAGGTCCTGAACAGCTGAAGAGAGAGTACTGCAGATGTGAATGTACCCGGCAGGAGGGTCCCCCTCTCAGCTTTTCTCCATCTATGGCAGTGACCCTGGAGTTGCAATATGGACCCAGTTCTGCTTAACACTATAGTCCTGAGCAACTCAGTCTCCAGATTCCTATGAAAATTAAAGATCTTAGAGCTAGAAGGGACTATAGTAATAAAGACAACAATAACAACAACATTTTGAATGACATTTACATAATACTTTAAGGTTTGTAAAGTGTTTTACAAATACTATCTCAATTCTTAAAACAATTCTATGGGTAGGTGCTATTATCATACCCATTTTCAAGATTAGAAAACTGAGGCAGATAAAAGTCATATGATTTTTCCAGGGTCATACAGCTTAGTAAGAAAGAGTGTCTAAAGTTCAATATGAATTCAGGTCTTCCTGATTCCAAGACTAGTGCTCTCTCCACTGTATCACCTAATCTGAGCCCAACCCTGTCACTTTACAGATGAGAAAAACTGACACTCAGAGGTTAATATTAGTTTAGCATATAGCTAAGAGATATCTGAGGGATTTGAACCCAAAACTTCCTTATCTTCTCAAGGCTCTATCCACTGCACTACCTGGCTAGACTGAAGGATCTCGAAAGCTGCATCTAAGACTAACATTCACTAGTCCACAAATAAGTAATCATTCCTTTAAAAGGCAGTATAGGGGTGACTAGATGGTGCAGTGGATAGAGCACCAGCCCTGGAGTCAGGAGTACCTGGGTTCAAATCTGGTCTCAGACACTTAATAATTACCTAGCTGTGTGGCCACTGAAACCCATTCCCTTGCAAAAACTAAAAAAAAAACAAACCAACAAATAAAAAAAGGCAGTATAAGGAAGGATCATGAAACCAAACATAGTCCTCTCATAACAGCTAGAAAAGCAGTAGTAGTAGTAGTAGTAGTAGTAGTAGTAGTAGTAGTAGTAGAAGCAGCAGCCAGTAGTAGTAGTAGTAGTAGTAGTAGTAGTAGTGTTATTTCTTACACATGATGGGATAGCAATGCCCCCACAATCTGAAAAATCCATGTAAAATTTTTTGGTTCTCTCTTTGTACAGAGAAGTCTAATTGTTATGGTATTAAAAGACAAAATATGTCAATATTGTGTAATATGATGCACATATTTTATATCTTTCTGAGTTTCTAAACTATCTGCTGGCCTTTTTATGTTGTCTACAGCTTCCGCAAAACTATTAAAAAAATTCCCATTTAATTTCTTACATTGACCCATGATATATCTAAAACCACAGAATGGGGAAAGTTGAGATGTGGAAGAGATAACTGTAGTAGTTCACATTTAAAATATTTTAAGATTTATAAGACTCTTTCCTCATAACCACTCAAGATGAATGGAGAGCCAGTATGATTTTCTCCATTTTACAAATGCTAACACAGACACTGAAAGATAGAAAGGACTTGCCCATGGCCTGTACTCAGTTCTTGTATTGGAGGTGAGGTCCCTCTTGACTTGAAGACTAAGATTCTTTTCACTGCACTCTCTGTAGTTCTGATCTTTATTGCTGATACTGGCTAAGTGGCTACAGAGCTGACATCCCACAGCATCCTTGGGGAACTAGCGGGAGAGAAGCTCCCTTTGGCTAGATGCCTGGGTGCCAAGCATGAGCCAAGGCCAAGCAGCTCCTAAAAATCAAAGCTGGGACCCAGTAGACTGGTGGAGCCATGATGGGAACAATCCCAAGAAAAATCCCTAGGCCCTGTCTCTGCCCCAGAGGTGTGAAACATCGAAGACGGACTTGACTCTGCTGACTACAGGCGGAAGAATGAGTGTGAGATAAATAGAACTCCAACTGAAGAGGAATAGATCACATTAAATATTTATGTTAGATCCAGGCAGAGATGAAGTGCACCAGAGCAGGGGAGGGTGGAGGAAGAGGGAAGGGGAGTGTCAAGAGAGGTTTATGTTTTAGAAAGAGAGCAGAGTTGGGGGAGCAACCCAGTATGTACAAACTAGGGAAGATCAAGGAAAAAAGAACTAGAGCCTGAAAAGTCCTCAAGAAATGGAATGGCTTATATGGAGATCCCAATGAAAAGGGACCTTAGGGATTATCTTGAACTCTATCCCTCAACAGAGAAGCAAACTAAGACAAAGAGAATCATGGATTTAAATTACAAAAATTTTATTAGCTAGCATTTTGGTGGTATTTTTAGGTTAAAAACTGCTTTCTTCACAACTTGGTGAGGTCAATGGGGTAAAGATGATCCCCATATTACAAAGAAACTTGGTGGGATTGAGTAACTTGCCAAGTCACACCACCGGTCTGAGGATTTTAAAGATAACTTTCTCATTTCAAAGTAGTAGACACTGGGGCTCAGTGATAGAAAGCGATGGTTTGTCTCAAAGAGTCTTAAAGTGTTTGGGGAATCTCAGAGCTCTTATTTCATTTTTCATTTCATAAAAGATAGCACACAGTTTCAGAGAAGTAAAGTAACTTGCTGCTGTGGGTAAGACCAGAATAGAAACTTAATTTTCTCAACTCCTAAACCTTTGTTTTTTCATCTAAAAAGGTGGTACATGGGCAGAGAATGATGGACTATGAAGTCAGGAAGACATAAATTTAAATGATAATATCAACTATTTCACAAGGTTCTTGTCAAGATGATATGAAATAGCATGCTTATTTCAAACTGTTAATTATTAACAATGATTATTGTTGCTATCATTAGACTTGGTCCACTTGGGACCAATTTGTACAAGTTACAAGGAGGCAGATTTCAACTTTATATAAATGAATGAATGAATGAAATGCATCTATTAAGTTCTATCTGTGCAAGGACTGAGGAGACAACTAGAAAAGCAAGACAGTCTCTACTCACAATCTAATGTTGACGGTCTTCAGTCATTTCAGTCCTGTCCAACTCTTTGTGACCCTTTTTGAGCTTTTCTGGCAAAGACACTGGAGTGGTTTTGTCATTTCATTCTCTAGTTCACTGAACTGATGAAGAAACTGAGGCAAATCATTTAACATGATTTGTCTAGGGTCTCACAGCTAGTAAGTGCCTGAGATCAGATTTGAACTCAGGAAGATGAGTCTTCCCCTGACTGCCAGCTGGCACTCCAGCAAGCTGCCCCTCACATTCTAATAGAGGTAGACTAATTATAGGTTTCACTCACAAGCCAGATAGGTCTAGTTGTAGCAGCAAAGCAAATGCAAATGGATATTTCTGAAGTTGAACCATTTGACAGTTAAAGAATAGCAAAGTCAATTAATGAAACAGAGAATGTATGCAAAATATAGAAGTAAACAAACATAGCAGTATGCATAATGTTTGATATACCCAAAGATCCCCAACTAGAAAAACTGAAAATCAGTCTGGCAGAAATTAGGTGCAGACTACTCTCTCACACTATATACCATGACAAGCTCCAAATGGATATATGATCTAGAAATAAAAGATCATATTATAGATCTATGTTTAACATGGTTATACATGTTTAGCCTATATTAGATTGTTTCTATCAGGGAGGAAGGGGGAGGGAGGAGAGGAAGACAGAGTAATATAAAAACTCAAAACCTTACAAAAAATTATTGTTGAAAACTACTGTTGTATGTAATTAGAAATATACATAAATAAAATATATTATTTAAAAAGATCATATTAAAGAAGCAAAGGCAAAAGGTCCTTTTATAACTATCACAGGGGAAGAGAGAATCATGGGAGATAAAATAGACAATTTTTGGTTCTATAAAATTGAAGTGTTTGCATAAACAGAATCAATGCAGTTAAAATTAGAAGAGAAATGCTTAGCAAGGACAAAATCTTTACAGCAAATCATGAAAATGACAGTGGTCTGATATCCAAGATAGAGATGGAAAGAATTTCAAGTAGTTTGCAAAAGAAGAAATCAAATCTATTAATAACCATAAGAAAGTGTTCTAAGTCACTAATAATTTAAGAACTTAAAATCAAAACAGTTGAGGTTCTGACTTATACTTATCAAACTGCCATAAAGGACAGAAAAAGAAAGATGGCAGTTATAGAGGAATTTGGGTAAGATAAGTATGTTAACACACTATTGCATCAGTTCATCCAATCTGGAAATCAATTTGAAACTATGCCCCCAAATTACCAAACTGCACATACCCTTTGACCTAGTAATAATACTACTAGGTCTCTGTCCCAAAGAGAGCTTTAAAAAAATATTCATGTGTAAAAATTATTTATGGCAGCTTTTTTTGTTGTTACAGTAAAGAACTTTCATATTTTGTTTTTCCTTACCGAAAAAAAAATGTCTCTTTCTCCTATGGTTTTTCTCCCTTTTTCTCCTTTAGATACACTAAGAAAAAATTCTTCAGTGCTCTTAAAAATTCTGTAATCTCCATCATGAACCTATTTAGTATATTCTTAGCTGGTTTCCCCATCTTTGTTTTCTTCATAAACATTTCTACTTTATCAAGAAGCAAATTTGAGACTGTGGTGATTAGAGTCTAAATAGAATGACTCCACTTTTCCTTTATGATGAAAAGAATTCATTAGAAAAATGTTTGCTGATCTTTTTTATCTTTTGTCTATTTGTTGTCCTTCCAGTTTTATCCTTAAAAGCCCTTGCAATTTTTGCTTAGCTGAGACTCCAGTCAAACTTTTTTTTAGTTTTTTTCCTTACATTGCTTCTCGATATTTTTTGAAGCAACTGTTCATCTCATATTTTAATCATTCTTCCCTGTAAAATTTCATCAAAGAGGGGGAGCTAGGGAGTGCAGTGGATAAAACACCAACTTTGGAGTCAGGAGGACCTGAGTTCAAATATGACCTCAGACACTTAACTGTGTGATCTTGGGCAAGTCAACCCCACTGCTTTACAAAAAACACTGGGTATTGCTCTTAGATTTTCTTATTCCTACATGTAGCAAATAGATTTTTATCTCTTTTAGCTGTTTTAAGCTCTTTTATTCTGCTTGCTAGAACTTCTGATTCATTTTAAACAAGAAACTATTACATTTCAATGTCAATGTCCTTTTCATACTCCATTTCCCATTTTCAGCATCATTTAAGTGGCTCAGAATAAGGGTATTTTAATTGCATGTTTCTATCATTATGAGTTTTGAATGAATTTTAATCTTTTATTCTAATAAATTGGTAGTGGTCTGATTGTACACAAACATTTGATTCAAGGATGATTCCCACAACAATAACAGGTTTTCAGAATCATTTTTTTGAGATTGTTTGACATTTTCCATTATTCTTTTCTCAAAGAATTATTCCAGATGTATAAATGTAAATTATCTGCATTGTCTTTGGTCTTTTTCTCACTCTTGAATCACTTTTTAAAAATTATTTGCACATTTCTCACCCAGGCTCATTTTTGCTTTGAAGTCACTGAGTATCAGGCATATATTGATGGTTTATTGGTTCATATCTATCAACATTTGCAATACATACTGATACATAAACCACAATTACTTATCATGAGTACTAACAACAGGAGTCAATCCAACATTACATGAAATGCCATTTCTCATTGATTGTGGGTGATGAAATGACAAAGCATGTGCAGAATAAATATATACATAATTTTGGGAGTGAAGCACTAATAGTTGGGGATGGGAGATACATGAACCTCATACAACAAGAACCTCATATTTAGAATGGTTAGTCAGTACTCTTACTATTCCACTACCTGCATATATTAAGTGCTTATTCAATGTTGGCTAAATGAAAAAAAAATTGTACCCTTCCATTTTGAGATGAAAAAACAGGTTTAAGGAGTTCTGGTCCCTCAGAGTCTCTCAGACTTAGAAACATCTTAGCAAATAGGAGAAAGTCCCTGTTTTTGCTAGGTCCAGGGCCATAGCAAAGTATTGTGTTCCTTCAGGTTCCACTTGGGAAATTAATAAACACTCCAAGCTCCAGGATCACTGCTTCCAACAGTTGAGTTAGGGAAGTAACTCTCAGGGCAAACATCCTGCCAGGAAGCAGAAACATTTCCTCTGGCATTCCACAGCTCCCTCCCAGAAGAAAAAGGGAATTGGGTGTTTCCTGAGAACTTGAGCAACCTGCTGGGATTTCAGGAGCTCATGACATGGCATCGTATGGGAGTCAATGATACCCAATGGAACAATCATTCAAGAGGCTCAGAGATGAAGGAGCACCAATGAGGACATGGAATTACATGATAGTGAAGCCAAAATTGTGAGTTCAAGTTCTGGGTGGGCTACCCAAGGACAAACACCATCTTAAGGTTGCAACGGACAGTGTCTCTTGTAAGGAAAAGTCACTTTTTCAGCCACATACCCAGGTCCAATGCTGGCTGTCTTTCAAAAGCTTGCCAGGAAATGGTCAGGAAAAAAAAATCCAACTCATTTGTTGGGGGACGCCTCTCACAACAATAAATCAATTTTTATATGACAATTTAAAGTAAAAAAAAATCACATTCATTATTTCATTTGATTCTCATAATCCTGTATTGTGGATAGAAACAGGATTTAACTTCATCCCAGTTTCACAAATGAGGAAACTGAGGCCTAGGGAATTTCTCATTTCAAGGCAAATGGTAATATATTTCCTGGCATTTCCTGGAAAAGGAAGTAGACCAGACATGTATTGAGAGAGAGGGATAGCTGTTGGCCATCCTTGCTATACTTAGAGGCAGTGAGGTGACTTAGGAGATGGAATACAAGGTTCTGGAATCAGAAAGACCTGAGGGGCCTCAGGCACTTACTAGCAGTTATGAACCTGGGGTATGTCATTGAACCTGTTTGCCTCAGTTTCCACAACTGTAAAATGGAAACAATAATAGTTCCTACTTCCCAGAGTTGTAATAATCATATAAGATAATATTTGTAAAAATCACAGTACCTGACCCATTGTAGGAACTAAATAAATACATATTACCTTCCCTCCCACCAGTCAAATTGGTTTTAAAAAATAGTAGAGTCAGAAGCAAACTTTAGTTCTTCATTTAGGAACAATCTATGTTTCCTATTCATTGTTATTCAGTTGTTCAGTCCTACCTGACTCTTTCTGACCCCATGGACCATACTGTTCATTGGGTTTTCTTGGCAAAGGTACTGGAGTAGTCTGCCATTTCCTTCTTTAGTGTATTCGGACAATCAGAGGTGAAGTGCCTTGCCCAGGGTCACTAACTAGCAAGAATCTAAGACCAGATTTGAACTCAGTTCTTCCTAACTCCAGATCCAAGGCTATATCCACTATATCCCCTATGCAGAGTAGTTCCTTAATGCTTGTTCATTGATCAATTGATCTAGAAAGGGCAGGAGTGACCTACAAGGGACCAGGAATCTTTTACAAAATAAATTAAAGCTGAAGCTCAAAATATTAAAGAATTTACAATTTGGTTAAAAGGCACAGGATATATATGGGGAAAAAAGTCTAGGAAAGAGAATATATCTCAGGGGAAAGAAGACTAGATTTATGAGCCAGAAGACTTGGGTTCTAGTCCCAGTTTGGTAAAGGAAATGAGAATTTATTAAGCACCATTATGTATTGTGAGCACTTTACAAATATTGTCTCATTTGGTATAAGAATACCTGCACAACCTGTCCAGAGGAAAGTGCCTTGGAAATGTGGGCTCTCTGTGGATGGATTCATGATTACATCTCTACTACTCCTTCCATGGATGAAGACAGCAATTCCTCTCATTCTCTATAATGTTTACCCCTAAATTCTCCTGAGAAGATCTACATAAAGAAATTAGAGGCCTTACACCATTTTAAAAAATATTTTATGAATAGCATCATTGGGATAGTGCTTTTACATTTGCATAGTGCTTTTATCCTTATATCAGCCCTGGGAAGTAGGGCTAATATTATTCCATTTTACAGTGAAGGAAATTGAGGGAAGAAGATTAAATGACTTGACCAGAGTCACAAAGCTAGTGAAGATTTCCAGGCCCAGTTCCTCCATCTCAGTATATCACTGTTCAACTTCCTTTCCCAGTCACTGAGACCTTGGTAATCACCTCTTTAATGTCATTTCTCATATAGATATCATTTGGTGGTGATGGTGGTTCTGGACTTTTGATTTCCTTAAAATACAAAATTCCTGGGGTAGAAACTTCATTCTCTTAGAAATTGTCAACTAAAACTTAATTTACAGAGTGAGAGAACGGACTTAGGGCTGAGAGAAACTGTGATTTGCCCTGTGTCACAGAACTACAGTGTCAGAGAGAGGACTTGAACTCAGATCTTCCTAATCCCAAGGCTGGCCCTCTGTCTATTGCACTTTGTTATTAGGAACACAGAAAGCTCATAATAAGCTGACATTGATATAAGAAAGCTGACATTGAGATAGTGCCTTAAGATTTACAAAGTACTCTAAAGTCTCATTTAATTATCTAAACAATTTTATAAGGTAGGCAGTGAACTATAGGTATTATAAACCCTCATTTTACATATAAGGAAAGGAATCCAAGTATGATAACCATGGTTATGCAGCTAGTTAAGCCCTGGAGATGGAATTGAAACCCAGATCTCTACTGACTCCAAGTCTGGGAAGAACCTTTTCCCACATATCATGAAGTCTCTACCACAGGTATGCAGCAAGAAGGAACCAGAGGGATCTTGTCAAATTCATTCCTTTTTTTTTTAATAGATAAAGAAGCTGAGGACCAGAATCATATACAGTCTGTGGTCCTTAATCATGTCTTACAGATCCATTCGACCCAAAATCTGATTAACACCTAATTCTTCAGGGATATGCATAGTATGTCAAACAGAGGTACACTGACAAGATATGCAAACCCATCATAGACTATTGGAAGTAGGGAGAGAGATTTTGAATCTGCTAACTGAGCTCCTTCCAAGAAGCTCAGCAGCAAGACCATCTATTCTAACAATCTCATTTTACAGATGAGGGAGAATCTAGCTCAAGGTCATGAGGGTTCAATCAGAATTAACTTACACCCCTCTCTTTCCTCTCAGTCATGGAACCAAGGATCTGAGAAAGTTGGGGGGGGGATGTAAGAGGGAGAGTGAGAGTGAGATGAAATTAGTTCCCCAACTGCTTGTAGTCAATGGAGGGTGAAAGAGGGCAGGGTTCTCTGACCAAGGAGTCAATAATTATTGACACTTATACAGTACTTTACAACTTGCAAAATGTTCCAGTGTCTATTGTCTTATATTAAGGGCTGATTACAGCCCTAAGAGGAAAAAAGGGGAAACATGGATATTTGAAACTTCTAGATACAGAGGAATGAGACTGGGCATAATGATAACAATAATAACAATAACAATGATATATTCAGGGTTTAAGTTAAGTTACTTGGGAGTGGAGGTTGAGGGGAGGGGGGCAAGAACATTTTCCTTAAAGTGTATTTGTGCTTACGGATATTTTGAGAATTCAAATACCAGTGACCAGCTTTCAGATCTGTGCCTTTTTCATCAATTGCCCCCATTCCCAGAATGCTCTAACTCCTCATTTCCACCTCCAGATTCAAAAATGAAATCCTCTGCAATACCAGGAGACCCTTTCTGCTTCCCTCCCCCCTCTAAATAGGAGATGACCTCCCATTTAGAACTATTTATATATTTATTTACAAGCTGTTGACTCTCCCAACAGACTGTAAACCCTTTGAGGTCAGGGATTGTGTTATTTTTTGGACTCCTCTTTACCCCAGCTCTTAAGTATAATCCTTAGAACAGTGGCTGGTGAATGCTTTTTTGATTAACTAACTAGGTCAATCAATGTTCTACTTGCTCAATACAAATCCCACACTAAAGAAGACTGTTTGAGGCACTCTGGAATAAACTACCCCAGTCCTTGGATGTCAGACACAGGCTGCACTGAGAGGGACCAAAACCAAGCCATTCTTGCCCTCCCTGAAGTTTTGTTAGCATGTCTTTTGAGAGGACAGTCAATCTATATTCACATAGTAAAATGCCTAAGTTGAAAGAACATTAATTGTGAATTCAGGAGACCTGGATTTGAATCCTGGCTCTCAGTGTCTCAGTTTCATAACTGGGAAATGGAAATCATAACACTTGAACTGTCTACCTTATAGGACTGTGACGAATAAAGTGATCTGTACCTTAGAAACTTTATAGAAAATAGTAAGTTATTATTAGAAACATCTATAAATATATGCATGAAGGGGAAGGAGATTTAAAGCTAGATTGTCTGACTCCAGACTACCACTGTTTTTCCCATTCTCTTATTATGATTATTTTTACTACCATTATAATTTTGAATGGTCCAGATTATTAGGTAGGAAATAATTACTTGTATTCCTAAAATAATAATGGTGACAATAACAATATTCTAAATAAATAATAGTAATGTTCTAAAATAATAGGTGTGCTATTTTTAATCCCCACTATAAAGATGAGTCAATTGAGGTCAAGAAAGATTACATCCCTGGATCACCCAGCTGGTGTATCTAAGGTGAGATTCAAAGTCTTGTCTTCTTCAAGTCTACACTCTAAAAAAGAAGCATCAAAGATGGAAGACTATAATATTGTCTCCTGAAAGTATAACTAGATTAAGATGTGTTTAGCAAAATGCATAAAAATACAATGTAGCATGGATAGTGTCAATTTGTAGTTTTTTTTTTAAGTCAATATTCAGTTGGCAGGGATCTGATTCCTATTGGAGCCCTTTAAGAGCTAAGAAGCACCTTCCTCACAACCCTTTGAGGAGACAATAGAAGGTACATGAGAAGATTTAGCTTTAGAAAAGTTAAGTAATTTGTCACAAGTGACAAGATCACAAGTGCTGCCCAGAGGGACCTGAACTCGGACTTTCTGATCACTGGTCCAGGAATGTCGCCACTGCGATGTACATGAATCCTTCCGTCGCTCTGATCCTTAGAAAAGATTTGCAAAGTGTTTCAGGGCTGAGGACAGAAGAGAAGGAAAGGGGAGAGGCCAGGGGCAGAGGAGACAAAAGAGGAAGTAGCCGGTAGCTTCTCTCCTGCATCTCGAGGCATCTCTGTCAAGTCCCGTCCATTGTTCCTAGCCCATGCCAGGCCATCCGGCCAACAAATGAAAGTATCCATTGGGAAAGTGGGGGGCAGAAGGGGAAGAAGAGGGAGCAACCGCACACGCAGACACTCACATGCACACACACCCTCTACACACAAAAAGACATCTGTGCTCTGCCCCAGAGACCAATGGCCTCAGGGGCTGTCCAATGCCCCCCTCCCCTTAGAAACCACTCCAAGGGGAGGGGGGAACAGGGGAGGGAGTGTTAGAGAAGAGAACAAACACCACCACCACCCCCTCCCCAAACTGCTGACTTGATTCATCCCCAAACCTGAACAATACTGAGAGGAAAGAGTCCAGGAAATGGGCAGATGATGTCCAAGAAAAGATTTCCTGCTAGGCAGTGAACAGGAAACTGGCAAGAGAAGCGAGGTCTAAAAATAAAATCGGCAGTTAACAGCTTGGGGCAGGGGCTCTGGCTTCCATGAAGATGTGGGGGGCTTGGGGGGAGAGGCCCTTGGCTCCCCCTGCTTGTACCTTTCCAGCCATTGAAGCCCTGGCTCCTGCACATCCTTGCCTTGGATAATGAGAAGACTGGACTAGAGATCTCTGAGGCTTCTCCAGTTGCCTGAATGTCTGCTAAAATGCTAATCCTGGGTCCCTCAAAGGTTTGAAATATCATCATTCATTCAAGACGATTCCAAAGAACCCATGATAAAAAATGCTATCCACCTCCAGAGAGAGAAGTGATGGAGTCTGAATGCAGATTGAAGCATATTTTTTTCACTTTATTTTTCTTGTGTTTTTTTTAGAAACATAGCTAATATGGAAATATGTTTTGCATGATTTCACATGTGTAATTGATATCACATTGCTTGCCTTCTCAATGGGTGGAGGAGGAAGGGAGGGAATTGGGAGCTAAATTTTTTGTTAGATGAATGTTAAAAACAAATAAATGATAAATTTGTTTAAAAGGAAAAAAGAAAAGAAATGCTGTCATCCTACTGTCCCTTGGCCTAGCTGCATCACTAAAGTCTTTCCTTAGATCAATTTCTATCAGAGGAGAAGGCTCCAGATGCAGTTGGGGTGGAGGGAAGAAGACCAAATAGCAATAAAGGATCGCAAAATTCAGTGTCTGCTGAACAAGTTGCAATAGTTAACTTTTCTAGAGTAAGCTTTTACTACACCCCTACAAGAGGACTGGTGGGCTAAGGACTGGGGATATATAGAAAGAAAAAAATAAGTCCCTGTTCCCAAGGAACTCACAGTCTAACAGACAACAAACAAACATCTACATAAGATTAATAGAGAAAAGATGGAAAATCACAGAGGGAAGACGTTACTACTGAGGTGGACCAGGAAAAAAAAATATCACAACAAATTTTCAAGCTAAGTTCTGTGACCATGGGAGTTTTCTTGACCAAGACACTGGAATGATTTCTTTTTTTCATCTCCTTTCATTTTAAAGATGAGGAAGCTGAGACCAAGAGGGCTAAGTAACTTGCCCAGGGCCTCATGTCTGAGGCCAGATTTGAACTCAGCAAGATGAGTCTTGTTGACTCCAAGTATGATTGACTGTGCTACCTAGCTGTCCATTATGCTGGTGGTATTATCCTTAATTTGTAGATGAGGAAACTGCTTGTCAGAGAGATAGTGATTTGCCATCATTGCATCTCTAATAGGTGTAAGAGACAATGAAAAGAAGCCAGGTGTCCAGGGTTCTGGCTCAATGTGTTCTCCTTGTTGATAGTAATATCCCATTTTACAAATAATGAAATTGTGGCTTCAAAAGTTTATAAGTTGGGGAGGCTAGGTGGCGCAGTGGACAAAGCACCGGCCCTGGAGTCAGGAGTACCTGGGTTCAAATCCGGTCTCAGACACTTAATAATTACCTAGTTGTGTGGCCTTGGGCAAGCCACTTAACTCTATTTGCCTTGCAAAAACCTAAAAAAAAAAGTTTTTAAGTCTTGTTCATGATCACAGAGAGAATAACTCTCTAGGGTCAGGATTTGAACTCAGATCTTTTGACTTCAAATTCTGAGTTTTTTCTGATGCTTGAGAACATAACAAAATCAATAGCAAAGTGTTCATCTGTAGCTAACACAAAAAACGTGGCCAGATTTTAGAAAAATTTAAGCATTTATAAACTAGGAGGGAAAGAAGGAGGGGGAAAGATGAGTCTCATTTAGTCCCAGAAGAGGAGGATGGGAGGGGAACTGATTGGCCCTGAGAGTCAAAGAAGGAACCAGAGTGATAAGAATGGGACAAATTACATGAGGATTTAGGCCAGAGATCAGGAAGCATCAGAAATCTTCAAGTGGAATTTTGCAAGAGATAATAGGATTATGCCTTCTTAAGAATGGGGGCAGATGGTGGTCAGGACTAAGGAGGAACAAAACCACTGGTTTTGGAGTTAGAGGAAGGTACAAAGAAAGGGGGGGGGGGGAACCTAACCCTGTTCTCAGCAAGCTCACAGTCTAAAGAGGGAGACAACTTGTGAACAACAGAGGCAAGATAAACTGGGGGTTTGGATGAAAGGCACTAAGATTAAGGTGGACTGCAAAAGGTTTCTGGCAGACAGTAGGACTTTAGCTGAGTATTGAAGGAAGTCAAAAAAAACCAGAAGATGGAGGAAAATGGAGGAAGAGGAGGATTTCAGATATCAGGGACAAAGGAAGCTAGGTGGCGCAGTGAATAGAGCACCGGCCTTGGAGTCAGGAGTACCTGGGTTCAAATCCAACCTCAGACACTTAATTATTACCTAGTCGTGTGGCCTTGGGCAAGCCACTTAACCCCATTGCCTTGAAAAATCTAAAAAAAAAAAGATGGATAGATGGATAGATATATAGAGATAGAGAGAGAAGTCAAGAGGACCTTTCTCAGCCCCAAATTACAGGATGTCTATTGTTTGAAGATGAAACATCATTGGGAGAAACCATGATGGGCCCTTGAACCAGCTGAGTAAACCCTAGAGTCCTTATGAAGTCTCTGCATCTTTCACTTCGCACAATATTAAACTCTGATCATCCCACAAAAAATAGATAACTGTCTCATGGACTTTTGAGACAGGAGAAAACTTCAGAAACTCTCTATTCCAACTTCTTCCCTTGTAAGATGTGCAAATCATTTGTCCAACCTTATTCATCAAGCCTGTCAATGAGTATCCATGTTTCAACTGAACAATAAAAACTTTCAGCACTCAACAGACCATGCAGTCCTTCTAAAGCAATAGCCTCCCCTGGCCATATTACTACTAGTTATGACCCTGGGTAAGTCACATCACCCTGTTTACCTCAGTTTCCATCTGTAAAATGAATTGGAGAAGGAAATTGAAAACCACTCCAGTATCTTTGCCAAGAAAATGAAATATAGGATTTTTTAAAATTTTTTCTTTTTTCTTTTTAGATTTTTCAAGGCAATGGGGTTAAGTGGCTTGCCCAAGGCCACACGACTAGGTAATAATTAAGTGTCTGAGGTTGGATTTGAACCCAGGTACTCCTGACTCCAAGGCCGGTGCTCTATTCACTGTGCCACCTAACCGCCCCAGAAATATAGGATTATTAAGGGAAAACAATTAATCAACCAACCCTCATCCCCAAATCTAATAAAGTTAAAATGATCTTAAAAGTCCTTAAAAGAGGAAAGACTCATGATGGAAATCTCAGGTTCCAAGGTCTTATAAGGGAGTTACTTCAGTTGTTGATAACCATGCCACTTTCTTTTGTGTCAGTCAGCCAGAGTTGAGAGACTTCAATGCCTCCCCAAAAATTTCCTTCTCAATACCTCAACTAGTCTTGTGAGAAGTCCCAGAACCATGCTAAAGAAAGTAGGTCAAGAGTCCTCATACAATATGGACATTCCATTTCATGACAATGTGAAAAAGAGATCTGGATTTGGAGAGCTAAGTTCAAAATCCCGACTGTGCTACTTACTCCCTACTCGATACTGAAGAAATCACTAGGCTAATCAAAGACTGTTAGGTCCAGCAGGGGTTGCCTTGGGAAGTAATGAGTTTCTCTTCACTGGAGAGTATGGGTCTTCATTTGAACCTTAGAGCCCCCTTATTGGGGATCTAGGGGCTTCAAAGTTAGGTCTAGATTGGCTAAGGTGAATGCTCTTCCAGTTCAGATTCTGAGACTCTATGATGGAGACTATCTAGTCCAAACTCCCTTCATTTTACCTGGAAGGATGCTAAAGTTCACAGAGGGATTAAATAACTAGCCCAAGCTCATACAACTAGTTAGAAGAGAAGCCAGTGCTCTTTCCACTAAAACAAAGTTATTTTTAAAAAGAAATCATTTCTTGGGGCGGCTAGGTGGCGCAGTAGATAAAGCATTGGCCTTGGAGTCAGGAGTACCTGGGTTCAAATCTGGTCTCAGACACTTAATAATTACCTAGCTGTGTGGCCTTGGGCAAGCCACTTAACCCCATCTGCCTTGCAAAAAAAAAAATCATTTCTGCCTCTATAAAATGATAAAGTCATAGGAGACTATTTTTATGGTCCATCTGATTCTGCCATTCCCAAAGCCTTGTGGGACTGGTTGAGATACAGAATTATTCCTCTGTCTAATGACAACTTGTGCCCTTTCCTTCATGAAACCTTTTGTGATCCTCTTATTTCCTCCATTTGAAAGACTTTTTTATCCCTCCTCAGATTTTCCTAAAGAATTTCTCATTTCTCTTTTACCTGTGTTATCTTCTACCTTGCACCAAGCTTATTTGAGTACAAGTACAAATACAAGTACAGTAGAAGGTAAAAAAACAAAAAGAAATTTTTTTATATTTATATTCCAACACTAGAAGCATGGGTCATTCATGGCAGTTAGCAAATGATGAGCTAAACTGAATTAATTCATCACAACTCGCAAGTATTATTTGTATTTTGAAAGGGAAATTTCTGAATCTTAACTCAAAAGTAGAGATCCTCACTTTCTGAAAGACATGAAGCAATATAGAATGTCCAAGAAAGTAAAATAACACAGAACATAAAATATATTGGAGGCAGAAAGGGCACTAAAGCATATAATGTTAGACCTCAAAGGGAACAGAGACAAGCATAGTGGAATTCCCTTCTTTTTTTACAGAGGAAGGAGCTAAAGTCAAGTGACTTGTCTGAGGTCAAATACTGAGTCAATGCTATACTTTCCTTTAAAAATTATATATATTGAATCCAATATTAAATGTGATGGAAAAATGCAAAGGTAATGGAATTTCTATGATGAATTTTGTTTTGTAATCTTAATCACTCTATTTTTATCTGTCTAGTAAAACTCAAGTATTCTTTTTATTTTAATTTTTGTTTACTCAGTATAGCATTTTTCCCATTATAAATTTTTTTAGATTTTTTTATTTTAATTTTATTCTTTTCCCATTATATATAAAGATAGTTTTCCCTTTCCTTTTTGTAAGATTTTGAGTTCCACATTTTTCTACCTTCTACCATTTTCTTCCTTCCTGCCCCCTCCCCATGAAAGTGAGGAATCGGATGTAGATCATAGTCATACATACAATACATACATACAATACATACATACAATCACACAATCATGTTTAACATATTTCAACCTTAGTCATACGTGATAGAAAACTCAGAACAAAAAGAAGCAGAAAGAAGAGTGAGAAAGAAAAAAACAAAATAAATTTTCAAAAGTGAAAATAATATGCCTTGGTCTACATTCAGACTTAATAGCTTTTTCTCTGGATTTGGATAGCATTTTCTATCACAAGTCTTTTAGAACTGTCTTTCATCACTGCATTTCTGAGAAGAGCAAAGTCTATCATAATTGATCATCACACAATATTGCCCTTAATGTGTACAATATTCTCCTGGTTCTGATCAATTAATGCAAATCTTTACAGACTTTTCTGAAATTTGCCTGTCAATCATTCCCCAAATGATGGGCAGATCCAAAATTTCCAAATCTTTGCCACTACAAAAATAGCTACTATAAATATTTTTGTACATATGGGTCTTTTTCCCTTTCTTATGATTTTTTTTTTTTAGGATTTTTCAAGGCAATGGGGTTAAGTGGCTTGCCCAAGGCCACACAGCTAGGTAATTATTAAGTGTCTGATCCCAGATTTGAACCCAGGTACTCCTGACTCCAGGGCTGGTGCTTTATCCACTGTGCCACCTAGCTGCCCCTCCTTTCTTATCATTTCTTTGGGATACAGACCTAGTAGTGGTATGTGGATCAAAGAGTATGCACAGTTGTCTTTTGGGCATAAAAACTCAAGTGTTCCTTTTCCCATTTTTGAAAATATCCAGTCTGATGGTGATTTGCAAAAATAAAGGAAATGGTCACCAGGGTAGTTTAGGTTTCTCCCTTCTTCTCTCACTTCCCTTTTAACCATTCCTCTCTTTTTCAATTAGAGGATCTATTGAAGCTGGAAGTAGTACAGACACCCAGTAGGTTTTACACCTAACAGTTCAGAACTCCCAAGTACAAGTGATCATCCATGTCTCCTCTTGGATCAGGGATTACAGGCTGCTTTCTTAAATTAGGAAAAGGATGAGAGAGGGAAGCTGAGAACATGCTGATCACTTACTAAGAACTTCTTGGAATTTATGCAATTAAAAAAATTGAGATAGTGTTGGATTTGTGGATTAAGAAGTAAAATACATTAAACTAAAAGGCAACATCAGCAACTGGCTCTTGTTTCTCTGATGGTTTTATATTTAAGAATAAAATACTTGCTGACTAGTTGTATTTTTTTCAAAACTGCAGTGTCACAGGAGAAAGAAAACAGTTCCTGGATTAAATTTGTTCAACAGAAACTTGGCCCTAACTCTTCTTTCTTCTGGATTGTGCAAGTAGAACATAAATTCTTTTATATCTGGACCATATAGGAAAATGGAATCATAGGATCCAGAACTGGAAGGAACCTTAGATCACTTTAGACCAATGCCCTCATTTTACAGATGAGGAAACTGAGAACCAGACAGCTTGGGGTAATTTAACCTGGAGATTCCACAAGTTGTTAAATGGCAGATCTATATCCTCTGACCCTGCCATGTCACACCATAAGCAAGTAGCACAAAATCTGTAGTAAGGGTTTAATGAATGCTTGTTGATTGATTTACAAAGAGCCCTGGAAATGGAGTCAAAAGACCTGAGTTCAAATCTCCAATTCACTATCTGAGTGAATCCAGGCAATTCATCTGAAACTCAGTTTCCTTATCTTTAAACTAGGAAAATATCTTTGTACTACTCACCTCACCTTAGGAAAGTACTTTGTAAAACCTACAAATGCTATAAAGTGAGGGTTAGCATTAGAGGCGTCAACCACTAATGGGGAAAGGCTGAACAAATGTGACTGTGATAGAATACCATTTCCTATAAGGAATGATGAGCAGGATGCTTTCAGAAAAACATAGAAGACTTATATGAACTGATGCAAAGTGAAGTGAGCAGAATCAGGAGAACACTGTACATAGTAATAACAATATTGTACAGAGATCAACTGTGAGTAACTCAGCTATTCTGATCAATACAATGATCCAAGACAATTCTGAAGGATTTATCAAAAATACTATCCAGCTCCAGAGAAAGAACTTATGGAGTCTGAATCAAAGTATATGTTTATATACATTCTTTATGGGGGGGGGTAATCTGTGCTTTCTTTTGTAATATGGCTAATATGGAATCATACTTCATATAACTTCACCTGTATAATCTATATAATCAAATTGTCTTCTCAAGAAGGAGAAAGGGAGAGAATTTGAAACTCAAAATGTTAAAAAAAAGAATGATAATTTTTTTACATGTAACTGAAAAAAATTTAATGAAATAAAAAAGTACAGGGGAAGGGAAAGAGAAGCACTTTGCAATCTAGAAAAATGAAGTAAAATTTTCCCTGGCAAACTGAGGATGTGGAAAAAAATTGGTCTCTTCAGGAGGCAGTTTTTAATCTTTGTTTTGTTGTTATTATGGACCCCATTTGGTGGTCTGATTAAGCATAAGAAAATTTCAAAATAATGTGTTTTTAAAAGCATAAAATACACAGAATTAGGAACCAATTATATTGAAATAGTTTTCTGTATTAAAAAAATAAAAAGGGGCGGCTAGGTGGTGTAGTGGATAAAGCACCGGCCTTGGAGTCAGGAGTACCTGGGTTCAAATCCGGTCTCAGACACTTGATAATTACCTAGCTGTGTGGCCTCAGGCAAGCCACTTAACCCTGTTTGCCTTACAAAAATAAAAAATAAAAAAATAAAAAGAACTTCATATATTACCCAGGTTAAAAATTCTTATCACCTCTTCTAGTTCTAATATCTAGGATAGATATCTAATATCTTTGATAGTTTCAATTTCTCTAATGATAAAACAAAAAGGAAATAGGGGTAAAACTAGACAATCTCTAAAGATCTGGAAAGCCCTCAGCTTAAATTTCATGTACCAGGTGATACATCAGGAAAAGAAGACTCTAAAATTTATATCATTCTATGTTCTGAGTCTCAGGCTGAGGAAGTCAGGGCCTCACAAAGAGGCCAGTCTGAAAGGGAACAAGTGACCGCTTTGTGGACAAATGAGAAGGCAGTCTGATGTGGTGGAAAGAACACTCAATGTGGCTTCAGACAGAGGACAGTCCAGATCCATTCTTGCCTCTGAATCTTGAGACACTGGACACAGTGGCCAATCTAGACTTCAGTTAGAAAAAAGGGGGGGGGGGTGAGAAGACCTGGATTAGGAAGCTGCATGATGTAGTAGACAGGGAGAGTTCTGGATCCACAGTCAGGTTCAAACCCTAGATCTCTCATTTACTATGAATGGGACTGTGGTTTAAAATCAGATTTCCCTGGACTTGAATAAAATACAGGAACTGAACAAAGTAGATTCTAAACTCCTTCCGGCTTTAAGCATATGACCACAGGATCTCCAATAGGTCCTTTTCTTCCATATTTCTTATGTCCATTGTTCTAAAGTCTAGATTTCATTATTTTTTAAATTTCCTTTTAGGTTTTTTTGCAAGGCAATTATTAAGTGTCTGAGGCTGGATTTGAACTCAGGTATTCCTGACTCCAGGACCAGTGTTCTATCTACTCCACCACCTAGCTGCCCCTAGATTTCATTATTTTGAAGTGCCTCCCAGTTCAAACATCTCATTTTTGGATGTTTCTTCAGCTTTAATATTCTGTTCTAAGATCCTTTCTAGCAAAGGCATTTAAAGCTCTCTAATGCCTTCCAGTTCTAACATCCTGTAGATTCTTTTTTTCCTTCCAGCCCTGAGATTAAGGAATAGAGGGCAAAGGGTTAATTGCAAGGCTTTGTTTCTTGCCCTTGTCTGCATCCCTTCTATCCCCCTAATACCACATTTATATCTTCTAGTAAGGTCCTAATTAATTTTTTTGTTCTTTAATTTTTGTTTTACTCTTTTTCTATTTCTGAGAAAGAGTGGAGCATTATGAAAAGAACACTTGCTTGGAAATATCCTTCTGATGAATGAGCTATGCACCCTTAGGGAAGTCCCTTCTTTTTTCTGGACCCCAGCTTCCCCATATGAGGGAATCGGAAAAACATGATCTCTAAGGGCCTTTCCAAATCAGACTGAGAAGTTTCATGGGCAATTGCAAACACAGCCAAAAGAATGCACTTAGTAATAATAATTGTATAGTATTCATATACCTTCCTTATTTGTATGAGTATTAATAACTAGCTTTAAGGTATACATAGCACTTGCTTCACATCAGCCCTCTGAAATATACAATTATCATCATTCCCATTCTATAGAAGAGAAAACTGAGACTGACCTACAGATTTAGGTATTCTGACTTCAAGTCCAACATTCTTTCTTTCACAATGTCCTCCTTTTTAAAGCTTCTTTCACACCTGAATTCATACTACAAATCACCCTGGACTGATTTTTAAATTCTCCCCCTTACTCATCAACCAAGGTTACTTCCTCCCAATAAGAAAAACTTGTCTCTCCCAACCCACAGTGAGCTCACCTTACATCTAAAGAGTCAAAAGCACTGCAGAAAAAACAGAAGCCAGTAAATGGTAGAATTCCCCTGGCAGGACACTAGTGAGCTATGGTTTGCAGGGGATTAATTAGGGGATAATTCAGAAACATTTCAAACTCTAAACCTGTCTTTTATCCTGCTCACAATAATCACTCATATCAGAAGTTTTTATCTGGGGGAAACGAGATTCCTCATTTGTGGCTACGCCATGATTCTTAAGGTGGGGGGGGGGGAATAATGGAGAGAAGGATTTGGTGACACAGAGAGACAAGACACAGAAGATAGATAGTTCCTCTCAATCCCTAAAAGCAGATATATTCCCCACCAGCGACTGACAGGTCACCTCCCCCAGCCAATTAGCTAATTGCCTGATATCACTCCCCACAGACTGTGAAGCAGCTGTCTCCTCAGCAGTCTGACCACCCCAGAACAAGTTTAGCTGTTCCTTTGGAAGACCTTACTTAATTAGATAACAAGCCTTCCAGATCACACCATCTACCTCCAAAGCCCAAGGTCCTTTCTATCTCCAACTATGTTATTTAGTCACTCTATGACCTTGGGGGCAAATCATTTACCCTCTATGCACCTCAGTTTCCTTCTACATAAAATGATAGAGATTAGAATAGATTAATCCCTAAGGTCCTTTTTGGTCCTAAATTCTGTGATTCTGTATTCTAAGGTCCCTTCCAGCTCTGACATTTATGTTCTAAACATACCGTTCCCCCTTTTATTTGAAATTCTGAATTTGAACATCAAATAAAACGAGCATTTCCAGATTCACTGGGGAACAAGAGAGACTTGTATATGAAATTTTTCTGAATCTCTACTATGTAGAACTTGCTTTTCTAGTATATAGCAGATTCCACATGTAATTTTCAAAGCTATCCCTGTTTGTCTGTGATTCCTCCTGGCCTTCCTTCAGTTCTTTTATAATTGTTTTATTTTTTGGTGGGGTAGGGAGGGAAGAGAAATTTTATCTCTAATGCCCTTCTCCCTCCTGTCCACATTTAACTGAAGAAAAGAATTTAATAAATACTATTGAGCAAAAACCAATTTCCCATCTTGTCCACATTTAAAAATGTCTCGTTCCATCTCCATCTCCTTTCAGTTAGGTAGCATGCTTCACCACTGGTCCTCCATTATGTAGTGGGGGATCATTGATAAGAGAGGTCTCGGGATTCCTTGCAGGGGGACGGGCAGAAAATCCTTATTAATCATCTTCTGTAAGGCAGTTAGGTGATGGTACAGTGGATAGAGCACTGGGCCTGGAGTCAGGAAGATCTGAGTTTGAATCCAACCTCAGATACTTATTAAGCTATGTGACCCAGGGTAAGTCAACCTAGGACAGATTGGAAGTGAGTCCCTGAAAGCTCTTTCTGACTCTAAGATTTGATTGAGTTGGAGAGTTGTTTTAGAAGAGAATGAATAAACTCAAAGGTATAAGCAGAGGGTCAAGAGAAAAATTCCTATCAAAATGACAGTGTTACCTAGGGACATAATGTGTAGAGAGGCTCCATTATTTGGGGGGGGGGGTGAAATCAGACTGGGGGCCAAGAAACTAAAGCTACTTAATTTTTCTGGGCTAAAATGAGAGTGGGATGGTATATCTCCCCCCCCAAGAGATTTTCTAATCATAACAGTTCAGTTTTCTATAGTCTAGGTCATTCACCAACCAGCAAAGCAGTATAAAGCCTGGATCTGAGTTGAAATCAAATCATTTTAACCACTGCCTGCCTCAGTTTCCTCATCTGCAAAAGGGGAAAGGGGCTGCAACAATAATAGCACCTTTCTCCTAGATAAAGATTAAACAAATTAATAGTTGTAAAAACACTTTGCATTCTTTAAGGAGTTAAAAATGCTACCCTTATTATCCAAGCTCTGATTATTCATGCTTCTAGGAAGTCATGTTAGTCTTTAACAAATTGGTGAGATTTCATCATATTGACACCAGGAAAAGAAAGGACCCTGAAAGAATTGGATGGAGAATTAGGAGGGAAAGGTCTGTATGAACTGACACTCCCCAGGTTTTGGGGAAGGGCACCACCCCACTTAATGCGTCTCTGGGCAGCTGGGGCACTGATGCTGGAGGAAATTGAAAGACTGCCTTTCCCAATTCCCCCAGACATTCTCCCTCTCCCCTCCAGATATCCTGTCTGATTGCTGTTTGGGGACTGGACTGTTGCAATGCGTCCCAACTGCTGGTACTGTTTAAGAATGCTTCAGATTTTCCAGCTTCTAGGGGAGGAAGAGGAAAAGGTCAGTATATAGCACAGGGTCGTCCCTATGGACAATGAGACAAACTTTGCCTACTAATTCTGCCAGACTCCAATCTTGAGAAAGCTGGTTTTCCCCCTCCACCCCACCTTCATTCTAATTCTGTACAAATAAAGAGTCTTTACTCTGGAAAGGCCCTCAGAATACAGAACACAAAAGCCTGACCATAATTAGATAGTCTACTAAGGAATAACAGAGCTGAAGGGAATCTTAGATGTTATCCAGTGGACTGGATTCTAGTCCCACCCCTTCCTTTTACTGAGAAGAAAACTGTGATTCAGTGGAAAGGTTTGTTCAAGGTCACCTAACCAGTGGGTGTCAAAGTATTGCCATCAACACTGTTACAAGTGTTGGAGGAAAGTTCAGTTGTGACTCTTCTTGATGTCCTTTGGGATTTTCTTGGCAAAGACCCTAGAAAGATTGACCATTTTTTTCTACAACTCAATTTATAGATGAAGAAACTGAGGAAAACAGGGATTAAATGACTAACTGACCCTTCACACAACTAGGAAGTATCTGAGGACAGACTGGAACTTGGGAAGATGAAACTCCCCAACTTCAAGTCTAGAATTTTATCCACTTTATCTTGATACAAGTGTTCACTAGCATTCAGTCCAACAATTTAATTCAATTAGACAATTATTAAGAACTAACTGTGGAACACAGGACCAGGGATTAGAATCTATTATTATTTTGGAAGAACAAAGGATAGGCAGAGCTAGTTCAGTTATAGTAGAGTTGTTTCTTAATTCTCTTTAGACTAATCTTTTAAGGTCTACCTCTTCCATGATGTTTTACTTACCACACCAGGCCATAATGATATTTCCCCAAAGTACTTATTTATTGAAATTAAGCATAGCTGGTCTGGCATTAATAGGAATATATTTATATGTATATTTTTTGTATGCACAAACCATAAACTCCATATATTCTTTCTATCGATCACCCTTAACCACTAATTCACTGCCTTGGACAGTGATAAGTAGGTGTTGGCTCTCTATGAATGGAGAGCTTGAGGTCTCTCCCTGACAGAAGCATTTCACTGAAATGCTCTCAGCTAAGAAAAAAGCAAAATCTTTTAAATGCATCCCAGTTGTGGCTGTGTAGGCTCATCCAAAAGTTTTCCTCTTCATCACATGGTTCAAATCTACTTAGAAATTGCATCAGCAAAGTACTCAGGACAAATTTACAAAGACTGGTTCATTGTCCAGTCCTCCATCACATCCATATCACTAAGTCCAAGGCTAATGTTCTTTGCCTCCTTGGGTTTATTATTTCCTGTTTTAGGTGGAAGAGACGGGAGATGTCTAGACATCTTGGAATGGTCAGAAGGTAAGGGTACTGGGATGTCTGCAACTGGAATACATGCTAGGCTTTGCAACCAGCTGGTTCAGTATCATGGCCTGGGTCCAGCAGTGGAGGAGAGTCAGAGTCATCCATTGATTCTACCAGGAAATGTTTGGGAGAGTGAACTTAGATAGTATAAGTATACCATCATATCATCTGCAAAGAGTAAGTTTTGTTTCCTCACTGCCTATTCTAATTCCTTTTATTTCTTTTTCTTCCCTAATTGCTAAAGCTAACATTTTTTTAAAGAAAGATTTTGTTTCAAATTTTACAATTTTCTCCCTAATCTTGCTCCCCTCCCCCAAGAAAGCAGTCTATTAGTCTTTACATTGTTTCCATGGTATACATTGATGTAAGTTGAATGTGATAAGAAAGAAAACATATCCTTAAGGAAGAAACTAGTATATGAGATAACAAAATGACATAAATTACACAATAAGATAATGATTTTTTTTAAAATTAAAGGTAATAATAGTCTTTGGTCTTTGTTCAAACTTGACAATTCTTTCTCTAGATACAGATGGTATTCTCCATCACAGATAGCCCAAAATTGTCCCTGGTTGTTGCACTGATGGAATGAACAAGTCCATTAAGGTTGATCATCACCTCCAAGTTAGGGTGTACAATGCTCTTCTGGTTCTGCTCATTTCACTCAGCATCAGTTCATGCAAATCTTTCCAGGTTTCCCTGAATTTCCATCCCTCCTGGTTTCTAATAGAACAATAGTATCCCATCACATACATATACCAGTTTGTTAAGCCATTCCCAACTGAAGGACATTCACTTAATTTCCAATTCTTTGCCACTACAAATAGGGGTGCTATGAATATTTTTGTACAAGTGATAGACCCAGTAGTGGTATTGCTGGATCAAAGGGTATGCACATTTTTGTTGCCCTTTGGATGTGGTTCCAAATTTCTCTCCAGAAAGGTTGGATGAGTTCACAATTCCACCAACAATGCATTAGTGTTCCAGATTTCCCACATCCCTTCCAACATTGATCATTGTCCTTTCTGGTCATATTGGCCAGTCTGAGAGGTGTGAGGTGGTACCTCAGAGATGTAAAATTAACATTTTTAATAGGCATCCTTATTTCATCCCTAATTTTTTTGGTAATGCCTCCAGCTTATCTGCATTATATATAATGCTGATGGCTTTAGATAGATACTACTTATCATTTTAAGGAAAATTCCATTTATTCCTATGCTCTCTTTCTTGGTAACCTTGTAGCCACTGGCAGCTTGAGTTCGGTGCTGCCCCATGAGAAATCATTATTTAGACTCAGGAAAGCAAGGGTGGAAATAAAATAAAAATTTCCCTTTATTCTTTCCCCTGCATCAACCTCATCATCTCCCCTAGGCTAATTATCATCTTTATACAGATGATTCATAGATTTATCCAGGTCATATCTTCCCTGAGCTCTAGTCTTCAATCACTAACTGCCTCCTGGACATTCCAAACTATTATGTCCCAGAGATAGCTTAAATTCAACATATTCAAAATACAACCCTATTCTCCTAATTTATTTTACTCCCTTAATAGAACCTGCCTATTTCTGTTGAGGGCACCATCATTCTTCCAATGATCCAGGCCTAGAACTCTGGCATTAAACTGACTTCTTATTTTTCCTCACCCCAACAGCTTCTCAATCTTGCCTTTTCTATTTTCACAACATATATGACATCTTTCTCTCTATTCACAAAGCTATCACCTTAGCTCAGATATTCATTGTCTCTCACCTAGAACATTAATCTCCTAATGACTAGCCTCCCTACCTCAAGTCTCTATACTCTAAACCATCCTCCACACAACTGTCAAGATGATTTTCTTAATCCAATCAGATCAAATCAAACTCCTCCTTCAATTCCAGTCTTCTATTTGGATCTCAAAGTCCTCTATAACTTGCTTCCCCTCCCCTTTCCAGTCTCCTTATAGAGCTCTTGGTTTGTTTCTTGGGTTCCATTCTGCTTTGCAATGAATCATGACTCAGACTTGGGAATGCAGGTTTTGGAAAGAGGATACAGATTTATTAAAAAAAAAAGTTACAGCACATTAAGAAAGTGAGAGAAAAGTTAAGAAGAGCTTAAAGAGAAGACCACGTGGATTGCTGATTAAACTGGTCAGAGCTGGCCAGGGTTTCAACAGGAGACTGGAAGGTCCAAGAGGTGGAGAACCCTTTCCTCCATCTCTTTAAATTCTCCCTCAGAGTCCATGGAAGGGGTGGTGACCCAAGTCCTACATTGGAGATTTTACTTTTATATTGGGGGGGGTTCTCTTTTGGGTGCTCTTGGGTGTTTCCAGAGCCTGTGCTCCTGGGTCACCCCACCATAAAATAATGCAATTCAAATCAGGTTGAAGGTCAGGCCCTCAGGCGTGGCCTAAATTAGATGATAAAGGAAGAAGGAAGATTCCCTTAACAAGGCAGATGAAAGATTTACAAAGTTTGTCCTCAAATGATCACATACCCGCTATGCTACTCCTGGACCAAGACATTTCAGACTCTAGACATTTGTACTGCCCGTCTGTCAAAGTCGGTATGCTCTCTCTCTCTCTCTCTCTCCTTCACCTGACTTCTGTCATTTCTTTAGGGAGATGTCCCTAATCCCCTTTAATTTTAGGGTCTTCTCTCTGCTAATTATATCCAATGTATCCTACTTCTATCCTGGTGGTACCTCATCCTTTCATATGTCTCCTATTAGATTGGAATCATCAGGAAAGCAGAAATAATGTTTCACTCTTTTTGTACTTCCAGTGCAGAGTACCCCGGAGGTGCCCATTCAGTCCTCTGACTGACCATGCTTCTAAATTTCTTCATAGCTTGACCTGAACCTATCTATTCATGCTCCAGCTTTGTGCCTCAGTCCTTTGAATTCCTTCCTCACTTCTACCTCAGGACAAGCATTTATTAAGAACTTACTAAATACAGGAGCTTTGGATTCAGAGAAAGGCAAAACACCCACCCTGCCCTCAGGGAGCTCACAGTCTAATAGGCAGACAAGATATACAGAGAATGGATGATGGTAATCTGAAGGTTGCATGGCTTTGGGAAAAGGAATTGGGAGAAGGTGAAACACTGGTAGCCTCTCTTCCTCCAAAACTCTGTTCAGGGGCCGGTAGGTGGTGCAGTGAATAGACCACTGGCCCTGGAGTCAGGAGTACCTGAGTTCAAATGTGACCTCAAACACTTAATAATATCTAGCTGTGTGGCCTTGGGCAAGCCACTTAACCCCATTGCCTTAAAAAAAAACTATTAAAAAAACTGTTCAGTATCACAGGAAACCTTTGCTGATTCCCATCCCCTTGCCCAGTGACTGCTTCCTTCCCTCTCTCTCTCTCTCTGACTTTGATATATTATTAACTGACATGTTATACATTCTCCTCCCTGCCAGAGATAGTCAATTATAAAAGCTCCTTGGGAAGAGGATCCCACCAATTTTTTTTGGTTTTGTGTGTCAAAACGCACCTGATAGGTGTTTAATAAATGCTCTGAGGTTGACTGACTTTCCCAAGCAGCCTCATTATGGTCCTAGGTACAAAATATTCTTTCTGGCTTGTTTTCCTAAGGGCCTCTCTCTTAATCCTTTGATATTCAAATCATTCTTCTTTGAAGTACTTATCTACAATCAGTAATATCCCACAACAAAGTGATTGACTCAGATGGGTGGGCTTAAGCTCCAAAATTCTGTGAAGGAGGCCAGAGCTGAGGAATTTTGTTAAGTGGTCAGTTTATTAGTTAATTTTATTTATTTTCCAAGTGGTTGGTTTATTAGTGTTTTGAGGAAAGTTTAATGTTATAAGAATTTTTGCTGGTTGCCAACCATAGTTTTAAAGAGAAACAACTTGATAGGGTTGGTCTAAGAGTCTGGATTGTAGTTCAGTTGTTTCACTCATGCCTCACTCTTTGTGATTCCATTTGAATTTTCTTGGCAAAGATACCAGAGTGGCTTGCTATTTCCTTCTCCAGATCATTTTACAGATATGGAAACTGAGGCAAACTGGGTTAAGTGACTTGCCCAGGGTCACATAGCTAGGAAGTGTCTGAGGCTAGATTTGAACTTAAGATGTCCTCACTCCAGGTCCAGTGCTCCATCCATTTGACCTAGCTTCCCAGGAGTCTGGATTCTGGCTCAGTTACCTAGGGCAAGTGACTTAACCCTTCTGTATCCCTAGGCAACCCTTTTAAAATGTAGTCAGCAAAATTTATTAAATGCTAACTATCCCATATCAAAGATGAACAGTGAGGGCAAGAGAGGAAAAGGTGACAGAAATATTAAATACCAATTAGGACACATAAGTATCATCTTCTGAGTTCACAGCTCTCACCTTTCTGGCATTAAGTGGGATTCCTAACTATAGCTTCAAGAGTAGGGGCGCAGATGTGGGAAGATGGTGGGAAGAATACCAAAAGGAATAGCAGAAGGCTAATTTAAATTGTCAGACTGGAGAAAAGTAGACCTCAGGGTGATAGCCATTTCCAAGTATATGGAAGGACCCGTCCTGTGGGAAAGACTGGCTTGGCTTGGCCCCAGAGGGCAGAATGAGGGGTGCTGGGTAGCAGTCCCAGAGAAGCAACAGTTTTCAACTCCATGTAAGGAAAGGTTTCCTAACAGGATCCAAGGGAATGGTCTGCCTCGGGAGGCCCAGAGTTCCCCCAGAGGCCAAAGATTTTCAGTCCCAGAGCTGGATGTGTCCCCTATCCAGATGTGGTCCAAGGGATTCCTGTTCAGGAAAAGGTCAATTTAATTGTACTTTGATATCCCTTCCAGCTCTGAGGTTCTATAAACCTAGGTCAAGGAAGGTAAGACTTTCCAGGCTTTTTTCTTTTTAAAAAAATTAATTAGACGACACTTTTCAAACTCTTTGAAGTTTTTTTCCACATCAAAAGGAAAAATAAATCTTAGTATTTTGGGCAGGGGGCAAAATTTTAAAGTAAATAGTATCAAAGCTAAATTTATATTGGTTTGTAGCCCTGCTGATGAGGTATGGGAGAGGGGAGGGGGAAGGTGGAACTGACCAACCTGAGAAGAAAAATCGGATATAATAAATAATAAAATAAGTAAATGTTAGGCTGGTAAAGAAGCAGAATATTAAGCAAACTTGGTTAAGTGATGTCTGACAAAAATCTCTCTTTTTGTTTCTGATTCATATCACAGTAAAACAAAGGACATAAGTTTCTCCCTCCTAGATGAGGATAGTTGTCCTATTTATTTATTTATTTTTAGGTTTTTACTGGGCAGTGGGGTTAAGTGGCTCGCCCAAGGCCACACTGCAAGGTAATTATTAAGTGTATAAGGTCGGATTTGAACTCAGGCACTCCTGACTCCAGGGCCAGTGCTCTATCCACTGCACCACCTAGCGGTACCCTACTATTCACTTTTGAACACAACCCTGGAACCAAAGACAATGTAATCCCATGAGGACAGAAAGGAACTGAATTCAAATAAGGTACCTGTATTCAAATTTCAAATATGAAAAAATTTTTGAGTAGTTTTAAAGCATAGATATAAAGGCCAATGTTTATAAGGAAAAGTCAAGGACCACACCAACAGATTAGGATATTTGTGAGGTTTCTAAATTCCTCCCTTTCCAGTAATCAACATTAAGTACCTATAATGAACTTGGAAGTAAGCTAAACTAAGCCTTGGGATACAAACACTAAAAAATAAAAATACTGCCTTCAAGTAGCTTACAACAGACAATACACAAAAGGAAGCTGAAAGGGGAGGAGGTTCCAAGATGAAGAAGTCCTAAGGACTGCAGGTGGTTGAGAAATGAAATGATGGTTGACTTTCCCTAAAAAGGCCTTTGGGAAGAGTTCTTCCCTCCTCCTCTAATCAGAAGGCAAAAGTACAAGTACTGATGTAGGGTGAGTGCTTGCAGAATCACCATTTTATGGGGGCAAAATGGAGAAATTACTTTCACATATCTCTTAAGACCATAATAGAGGTTCTTCAGGACCTGAGGGCTTTGGTCCACTATCAAGATTGTACATGAAGGCTCTCCTGCTTGGTAGATTTTAATTCTTTGCTACCTTGCCTTCCAGATCATGCTATGACTTTAGTAAAAGTGACACATCCCACTCCTCACCTGCCCCAAAAGAAACCCAATCAGTGATCTTCCACCCTCTGGAGAGGTTGTTTTTTTTTAAGATTTTATTTATTTTGAGTTTTACGGTATTCCCCCCATTCCCACCCCTCACAGAAGGCAAGCTGTTAGTCTTTATGTTGTTTCCATGGTATACATTGATCTCAGTTGAATGTGGTAAGAGAGAAATCGTATCCTTAAGAAAGCAAAATAAAGTGTAAGAGATAGCAAAATCACATAATAAGATAGCGGGCTTTTTCTAAATTGAAGATAATAGTCTTTGGTCTTTGTTCAAAGTCCACAATTCTTTCTCTGGATACAGATGGTATTCTCCAGTGCAGATGGCCCAAAATTGTCCCTGGTTGTTGCACTGATGAAATGAGTAAGTCCATCAAGGTTGATTATCACCCCTATGTTGCTGTTAGGGTGTATAATGTTTTTCTGGTTGCTCTGGAGAGGTTTGAAGAGAAGTTGAAAAATAATTTACATGAACTTATCTCCTAGCTTTGCCAGGGGAAGATGGGGAACAATTTGACTGAAGGTTACATGTGATTTCAGACTTAATAGATATACTGGTTAGCTTTTCTGAATGGATTTTCTTTTCCTTTGTAAATTTAAGTTATAAGGGAAAGTTCACTGAGTGGAGGAAGTGGAGAGGGAGCTGGCAGCTAAGAGAGTACAGGACTTGTAGTTTGGTAGTTCAAATTTGACTTTAGACATTTACTAGCTGTGAGCACATTAACTGTGGGATGTATTTGCTTCAGTTTCTTCCTTCATCTGCAAAATGGAGATAATCATATCTTCTACCCCACAGGATTGTTGTGATGACCAAATGAGGTAACATAAATTAAATTGCCTTGCAAACTTCAAAACCTCATGGAAATTCTAGCAAATAGTAATATATATCTGGACATGAATGTGTTATAAAAATAAAAGGAATCAGTGAATTTTTAAAAAACTGCTAGAAAGAGACAGTGAAGAACCTTTTCTCCAAAAAACTCAACAGGAGCTACTGATCAAGTACAATACTACATGAGTATTGGGGAAGGAAAGAATGAAATACTCTGAGATATGGGCATTGTCTGAATCCCCAGAAAAGACAAACTATCTGTGAAGGAAGGAACTGGGAACAGGTGTGAAGCAGTGGGTCTAAAATTCCCAGAGGTATTCTGTCCTCAGAGTCAGTGGAGATTCCTTGTGTAATCCTTCCAAAGTCCAATTGCTCAAGAGCTGGTTCTATCTCCAGGTCAGAAAAAAGAACAAGTAAATTTCCATCTTCACAGGAGCCTCATCTAATTCAGTTGTATAAGTCATAGGCCTGTACAAACCCTTATAGGAGGATGACCTCCCTTGATGTTATATGGGATAATATTTAGGTTGTTATTGTATAAATGAAATAGTTCCAAACTTTGAAGCTTTGTGAATCCAAGTGCCTATAAGGGGGAAACTATGTGGTTCCTCTTAGTAGTAACCTGAGAGTTCCCAAATTCTACAGGTTGGGGAGACACCCCAAGGGTTTCAGATTGACAGCTAATCTTCCCAGGTTCAGGCTGACACTTATTTGTTCTGGTGACTTGAATTAAACAGGATTTCATCTAAAACTGAAATGTAAACAGACTAGGTTAAGGAGTGATCTTCCCATTATAACAATTTGACTGGGAGCCCAACAGTTATACCAGTCAAAGAGATGAATTCATTCTCATGGTTCTTGAAAGTATGATTAATTCTGGTCAATAAGCAAATTTTCTAAAACTCTTGGGTGCCTAAAAACTGATTTTCACCACCTCATTAAATAGAGAACACCCCATCACCATGCTTAAGACAAGGCTGGCCAGCCATCTGCCAGGGATGCTATAGAGAACCAATTCTTGTCCTGGGTACCCTGGCTTCTTTTCCTGGAAGAACTACTGAGCAAGTTACTTCCTGTCACTGGCCTCTCTGTTCCCTCTCCATTTGTGAAAAGGGAGGAAAACCACACATCTGAAACTGCTGCTAAATCCTAAACCATACCACTGAAACTAAAGAAGAGCTATGGTGAGAAAACAATTCTTATTCACTTCACAACAACCAAGCCCTGTAAAGAGCTATCAGATTATACATACAGAGAAGACACCTGGCCCTATAGCGTATTCCCACAGAACAGCACCAAACAAGGCAAAATGTGCACGTGCGCGCGAGCACACACACACACACACACACACACACACACACACACACACACACTACAGTCCCCAGACTTGGGAAGATTAGATAAGTAAAATGAGCAGTCCCCAAATCTTCCAACATCATCATTAAAAAAAAAAAAAAGGCTCCTGGACAATTGCCCCTAGACAGGAGCCTCCTCTCATTAGGCATCTCTCCTTAAGTGTACTTTAACTGGATTAAGGCATTCTGGTAGGGGCAAGGGCAGGGCAGATGACTTAATACAAACAGCAATGGGTCCGGCAATGGGGGTTCTAATCCCAGGTCTAACATTAGCCAGCAGTGTGATCTTAGCAAAAGGATGTTTTCTTTCTGAGACTATGTTCCCTTTCCCTTAGAAAGGACTAGAAATCAGGGGTTTCAAGCTTTTTTGTGAATCTCAGGTCCTCTGGCAGTCCTGTGAAGCCAGATCCTAAACTGTCCTTTCTCAGGACAAGATTTTGTTACCTGCATAAAATAAAATACATAGGATTACAAAGAAAATAATTGAAATATACTTATCAAAATGTTAAAAGAACAAGTTCATGGAGGCCAGGTTAAGAATCCCTGAATTAAATAGTCTCCAAGGACCCTGGCTTTCTATCTGTCCCAGCTAAAGGCCCATCTTCTGTTAGAGGACTGGGACTACTTCCATCCTTTTTTTTTGTTGGATTTCTTTTTTTGCAGGGCAGCGGGGTTAAGTGACTTGACCAAGGTCACACAGCTAAGTAAGTATTAAGTGTCTGATGCAGCATTTGAACTCAGGTCCTCCTGATTCCAGGGCCTTGTGCTCTTTCCACTGTGCCACCTAACTGCCTCTACTTCCAGTTCTTCCTGTACATAGTTGCTTGCATGAACTAACTATGAGTTCCCAAGGAATTCCCAAAGTGCTGAATAGCTCAGTTAAATGGAGTGGTGAATATAGCACCCTGCCCTGGAGTTCATGCCTCCTATTGTTAAGGGCCAATGCCAGGAGCTCAGAGAGACAGAACAACAAAATGAACATAATAAATGTCAGTTGATCAAGCTTGTATTTTATATCTTGTGTCCTCATAGTCTGTGTTCTAACACATCTTTTCAGCCCTAACATACTAGTTTCATGCTAACCCAAATTTAACTGATTATCCTATTAATATTCAGTCATATCCAGAAATAGAAAGTTGGACTGTAAGCTTTTTTTGGCTGGTTGGTTTTTTTGGAGGAAGAAGAGAGGAAGATAGGGAAAAAAATCTGAGAGTAGGGAATAGTCACAGGCTTTATGGTTTTTTTTTCCCCAATCAGGAATAGAAAGGGATATAGAAAGCAAAAGACAAAAGCACATCTACTTTACAGTTTTTCCAGGGACATCCACTACGTGGAAACTAACAAGATTCCTCTTTTCTAGAGAATAATCAATGCTCAGGATCATCATTGTGGACCAAGACGAGAGAAGAGTGGAGAAGAGCTGGGTTGAGTCCTGCACTCCCACAATATTAACCAGTCTGTTGTGTCTACCCATGGCAGGATGGAGTGGACCTGGGGCAGTTAGAGTTAACTGTAGATTGATCTGAATGAAACTATGCATCCTTTTGAATAAGAAGGATATAGCTCAGGGATCTGTTGTGGAGCTTCTGAGACCCTGGGGACCTTCCTTGCTTATGGCTTTTATCTTCTTGGACTGCATTTTTATCATCTTAGTAACTACTTTTACCTAGGTTGCTAGATAGGATTTTACAAAAAGAATTGTTTATCTGACCCCTCCTGAGCTTTGAGTAATCTATTACCCCAGACAAGGAACCATGACCAAACTAGTCATCAATAGTGGGAAGGCAATTATAAATGTTTAATTTGTCCAGAGACCTCCCAGGCAGCAAGAAAAAAAAGGGAGGGTAGAGAGGGAAATAGCTCACATTTCCATAGTGCTTTCTCTTTTATAAAGCATTTTTAGAATAACAGTCTCAAATGTGGGAGAAACCTCAAAAGTCTGCTGGTGCACCTAATTCATTCCCAAGGAGGAATCCCCTCTGCAATATTCTGGATAATGGGGAACCCACAACTTCTTGAGACAGTTCATTTGGGGGGGGCAGGGGGAATAGTTCTAATTAAAGGGATTTTTCTTTATACTGAGCCTGAGTCCTCGCAGCTCTCATTCATTGCTCCTTCTGCTATTATGACATATCGTGCTTCTAGAAAAGAATAGGCTTTATTTCTCTGCCTTTCAAATGCTTAAAGCCTCACCTTCTTTCCAGATCTGCCCTTCTTTAGGCAAATTATCCCTGGTTTCTTTAACTGACCCCTATACGGCATAACCACTGGCTTACCCAAGGTCCTTCCTAAAGTGTGACATCTGGAATTAAGCATATTAGACCAGATCGAGTTTGATTGAGGCAGAATACAATTTGACATTTGTGACATTTATCCTTTTAGTAACCCTATTTCTGTTGACTCATTTAGAGATTGCAGTACAACAAGCCCCAGATGCTTTTCAGACAAGCTAATTATCCACACTTTCCTTACCTTGTACCTGAAGCTGTTTTTAAATACAAGTGTAAAACTATATTTTTCACCCTATTAGACTGAAACCAATGTTCTAGCCTGTCATTCTTTCTAAATCCTGACTCAGTCTTCCACTGTGTTAGCTATCCCTCTCAGCTCCCTGTCATCTGCAAATCTGATAAATATGACATTTTTCTTTATAGAATCCCCTGAGAAAAACTGTTAAGGAGCACAGTACCAAAGATAGATTTCTGAGATTCTCCATTGGAAACCTGATTCCAAAAGTTAATGGTTTCAAGTAAGTAGTGGTCACCTGGTAGATAAGAGCACTGAATTGGGAAACAGAGAGACCCAAGTTCAAGTCCCATCTCAGACACTTTTTGGGGGGAAAACTAGAGCATTTACCTTTTCTCCTCCATCTTTCAAGTAACCCCAGTAGTGATAAATGACATCTGTCAGGATCCTAATTTTGTAGTTCATCTGGGCCTGGTTACTGTAATTCTTTTTTCATTTCAGAGGATTATGTGACTATAAAGGTGAGGTCAGCTATAGAATATCTTTGAGAGTTTCTACCTATTCCCCTCTCCTATTTTGGTTTAGAATGCTTTGGATTTGTGTGTAAATTAATCTTATAATGATTTCCTAAACTGGGAGTTGGATAGTGCAATTGCTATTATTCTCATATTACAAAGGAGGACACTGAGAGGTTAATAGACTTGGCAGGGGTCAAATAGCTAGTTTCAGAGCTGGGATTCAAATCCAGGCCTCTCAAGACTCCAAGTGAGATACTATTTTTACTATACTATGCTGCCTTCTCAACTCCCACAGTCTGACATTCCCCAGAGCTGAATTTCTGAAGGATTATGTAGAATTCCTGAACAAGGCGTCTAGTTCTGGGCTCTCCCCCAATTTAAAGTTGATCATCACTGCATAATGAGGCCAGATTGTCCCAGTCTCTCCTCTTACCTCACCCATTTCCTAATTCACACCTCTCTGCAGAAAGCATGTTTCTCACACTAGCCAAGGATTACTCTGCATAGAGGAACAACTGTCTGAATTTACTCTTAGAATTGATAGATTTTGGAGAGAAAAATATGGAATGGGGGAGGAAAGGAGAGAGATAAAGAGGGAAAGAAGAAAGAGAAGAAGAGAGGGAAAAGGAAGAAAGGGAAGGAAAGAGGGAGGAAAGGAGAAAGAGAGGAAGGGAAGAAGAGAGAGAGGAAAGGCAAAAAGGAGGAAGGAAAGAAGGGAGGGAAGAAACAGTGGATAGAATATTAGGGGTCATAAGACCTGGGTCCAAGTCCAAGTCCTGCCAACTCACTGACTTTGTAGCCTTTTAAAATTTACTTAATCTCTGAACTTTAGGCTCCTCCTATATAAAATGAGAGATGATACATATGGGTTGGATGGTTTTCAAAAGAATTGCCAACTATTAATACTCATATGAAAGACTGATCTAAGTCACTAATAAGAGAAATGCAAATAAAAATAATCCTGGGGTTTCACCTCACACCCAACAAGCTGGCAAAGATGAGAAGTTAATGTTGGAGAGTTGTGGGAAGACAGGCAAATTAATACACTGTTGATGGAGCAGTGAATTGGGCCAACCATTGTGAAAAACAGCTTGGAAATATGCTAAAAAAGTGACTAAAATGCTTAGACTATTTGACTCCCTGATAGGTATAACCCAAAAAGGTCAAAGACAGTAAGGATCAAAATATCATTGGTTAACTCTATTAAATTATTTTAATAGAATGGGGGGTTATGAAAGGAGAAACATCTCTGGAAATGACTGCAATGCAAAAACAAAGGCATCAATAAATTTTTTTAAAAATAAGATAAATTATGAGTTAGACAAGATGGTTTCTGTTGCTGTTGAGTCATATCCAACTCTATGTGATTTTATTTGGGGTTTTCTTGGCAAAAGTACTAAAGTGTTTTACCATTTCCTTCTCCAAAGTACTTTCTGATGAGGAAACTGAGGTAAACAGAATGAAGTGACCCTCCAGGGTTACACAGCTATTAAGTATCTGAAGCCAGATTTAAACTCAAAAAGTCTTTCTGACTTCAAGTCCAGTGTTCTACTTCTTCAGATTTATTATTATTTAATTCAATTCAAATGCTGTGAGACCACAAATACATTAATACACTATTGGTGGAAATCAGGGTGATCTAACTATTCAGGAAAGTGGGTTGGAATTATGGGAGGAAAAATTTTTCAACTGTGATTGGTCACAAGTACTAAAGTATGTTGTAAGCATGTACTCCAAGAAGGTCAAGCAGAAAAGAAACATATCACTTCCCCAGTGTTCCATAAGCTTTAGTACTTTCAACTATCAATATTTTCATGGAACTTTCCTTGATGAACCAGAATTGAAAACAGTGATCTGCCCATTTACTAAGAGGATATTGTATTTAAGGATTTTGTGTTAGGTACTGGAAATGATAAAGTACTGGCCCTCAAGAAGCTTATAGTCCTTTATACTTGAACTACCTACTTCACAGGATCTTTGTAAGGATCAAATAAAATAATATATATACACGTGTGTGTATGTGTGTGTGTGTGTGACAGTTTACCATTGACTACTGCCTTTCATTTTGCATGAGGAAATTAGATTGGCTTTGCTTTTCATATATGACAATCTAAGATTTACAAAGTGTTTTCCTCATAATAATCCTGTGAAGCAGGGCACCTAAGTGGCACAGTGAAAAGAACACCACTCCTGGTTTCTGGAAGACCTGAGTACAAACCCAGCTTCAGACACTTACTAACCCACTTACCCTGGGCAAATCACTTAACCCCATTGCTTCTAACCACCCTTACCCCCCCAAAAAAAAATCCTGTTAAATCAGAGGGGTCAGAGTGAGGACCATTTAGTGGAAGTTACAGAGAAGCAGATTATCAGCTCAATATGAGGAGTTTCCTAAAAAGAGCTGTGCAACTATGAAATCTCCTGAGATGGGTGTGTGTGTGTGTGTGTGTGTGTGTGTGTGTGTGTGTAGAAACTATAGGGGGGAAAAGAGTGAACTTACTCTTACTGTCCTAAAGCTGAAGGGAAATGACCACTTGTTCAGGATGCTGTACAAGGGAGTGAGTATTCCTGCTCCAAGTGCTGGGGGAGATGCAAGCTTTAGCTAAGATACAGTTCCTGCCCTCACTAAGATTTCTAATCTAATAGGAAAAGAAGACAATTGACTAGAGAAATCAGGGAAAGTTTCCAGAAAGGGTTGGTTTGGGGATATCATTATTATTGTTATTATCATTATTATTATTATTATTATCTTTTATGCATTGTAAAAAAAGTCCCTTACTTAGAAGGCTAATGACATTCACTCCACCTGTCTTTCCTTTAGAAAGAAAGCTAATCAAGAAGAGAGGAAAGGCAAAAAGGGGAAGGTTAGAGATTAGAAACATGGTAAGCTATTTGAAAAGGAGGTCAGTTTGCCTAAGCAAAGTGTTGGGATGTGCAACTGATGTTTATGGGAGGTGAAAAGTAGGGACAAAAGGCACATGGTCTCCTTTTAAAAAAGAAAAAAGAAAAAAGGAAGAAAAAGAAACCAGCCCATGGAGTCATAAATTCCCTAACTAGAAAAAAAAAAGGCCAATTAGCCTAGTTTTCATGCCTTCGAAGAGAAGGAAGAGGTCAAAAAGATTATTCATTTTACATGGAAACTGAGGGTCAAAGAAGTGACTTACAGAAAGTCACATAGGTACTAAATATATAGAAAAGTCACAATTTGAATCTAAGTCCCCTAAAGTCAAAGGCAGTTTTCATTCCTTGCTAAGGAAAGTGCTTCCATTGGGATTTATCTTCAATGAGCATGAGCTTTATAGGAACTCCACAGAAAAATAGAGATTAGGGTAGTGGTGAAGACAGAGAGGAAGAATGAGAAGAGGATGTGAAAATCACTGATCTAATGAATTCAGGAGGAATACTTTGTGGTCTGACTGACTAAAAACAAGAGCTCCATATCCTTGCTCTGATACTACACCACTGGGTGAAGTCACTTTTCCTCCTTTAGGTCTAAGTTTCTTCATTTATATAATGAGCAGTAAAATTTTTATTGGTCCTTTCTGGGTCCAAATCCTAGGATCCATAAGGGCAGGAACTGTCTCCATGTCTTTGCATCCTCTAGAACTCTGAGAAGGGACACTTAGGAGCTCAATAAATGCTGTGAGACCACAAATACATTAATACACTATTGGTGGAAATCAAGGTGATCCAACTGTTCAGGAAAGCGGATTGGAATTATGGGAGGAAAAAATTTTTCAACTGTGATTGGTCACAAATACTAAAGTATGTTGTAAGCATGTACTCCAAGAAGGTTAAGGACAGAAAAGAAACATATCATTTCCCCACTGTTCCATAAGCCTTAGTACTTTCAACTATCAATATTTTCATGGAACTTTCTTTGATGAACCAGAATTGAAAACAAAGTGATTTGCCCATTGGAAAAATGGTGGAATGAATGGTGTACGTGGTTATATGGAATACTATGGCTCAAACAATGAATATGAAGAATTCAGAGAAACATGGAGGGAATCATGATGCAAATGGTGCTGTTGACAGAGAAGACAGTGTTTTTCTTTGTTTTAAGGGATGTGTTTCAGGGAGAGGCAGTTATGTTAGGAACTAAAGAACAAGGGTAATAAATTTTTTTTAAAGGGGAGAACCTCTCTCCTCCAAAGTTGCTGCCACCTGCATTCTTCCCACCGCTGCCCCACCCTCCATGAACAGGAGGTAACAAGACTTACTTCTCCAGTTATCTATCCCCATTGTCAAAGATAGAGAAATGTGCTATTTCCTTGGCTCTCCTTATTTACTTCATTTTTTCAAATTACTGAAGAAAGGGCAGCAATCCCAACAAACTGAAAGTCAAAATAATTTCCACTTGTGTTTTGGGGTCAGAGAAAGGCAGAGTTTGACCCACCCTCTCCATGATTCCTGATTCAAAGTAGTTCATGTTCATTTCTGTAAGATGGGGCTTTCTTCGCAATGACCCTGGGAGGAAGGGAATACAATTCAATTCAATTGAAAATAGATTATTTATTATTATTAAATACCTACTGTGTGCCAGTCTTTATGTTAAGAGCCTAGAGATAGAAAAAAAAAAAGAAGCAAGACATTCCCTGCCCTCAAGGAGCTTATGGTCTAATGGGGGAGAATATACAAACAAATTTTATAAAGCTAACTATATGAAAAGTTAAGAATGGGAATTATTGGAATTAAGGGAGGTTGGGGAAGACTTCCTGAAGGTAGAATTTTAGTTAAGATTTAAAAGAAGTGAGAGAGGTCATGGTTAGAGAGGAAGAGGAAGGAAAGTCCAGGCATGAGGAACAGCCAGAAAGAATGTCTTTTTGCGAATATGGAAACTGAAGTTCAGAGAGATGAAGAGATCTATTCAAGAAGAAGAAAATCTCAGCTTTTTTTCTGGGTTTAAAGTCAGAAAATCTGAACTCATTAGCCACCATCATCACTCATCCAACCTCCTTTCTTATGTCCCTATTTCTGCTAAAGATATCATCACCTAGATTCAAAAGCTCATTCCACCTTGTTTCACTTTGCTACAAATCTCAGCTCTGCCAACCTACTCTACTTGAGTGATCTTTGAAAGAGGTACTTCGGGGCAGCTAGGTGGAGTAGTGGATAAAGCACCAGCCTTGGAGTCAGGAGTACCTGGATTCAAATCCAGTCTCAGACACTTAATAATTACCTAGCTGTGTGGCCTTGGACAAGCCACTTAACCCCATTTGCCTTGCAAAAAAAAAAATACCCTAAAAAACAAAACAACCAAAAAAAAGAGGTACTTCATCTTTAAAACGTTTTTCACATTTGTAAAATGAAAAGAATTAGGTAGATGATATAATGAGGTCTAGGCTGAAAGAGATTTTAAAGATCATTGAATCCAAACCTTTAATTTTACAGGTGAGGAAACCAAGCCCCTAGAGGTAAACTCAACCATAGCTTCAACCTCCAAAATCCTGTGATCAGAGATCACAGAAAGAATTGAAGCAAAGAACTGAATCCCTGTTTCCTAATTATAAATCTAACACTTTTCACCACACTCTTCTGACTTTAAGACTAGGCAGCCTTGGGGAGAAAAATTGCCCTCATCCCCCAAGGATTCTGGAGGAGGGCAGGTCCAGGAGGAAGCTGGGCATTTTGTCAACTCTCAGCATTTCAGGACTGACCACCCACTACTTTCCCAGAGGCCTCTAGCCAGTGGAGAGGGGCCAGAAGGACAGCATGTCTGCTAAACAGAAGGCTGGGCCACAGATGGCAAAGGTAAGAGCCTAGTTTAAAAAAAAAATGTGGCGTGTTTAGTAAGACAGACGCGTGCTCCCTCACTCCTTCCTTCTTTGAGCCTCTGATTTCTGAAATGTATTGGTGTTTTCTCCATTGTGTGCTGGAAAAGTTGAGTGCCGGGTCAAGCTGCACGTTTAAGTTAATTTAATGTCTTGCTGTTTGAGAACAGCTGTTGTTCCTCACCACTCACATTCAGGCCAAGGGAACAAAGCTCAATGGGAATGGGCTTTAGCAGAGAGAAAGCTTGAGTTTAGACTTAGAAGACTTGAGTTCCAGTCCTGACTATCAAGAGTTCTGCTCCTGTAGGCTAATCTCTCCTCTTTTTCTTCACTTGTAAAATAAAGGATTTTTTTTCTTTTCCATAAGAATTTTGTTATTATTTCTTCTAGCTCTATAAAGTAATCCTTTGGTATGGCACTGAATGAGTAAAAAAAAACAGATATTAGATTCATTTTTATTATATTGACTCATCTTATTCATGAGCATTTAATTTTTTTTCCCTTAATATTTAGGTCTATATTCTGTAAAAAGTTCCATGTAGTTCTACTTGTATACTTTTTGTGGTGGCAAAAAAGGTAGAAACTGAAGGTATGCCCATTAATTGAGGCTGAACAAATTATGATATTTAAATATTATGGAATGATAAAGGAATGGTTTCAGAGGTACCTGGGAAGCCATGGACTGGAGTATGAACTGGATTATAGAGTGAAGAGACCAGAATCAGGAGAATTTATAAAACATCAATATTACAGAAATTAATGGTTTGAAGACTTTTATAAATGAGAATAATTTAAGCAATAAAATCAATACTTTAAAAACAACTTTGAAAGCTCTAAGAACCATGATCAATTAAAATGACCGTTCATGATTCTGGAGGATCAATGATAAAACATGCTTTCAAAGACATGGAGGAGATGGGTTTATGGTACCATTAATTTTTGTGTGTGTGTGTGTGTGTGTGTGTGTGTGTATACATGCACATACCTATTGAGAAAATTTACTTTCAGTGTATGCCTATCTGTTTCAAGGATTTTTTTTTTAATCTCTCTCTTTTTTTCCAATGAGGTGGGTGGGGATGAGAAGAAAAATAGATGTCTGGTTGTTTTTTTTTAAGAGGTGGGGCTGGTGCTACAGACTTGGAATGTTGCATACACTTTCAGATGAGATCACTATATTATTAGCTTTACTTAATTGTTTCACTTTGTTACAAAAAGACCTCTCTCTGAGTAGGGTATAATTTGTATTGTTTGTAATTTAAAAACAAAACACCTCAATAAAACTGAAAAAATAAAATAATATGAAACAATCAGTCCTAAAGGTCCTCTTTCAAAGAGGTGAAGGAGTGTGCAGACCATTGAAAGATGGCACATGGTGAACTTTCAGAAACCAGTAATGGAGAGGAAGCCTGGCATATAAGAAAATGAAAAAATTCCTTGAACTTGGAGTGAAGAAACCCAGACAGTGTCCCACACAGAGTTCTGGTACCATGGGGAAGTCACTTAAGTTGTAAGTATTGGTCTTCTCATCTCAACCAATTATAGGTTTCTTCAAGGAAAGTGCTTTAGAAACCTTAAAGGGATATAAAAATGTATAATAAGAATTTTTTTGATCCAATGAGAAGACTGGATTATGTGGTTTCTAAGGTCCTTTATTCCTCCAACATCCTGTGTTTTCAGTGATTCAGGTATCTATCTACTTGATCTAATCTACCTAATGACTCTGATACTTTCTAATATGTCACAATCTATCTTGTCTGTTGGACCATTGTTTTATCAATGGCTTGGACTCAGCAAGTCCCAAACTGAACTCATTAGCCACCATCATCACTCATCCAACCTCCTTTCTTATGTCCCTAGTTCTGCTAAAGATATCACCACCTAGATTCAAAAGCTCATTCCACCTTGAATCTTCACCAGTGGTCAAGTCTTGTCCATTCTTGTTTTTGAAAACATCTCTCCCATGGATCCCTTTTCTACTCATACATCAACTACCCTATTAACCATCCTTTATCACCTTTTAGATGGACTAATTTTAGAACCTTCCACCTGCTCTCCTTGTATCTTTTCTCTCTAATCCCTCATCCAGTGCCAAATGGATATCTTTAAGGGATCTATTGAACCGTGTCATACTCCAGCTCTTGCTTGTCTTTCTAGGCTGATAATACATTACTCTATCTCCATTCACTCTATAATTTTCAATGACTCACTTTTGACTCTGAGATAAAATAGGTTTCTCAGTTTGAGCTATGCATCCATAGACCACAATCTGACTCTAATCCATGTACACCATACCCCTTCAAATTATCTACATTCAGGTCAAACAGTTCCATGACATTGTCATTCCCTCATCTGGCATATCTAGGCCTTGGTCCACTATGCCTGGAATGCCCTGGCCTTTTATTACTCTTGGAAATTGCTAGTCCCTTTCTAAGGATTGGTTTAAGTGTTTTACCTCTTACCTACCTTTTCTGATTTCTCTTTAGTTGCTAGCATTCTCTCCTGACCAAACTAAACCAAAGCAAGCCCCACTCTTTTTACTTATTTTGTATTTATTTATATTGACTTACTTGTAAACAAGTACATTTGTACATGTTGTTTATCCTCAGGAGAGGGGAATCCTGTTAGATTTCTCATTTTCTGCACCTCTGGAACAGGATCTGAATGCTTGCTGAATTAAGTTTAGACACAACCTTATTTGCTACAAATTAAAAGCTATGAGTCTGAGCAAGTCAACCTGCTTGCCTCAGTTTCTTCATCTGTAAATTGAGCTGTAGAAGGAAATGGAAAATATTCTAGAAGCATTACCAAGAAAACCTCCAATGCATCCCAGAAAGTCAGTCATGTTGGTAATAACTGAATAACAATAAAAGCCCTATACTGCCTATAAATAGGAAGATGAATCCATTGGACCTCCACAGTCCTGAAGCTCTGAAGCACCATGGAAAAGAGGGAAAGGGAAGGAACAAGCATTTATTAAACACCTACCAAATGCCAGGCACTATGTGTGCTAAGTACTTTACAAATATTCTCTCATTTGATCTTCACAACAACCCTGGGATGTTATCACCCCCAATTTACAGTTGAGGAGACTGAGGCGGAGAGAAGTTAAGTGATTTCCCAGAGTCACTCAGTTACTATGTGTCTGAGGCCAGTTTTGAACTCAGGTCTTTTTGACTCTGGGTCCAGATTAATTTATGCTAATTCTTGGCTAAAACATGGAGATGCTTTGAAGTGATAAAATTTCCAATGAGTTCTTGCTGGGAAAGCACAGCATTCCAAATGTTTCCACAAATCCCAACTGACAAATAATTCAAATATACCCCAATCTACCATGCTGATATGGGAGCTGTTGTTGAAAATTCTTGGAGCTTTATAAATACATTGGGGACTCTAGTTTGACAGTGATAGAAATGAAGAAGCTGTGAGAAGCTATTCTCAGTAACAAATGTTTTCAGGTAGGGTAGACCTGCCTAAATTCTATGACCCCATCTCAACATACTCCTCCTTCCCTCACTCCAAAACTGTGCAAATGTTCCACTTTGTTTTGTCACCTACTTGCAATAGCACCATTAATTTAGGAAAAGGAGATTCCCACCCCATCCCTTCACACATTCCAGTCAATAGGAGATAATTTTAGTATGTGGAATATATGAAGAAGTCTGTGCAGCTTACCAGAGTTGGGAAACTGCAGCTTGTTTTAGTTTTGACTGAATGGAGGGTTCAGCCTCCTTTGGGGAGGTAGATCAATTTTGGTTAGGCAAATAACTTTTTAGTTAGAGGAACCTGGTCAATGAACTCACCCCCTTTAATTTTGATTGGGTGGAGGCTCAGCCTCCTTTGAGAAGATAGATCAATTTTGGTTAGGCAAATTAATTTTTCAGTTAGAGAAACCTGGTCAGTGAGCCCATCCCCTTTTATGATTGCAGTACAACAGAGTTCAAAAACAGCTTTTTTTTGCAGGGGAGCACCTAATTTGTTCCTTGATCTCTTCACAAGTTCCTCTAATCTAATTCCTTCCTTTTATAGATGAAGAAGCTGAGTCCCAGGGAGAAGAAATGACTTGGGCCTACTCAATGATTCATACTCTCCTGTCCATTCTTTCTGAGCCCAAAGGTTTCTCTGGGGGATGACTGAGATCTTCTCGTCCAATGAATAGAGTCCTTCCAATTAGCCAATTGCTACAGTGGAAAATACACCAGATTCAAAGTTAGAAAACTGATTTCAAGCTCTCAGATCTTCTATTTATTGGAGACCCAACTTTGGGGAAGTCCCTGAGCCTCAGTTTCTCCTGCCAAATAGAATAATATTGGTACTACTTAAGCTATATGATTGTTTTGAAGAATATTCCAAGTCTAATTAATCCTGTTTGCCTTGGTTTCTTCATCTATAAAATGAACTGGAGAAGAAAATGGGAAATCATCTCAATAGCATTGCCAAATGGAGTAATGAAGAGTTGGATACAACTGAAAGTACTCAGTAAATCAGTAGCAAAGGAGTACTCACATCAAGCTTTCATTCAGCCATACATCATGCTATCTTGAAAAATAATACAAATATTTGGATCAGAGATGGAGATAGTCAAAAGAGAATGGGTGACTAAACAGAACTTGAGGAAAAACTGGAAAAGTGGCCAAAATACTGGATTTATCATCATAAAACCTGGGTCACCCCTAGCTCTGTTACTTAATTATGTGACCTTGGGCAACAGTTAACTTCTCTGGGCTTGAGCCCTTCATCTGTCAAATAAGGGAGTCATATTCAATGATCTCTTAGCTCCCTTCCAGCTCTAAATTCTTGGATAATTCCTTAGCCCATATAATGAAAGAGGAAGTACAGTAACCTTTTTTTTCCTTAAGGGACTTTTTTGGTTCCTTCCCATGAAACTTTATAAGAATTTGAAGGGGGAGGAGAGTGATTTTTTTCCTTCTATTTTTAATTTTTTTTAAAGAAAAAAAAGAGGAAGGAACTAAAGCTCAAATGTTCCCATTGATTGGCTAACAGTGTTGCAGTGGAAGACTCAAGTTCTGTCCCTTCTGGCTGGGAGTCAAATTGCTGCCTCATTCAGCATCATCTATTCCCAAGATGCATGAGGCCACAGAGTGTTTGGAGCTTGGCTTCAGGATCAGCTGTCTGGCTGTACCCCCACAACCCACAGAACCTGCCAAATGAGACAAGGAAAAGCAGAGGGCTGGGGAGATGGTTTCTCCAGACTAGAGCCTAGTCTGGTTCAGATGATTACAAAGCAGATGACCGGGTGGAAGGGGTGGGGGTGGGGATGGGGGATGAAACTGTTTCCTGCTCCTCTGTCCTTGTCTTGAAGGGCAGCCAGAATATAGAGAAAAGAGAACAAAGCCTTGAATAAGAAGATCCAGGCTCTGTGACTATTTGACCCCTGGACAAATCACCTGACCTTTCTATGCCTCAGTTTCCTCTCTATAAAATGAAGAGAAAAAGACTTGGGCTCCTCATTCTTGTGAGTTATTGAGAAGAAAAACCCTTGACAAACCTTAAAGTAATAGGGTCAGAGCAGCTAGGTAGTGCAGTGGCTAGAACACCAACCCTGGAGTCAGGAGTACCCAAGTTCAAATCTAACCTCAGACATTAATAGTTCTTTAATAATTACCTAGCTCTGTGAACTTGGGCTAGACACTTAATTAACACCACTACTTTGCAAAAAAAAAAAAAGATGGTAGACTCTAGGTGCTGTTGGTGGGGATCTGCCAGTTTATGTTCCCTAGAATAACCCCTGAGTTGAGGTTTTAGAATATCTAAATTGGGATAAAGACAGATAAGAATTGGGGGGGGAGAGAGCTGAATTATGATCATCTGTAATATCATAAGTATGTCATTCTCTACCCATACATATCAACTTCACTGAGAATAACCTAGCATGCTGGGTGCATGGCCACACAACCATTATAGGACAAAGAGGAGACTTGGTGGTCTTGGTTTCAGCCCAGTGACAGCACCGAGCTACACCATGGTACATCTCCCTAAGTCAAGATGGATCATATTTCTAAATTGGAACACTGAGTTGCATAGGAGAAATAATTGTTCTCCAGAATTTGGTCTCATTCATCTCATCTCCAGCTACTCTCTATCTGTCTCAGGACATCATCCTCACTTCTACCATCCAGCTAAGTACCTTTGATCATCTTCCTCTCATCACCAATCCTGTCTCTTCTTCTGAAATTCCATTTCCAGTCTCCTTCCTAGCTTGGTTTGGAGCCTATCCTCAATTCAATGACATAAATTAAACATTCTGTAATACAAGTGTGGCAGAGAATACTTCTTCCTTCACTCTGACTCCAAACCCCAGTTTGTTGGGAACATGAATTTCCAGTTTAAAGATTTCCTCCTTGGTCTGCCATCTTCCTTCTGCCCACCCTGGAATGTCTAGGGAATTTTAATTTTCCTAAATTTTTTTACCAGAAACAGTTTGGCAAAGGCAAGTTTGTGGAGGAGGTTTTAGCTAAATGAACACAAAAACATGTGTTCCTGGGAGCCTGTCATTCCTAATGCCTTAAAATTAGGCAGAGGGAAGTAGAGACTGCCGCCAGGCTAAAATCAATGAAGAGGAAGGGGAAAACATGTATCTAGTGACATAAATGCATAGTGGCAGGGGTCTCTATGCTGTCATATGACCAGAAACACTTTGGAGACAAAGAAACTGTACTTGTTCTCATAAATCTTTTACACAAAAGATCCTACTTAGGAATTTTCAACTTTTTTTTTTTTTTTTTTTTTTAGGTTTTTGCAAGGCAAATGGGGTTAAGTGGCTTGCCCAAGGCCACACAGCTAGGTAATTATTAAGTGTCTGAGGCCGGATTTGAACCCAGGTACTCCTGACTCCAGGGCCGGTGCTCTATCCACTACGCCGCCTAGCCGCCCCAATTTTCAACTTCTAATCAACAGTGGAGTTAAATCCAAAGACCTGGAACCCTGACCCTAGGCTCTGTTGGAGCAAGGCAGAGTGGGAGAGTGGAAAGGGCCATGGATTTGTCATTAGTAAGGTATGACACTTGTCTCAATCTAGGCACATCACAGAGGGAGTCTGAATACAACACAGGTGGTTCCTACAATTATAGGGTCATTATGAAGTTTAAATGAGAATGTGTGTGACTCAAAGTAATATAAATGTCAGCTACAGGTTACTTTATTCTATGTTGCTTCTTACTTCACAGAATTGATATAGCAAAAGAGGGTAAAAGATGACATAAATCATTACATTTCAGAGTTAGTGGGATTGCAGTGACCATCTTGTTGAATTCATTTAAGAAAGGAAAACACTACAACCCATTTCACCCTTACTCTGTTTGGGAGAGCCCCCCCTCACACATACACATATACCTTTCACTTTTAGAAAGTTCAACTTTTGAGAAATTTTTCCAGACATCAAAACTAACTAGGGGCGGCTAGGCGGCTCAGTGGATAGAGCACCGGCCCTGGAGTCAGGAGTACCTGGGTTCAAATCCGGCCTCAGACACTTAATAATTACCTAGCTGTGTGGCCTTGGGCAAGCCACTTAACCCCATTTGCCTTACCAAAAAAAAAACAACCTAACTAAAATTGTGAGGTAAGGCCAACAATGCCACCACTTTTGACCTTGTAGGGCTAATTTCAGAAAACCACTTTGAAAACTGAAGTATTTATCATTGAAATCACATTCTATCTTTTCTCAATATCTACCACTGGAGTGATAGTGATCTCTAAGACCAACAAAATACTTTGTTAAATTCTGAGGATACAAAAAATTATCTAGCGCAGACTCTGACATACAGTGGGTAGTTTATAAATGCTTGTTCGTTGATGACACAGGCCCTATACAAAGTCCCTTCCAGATCTGATATTTTGATTGAAGTAGTGCTGCTGGATTCAGAATCCAAAGACTGGGGCTCAAATCCCAACTTTGCTGTATACTATCTTTATAAGCTTGGTCAACTCAGAGTCTCATTTTCCTGATCTGCAAAATGAAGGTACTGAATTAGAAGATTTCTAAAATCAATTCCAGATCTAATCTAGATGGCACAATGGATAGAGTATTTGTCCTGGAGTCAAGAACATCTGAACTCGAATCTAGTTTCAGATATTAGCTATGTGACCCTGAGCAAATCATACAACCTTTGCTGCCTCGGTTTCTTTTTTTTTTTTTTTAGGTTTTTGTAAGGCATTGGGGTTAAGTGGCTTGCCCAAGGCCACACAGCTAGGTAATTATTAACTTTCTGATCTGTATTTGAACTCAGGTCCTCCTGACTCCAGGGCTGGTGCTCTATCCACTGCACCACCTAGCTGCCCCCATTGCCTCAGTTTCCTCAACTGCAAAATGGAGATAATAGTACCTAACTTCTGGAGGTGCTATGAGATAACTGTAAAGTGCTTCATATTGTGCTTGGTACATAGTAAGCACCATATAAGAGGTTGGTAGTTATTATTACTTTTATGAAATTTTCTAGGAGTGACCCTGAATAAGTCATTTAATCTCTATCTCCTACAATGACCTCATCTGTATACCAAGATAATGATAGCAGCTACCAAGAAGGGTTTTCAGCATCAAAGCATTTAGCCCAGTGTCTAGCATATAGTAGGCACTTAATAAATGCTTGTTCCTCCTCACCAACACCTCTGTCCTCTGCCTCCAAGTCCTAGGGTCCTGAGCATTCAGGCTATCCCAGAGATGTCAGGACCGGAATTGGACTTTGCACTGTGTCAAGCACACAGGATCTACTTAATAAATCTGACTGTTGGCTAACCTGGGTTCTCATCACCTCTGTGACCTTGAGTAAGTCATTTGCCCCAATCTAGATGCCAGTTTTCTCATCTATGAAATGAACTGGTAGATGATCTAAGATGTCTTCCAAGACTGTGCTTGCTTCTTTACCCTTCCTGCTAATCCCCACAGGGGTTTTACCAATTCCACAGCCCCTACCCTCCACCACCATCTCAGTTCCAGCAGAGCAGGTAGTAACACCACAAAGTAACAGAGGGATAGAAACTGAAGCACAGGGAACTATATCTCACCCAACATCCCTTAGATAGGTAGACAACATTGAAATATAGCTATTCCTTCCTCATTGAGGAGGTTAAGATTTCTGGAGATCTGAAAAATCCAAGTAAAATTTGTTGGTCTTCTCTTCATATCAGAGAAGATGTCTGACTTTTTTCTTTTTTATTTTATGGGGTGTTTTCAGTACCTTATTGTAAAATTTGGGTTAAGTTATAGGCTCTGCATCTTCTGCCGGCATTCATGTAGTGTAGAGTCTTTGGTTTGCACAAAAGTCCCCCCCCCCAAAAAAAATTCCTATTTAATTCCTTGTGCTGACCTGAGATATCTCAAAACCATGATGGAGAAAGTCTATGTGAAAGAATTAACTATCCTAATAACTGTAACTGCAGACAATTCCCACCCACCCCCCACCCCCACACTGGGCCTTATCTTGAGACCCAGTTTCCTTCTCTGAAAAAGGGAAAGGTTGAACTTATTCGATTATAAGCTCCTTGAGGGCAGGGACTCTCTTTTGCCAGGATTTGGCATATAGTAGGTACTTAATAAATGCCTACTGATTGAAATAGATGACCTGGAAGATCCCTTCCAACTCTGAATTCTAATGGAACGATTATAACTGAGATCTACATGTAGGCTTTGAGATCTCAATAAGCTTCATGATAAGGAAGCAGGCAGGGTAGGGATTGTTACCACATTTTATAGGGTGATTTTACAGAGAAGATTCAGAGTTGCCCAATGTCACTACAAATAGAGAGTTCCAGAATTCAAACTTTCATTCCTGATACTGACTCGATTTCCTCCTTTGTAAAATGGGAAGAATGAGGCTTGCTCAATCTGCCTCACTGGGGGATGAGAAGACTAAAATTAGACAACATATCTAAAGTGCTCTATCAACATGAATTTTTCTTAAAATCCCACCATATAAGCCACAGGCCATTCTGCCCAGCCCAGCACTGCTTTGTTTCTATATAAGCACATGCCAGGGATGGGGGGGGGGGGGGGAGGACACCCAGGAGGCCAGAAAAACACCAGAGAACACTGTGCCCAGTAAAGCTTTTTAATCTGACCTTTCCTTCCCCCAAAGCCATCCATCGTCCTGCTTCTCCAATCAAATAGGCTGTGCTGGGCACTTAAAGAGAGGACAACTGTGACTAGTCCTTTGCTTAATGCTGCCTCTTCGTCAGGACTGGGGAGCAGAGTTAATTACCTCATTACAACATAATGGAAAACACAGCACAGAAAAGCAGCTCCCAGGGAGGATGTAGCCCATCGCTCTCTCTCCAGCTAAGCTCAGCTGCAAGTTAACCCTTCCACACTTGGCTCATTTCCAGTTGGAGGAGAATTCTGGCTCATCTTGGCATCTAATGCATCAAATGTCAGAGCTGGAAGGGCCCTAGAAGGGCAGTCAGTCAACAGGCCTTTATTAGGTGTCCTACCCTATGCCAAGTGTAAGGGATGCAAGTTAAGGCAAAACCAGGTCCCTCCTGTCAGGGAGCTCATTCTAATGAGGGAGAGAACATGCAAGGAACTAAGCTAAAGCAGGATATATATATACAGAGTTGATAAAGGTCATCAGAAAGGGGAAGGAAGGGTGCCTGATCTTGGGAGGATGGGAGAGGTCACCTGCAGAAGGTGGGATTTTGGCTGATTCTTGAAAGAACCCAAGGAAACAGGTACAAAGATTGGGAGAGAAAGGGAAGTTAATTAAGAGTCCATGAAAGGCAAAAAGGGGAGGATATGAAGAATTTTAAATGCCAAACAGAAGACTTGATGTTTGATGTCCAAGGTCCTAAGGAGTCAAGGATTGACAGAGTTGGAAGGAGTGATATGATGTACTTTAAGATAATGGCTGTGGCAGCCGAGTAGAGAAAGTTTAGGGATGGGGAGACCAACCAGAAGGCAGACAATTTCAATAATCCAGGTAAGCAGTCCCGAGGGCCTAAATTTTGATGGAACTTTGTTAGGAGAGAGATGGAACATATATATCTATATATCTATATATCTATATCTATCTATCTATCTATCTATCTATATATATATATATATATATATATATATACCTTCAACAATACTAGGGGGATTAGGGGCTTTGGGGATTGTAAATAATGCATTCTATGTTTGACATGCAGAGTTAGAGGCATCTCTGGGACATCTGGTTGGAAATGCCCAATAAGCATGACAGTACTGAAAGTCTGGGGAGAGGTTGGAACTGGATAGAGAGAGCTGGGAAGGTAGTGTTCAGTGCTCCCAGGCTTAATTCCTTCATTCATGCATTCAGTGATCACTTACTAACCATTTGTTATGGAGCATCATAAATGACCTTAGGTGAGATAAAAAATTTCTGTAAAAGGAGTTACTTAACTCTGGGGTTTAATGGAGAGTTAAAAGTCCAAAGTAAACATTACAGAAAGGGGTGGTGGGAATAAGGTGGGGTGGTCATGGTGGTGGTGATGTAAAGAATAGGAAAAATCAATAGCACTTAAAATGCCTTTTTAGGATGGGTGAAGTATTCCAGGCACTAGAATAAGCAAAGACAGAGAATGAGAAAATTTCAAGTAACATGGTGGGAAGGGAGAAGACAAGGAAGGGCTGGATGTAGTTAAATTGGACTATAAAGTGCATAGAAGGAAATAATCCAAGATATGGTTGGAAAGGGAGAGTGGGCCAGGTGGTGGAGGCCTTGATTAGCAGGTAGAAGAGACCAAACTTTCCTGAGAAGATCATAGGGATCAATATAAGTTTTTGAGAAGGGGATTATGACCAGATCTAAATGATGAAAAGGACAGTTAGTTGGTAGATTGAATAGAGTGCTGGACCTGGAGTCAAAAAGGTTTCATGAGTTCAAATCTGTCCTTAAAAACTGTGTGACCCTGGATAAGTCACAAATAGGGTTCTCTTTGCCTCAGTTTCCTTACAAATAAAAGGAGCTGAAGAAGAACATGGCAAGAAAAACTCCAAATAGGATCACAAAGAGTCCAATACAACTGAAAATGACTCAGCAACAAACAACAACACAACTGGGAAAATAGTGCAAAGCATGGAGTGAATGGATTTTCCCAACAAAGTCTTTCCAAGGCAGATAGAACATATCAATCTCCTTTCCCTTCTCCTCCTATCCTCACATTCAGTTTTCTTGAAGACGCTTATCTGAATTCAGGCTTAGATGGAGTTGTCCTTGATCCACCTCAAAACAACATCTAGACAACATAGAACAAAAAACTTCCAGATTGCCTTACAACAAACCTCACATTTCAACAGTCTTCATTTCTAAACACAATGCTTCTAAGAGCTCTGAACCCAGATATGTATGTGTGTGTGTGTGTGTGTGTGTGTAGATACACACACACACACACACACACACACACACACACACACACTTTTTTTTTCCTCCAAGTCCAGGCCTATGCTTGTTTATTTGTGGGGAATTCCTAATGAGTAAATGTCTGCCACTCATACAGGTCAAATTCCTATATCCTTGGGGCAAAAGGTTGAATGACTTGTCCTTGGTCATAAAACTAGCATGCTTATATTGGCAAAATTTGAATCCAGGTCTTCTGATTCCAATCCTGGAAGTGCTGTGCATGCTGAGCATGCACAAGTTCAAATCCTGCCTGGGACATTTACTAGATGTGTGACTCTCTTACCTCTCTGTGACCTGGTACACCCCCATATGAAAAGGGCTAGAACCTGTCCAAAAGTACATTTGGAATACAGGAAAGAGGATGAGATTTAGGTGGAGTTGTTTGACCTTTTCTGTCATGGATTCCTTTGGCAAACTGCTGAAGTGTATGATCAGTTCCCATTTCAGAATGATGTTTTTAAACACATAAAATACACAGGATTGCAAAGAAAAACCAATTCTACTGAAATAGTCATCAAACTATTAAAAGAAACAAATTCATACACTCCAGGTTAACAATGCCTGAATTATAGAGACCTCCAAGGATCTGATGATGGATCTAATGAAGAATGAGAATTCTTAAGTGAGGACAGGATGGTCCCTTCCAATGAACTAAAGGGTTATCTTATCCTAGGAGGACAGATTAGATTTCTTCTGGTTGAATCCGGAAGGCAGAACTAAAAATCAATGAGTGGGAGTTACAGAGAGGGATGTTTTGGCTTAGCATAAGAACATGTTTCCCAATAAACAGAGCAATTCAAACATGGAATGTACTTACATTTAGAGGCAGTAGGTTGGTTCCACATCAGTAAATGTCTTAAGTGGAGCCTAGATGATTATACCTTTTCCCTCACCCTACTACAGAGGACATTGCCAATGAATGCCATCTGTATCTTGTTTGTGAATTGTCTCCCCTATTAAATGGTGAGCCCTTTGAGGTCAGGGACTCTCTTGGACCTTTCTTTAAAACTCCAGAACTGAGGCAGCTAGGTGGCACATTGGATAGAGCATCAGCCCTGGCATCAGGAGGACTTGAGTTCAAATCTAGCCTCAGACATTTAATAATTGCCTAGCTGTGTTAAGTAATTTCAGCAAGTTACTTAACCCCATTGCCTTAAATAAAAAATTTAGAAAAAAAAATATTAAAAAAAACCTCCAGAACTTAGCTTACTACATGTTTATGAACTGAGTGAGAAATGGATTATAGATGACCTCTGGAATGTCATTCCAGATCTGAAATTCTGCAATCCATTCACAGGTTGGAATAAAACATCTCTAAAGGCTCTTCTAACTATACAATTCTATACTATAACTATATCTTAAAGCACCTACTTGAATTCTCTAGGATGAGTGAAAGCAAGCCAGAGTAAAAGGGACAGGCAAACTATTTAAAAGCACTTACTTCCCTTGAGGCAAACTCTCCCTCTCTCTGACTTAGTTCTCATTGTGGAAGACTCACTGAATATTCTTATCTTACAGGTTTCCAAGATTCAGGGAAAGTTTTCCTGGAGAAACTAATTTGGTTTGGAATACTTTCAATTTATTACAGCTAGGTGGTACCAAGCGTGGAATTAGAAATAAGCATCTTCCTAAATTCAAATCCAGCTTCATTTAATATCTGTGTGATCCTGCGTCATTTAACCAGTTTCCTCATTGGGGACAGAAATTGCAAACCACTCCAGTATCTTTGCTAAGAGAACCCCAAATGGGGTCACAAAGAGTTGGACATGCCTGAAACAACTGAACAACATGTTTTTTAAGTGCAGTTTGTACTTTGTTTTTGAAGAAGACCAGGACATCAGGGAGGTGATGCCATGACAAGCACATGAATTGGATTGGGGGGGGGGGGGGCTGTGCTAAGTCACCAGCCTCACTTTCTCCTCCAGAGCCATCTGGGTTCAGTGACCAGATAGATGTAAATCAGAATGACTTGGCATTCAGGGTTAAGTGACTTGCCCAAGGTTACACAAGTGTCTAATGTCTGAGGTCAAATTTGAACTCCTATCCTCCTGACTCCAGGGCCGATGCTCAATCCACTGTACCAACTAGCTGCCCACTAAGAGAAGTTATTAGCATGTCATCTCCCTCATAAAGTCTATTATAAGTCCCCTGAGGGCAGGTACCTTGTTTTTGCTTTTCTTTTTATTTCTAAGGTTTGAAACCATGACAGGCAAAAGAGAAAGTGCTTAATGAATGTTTGTGGCCTGACTAAATGCCTGGCTAAATTCCTTCCATATAATTCCAGCAGGGTGACAGATTAGGGGGAGACATTTTTTAAGTATTTACCCCCAATCCCCTGGGGTGTTTGGCTGCTAGCATTAATTACCTTCTTCCACCTGCTTCACCATGGGTAGTCCTGGTATGCAGAACCCTGGCAACCTCCCAACTTTGGTAAACAACAATTAAAAGGCTCCCACCCATGGTCCCCAGGAGGCAGATAAAGGAGAGATAGGGATCCCTTTATCCAAATAATCAAGTCCAGCTTTTTTTTTTTCCAGGGATGGAATGTTACAAGTCTAGGACAGAAAAGAAAGGTGGGAGGAGAGGGAGAATGCCCAAAGGTGGAGCAGGAATTTGGGTGAGGTAGGTCAGTGAATGGTCAGTCCACACCCTCCTCCCCTTACAGCTCACTAAGGTCTCAAGTGACTGTGTGAGAACTAGGCCAGGACTAAAGTCAAAATCCAGAACAAAAAGCAATTTACTTTATTTAGCTTAGACAGTGGGTCTGCCTTCACAGCCCATCAGCAAATAGACCCTGCCACCTGCCAGCATTTATTAAGCCAGGGTGGCAAGTTAGCACAGTGGACACAGCTCTGAGCCTGGAGTCAGAAAGACCTGAGTTCAAATCCAAGCTTAGATACTTATTAGTTGTATGACCCCTAGGCAAGTCACTTAACCCTAATTGCTTCAGTTTCTTCACCTATAAAAATGAGAACTGGAGAAGGAAATGGTAAATGACTCAAAAATTTCTGCCAAGAAAATACCAACAACAATTGCAAAGTTTAGTTCACATGAACTACAACAACATATGCCAAACAGGTAAGAACTGCGCTTGGGAATTCCAGTCATAGTGGGCTAATCACAAGCCTGAGCTCCAGTATCTTCATCTACAAAGTAAGATGAACAAGCCAGAAGATTTTCCTAATGGCAGGAATGCACAGCTCTCCTCCAATCATTCCCTCCTCAGTGATGAGAGGAAAGTATGAGGAAAGGGGGGGACTTTCTTGTCTCACATACCTAATAAGCAAGATGAAGCAACCCAAAAAGGCCATCCTTGCCACAGGTTTGATGTCGGGATGGTTGATAAATCACTTCCTAACACAAAGTGCTAAAGTTAGATCATCTCATTTTACTCCATCATTTAATTTTTTATTTTAATTTTTTCTTTTTGCAAGGCAATAGGGTTAATTGATTTGCCTAAGGTCACACAGCTAGATTATTTTTAAGTTTCTGAGACTAGATTTGAACTCAGATTCTCCTGAGTCCAGGGTCGGTGCTCTAAACACTGCACCACCTAGCTTCCCCCTTGTTCCATCATTTTAGAAAATGAGGAAACAGAGGCCTAGAGAAGTAAAGTCATTTATGCTATTATAATTAATATTATTGTGGTTGTAGATTTTTTACTTGCATTTCCTGCTTTTCTGCACTTATTGTCTTTGCACTCTCTGTTTCACATTTGTTGCTGGTATATTAGGTTACATTTGTCATGTTCTGCTCAGAAACGGCTCAGACGAGATTTTCGTCCAGTGCTGAATTCAAGTTCAAAGTGATCCATTTTGCAAAAATGGATGGAAATCATGTTGCTGAACATCAGTTTGATCCTCCTCCAACTGAGAAAACAATCCAGTCTGACTATGGAAGATACCTGACTGAAATTGCCATGGCAGAAGACCATGAGAAGCAAATCAGCCAAATGGCCTGATTTAGAGAGGGAACTGAAGAGATGGATTGAAAAGCAAAGGGTAAGTGGAATTCCTGTGTCCACAAAGATGGTTCAGCAGGAGGTCAGAAGAATTGTGGATGAAAAAGAAGTGACTAATTTCAAAGGACACAATCAGGTTCACAAACCGGAATGGACTAAGCATGCCTCCATGCACCAGACTTGCCCAAAAGATGCCTGAAAGCTATGAGCAGAAAATGCTTCAATTTCATGATGAATAAAACCTGAGTTCAATAACTTTATGTAATACATGTTTTTTTCAAATTTCAGGCCCTAAGATTAAGGTGCAATTTTATACATGGGGGAATATAGTATATTTTATGTCTTTGGCCAATAAACATTTATTAAGTGCCTATTGTATAACAAGCACTATGTTACTCACAGGGAATACAAATACAAAAAGAAGGTCCCTACCCTCAAGAAGCTTGCAATCTAATATAGGAAGACAATTCACAAAAAGAAGCTTTAAAGGGGATGTAGGGAAGATTATTCACCAGGGGCACAGATGGGAAAATTAAGATGAGATGGAGAACCAAGACTGATGGGATCTTGCAAGACCATAAGATTTTCCCAATAAAGAGTTTCTTGCAGCCCAGTGAAGAAGTCAGACAAATCCCAAAGTTGTGCAGTTAATAAGCAAGTCAGACAAGACTGAAATGACTGAACAATAATAACTCATTTCATTTAAAAATAATAGCAACTAGCATTAATACAGTACTTTAGGTTCAAAAAGCACTTTACAAAGATTATTTCATTTGACCCTGGAAGTATTATCATCCCCATTTTGGGGAAACTGAGGCAGACAGATTAAATGATTTGTCTAGGGTCATACAGTGAGTGTCTAGGACCCAAGTTTTCCTGGCTCTAGGACCTTGTCCACTGTACCACCAGCTGCCTATCACCTTCCCATCACCTAGCTGAGTGCTTGTATACAATAAAGCTTGTCGAAGGATTCTGAACTAAATTGTGATCTGCCCTTCTGAAGAAGAGCCCATTTCTATGAAATCATAGAGTCCTCCCCATTTCTAAATTTTGCCCTCAGCCTGGACTGATAGATGAACTGATAGAAATTGCTTCACAGGTCTTATCTTATTCATTCCATAATATTAATCCCTTCTCCCTAACAAGGAGCATAAGCTTCTAGAAAGCAGGTAGGGAACATATTTTATACTTTTAACTCATTGTTGTATTTATTATTCATTCACATCTGATTCTTTGTGACCTCATTTGGGTTTTTCTTGGCAAAGATACTGGAGTGGTTTGCCATTTCCTTCTCCAGTTCCTTTTATGGATGAGGAAACTGAGGCAAACAGTTAAATCATTTGCCCAGGTCACACAGCTAGTGAGTGTCTGAGGCCAGATTTGAACTTAGGTCTTTCTGACTCCAAGTCCAGATCTCTATCCACTCACTGCCCTCATTCAGCTACCCCACCTAGCCCCTAATTCAATGCTAAGGACAGACATGGTAGGTCTTCTGACCTAGGACCAACACTAAATGAAGAGCTAACTCTTTACTCCTGGATTCACAGTTCTATCTTGTCTACTGTCTCAGTTAAACATGGAACCCCAATGGGCATACATATTTGGCAATGGCCACAAAAACAAGGCCTGCTCAACCAGCAGTATCATAAACAATAATGTTCCCAAGGCCAGCTGTCTCACTGAGGGTGGAGGGAGTAGGGGGGAACCTCAACAGATTAACTCTGTTCATTAATATGTATAGTTCCCATCTGTTACATAACCCCCCAAGGCCATGTAGAAAGCCTACCCTTAACTTTGGTGATCTTTCTAGCCAAAAAGCTAACAATATCTTAGGTTTGGAAAGTCTCTTGTAAAACCATACTTGCCTTTGCCCTCTTTCTAAGATGGGCAATCTAGAAACTATTCCAGACAGAAGGTAATAAAAAGACCAAACAGGTCCTAGGCCAAAGGAAAGTTTAAGGGAGGCAGAGCAATACATCATATAGAAGATTGGGCTATGAACAAGAGCTGGTCTTGAACAAATTTCTCTCCATGGGCCTCAATTTCTTCATTTGCAAAATAATGATATTGGGGGTGGCTAGGTGGTGTAGTGGATAGAGCACTGGCCCTGGAGTCAGGAGTACCTGAATTAAAATCTGGCCTCAGACACTTAATAATTACCTAGCTGTGTGGCCTTGGGCAAGCCACTTTAACCCCATTGCCTTGCAAAAACTAAAATAATAATAATAATAATAATAATAATAATAATAATAATAATAAAGTTCTCAGTTCCTTTCCCCCCTAATTCTTGAAAATGGCACCATTCCAACATCATATAAAATTTAACTTTTTCTACCTCTTCTCTATAAGCTAAGGTCATAGAATGCCAAAATCAGAATCAATTTCAGAGGTCCTCTGTCCAGTGATTATAAGAAATGGTCTTCTGTTGTTATTCAATCCTTTTTTTTTCCAGTTGTGTTTGACTCTTAGTGACTCCATTTAGGGTTTTCTTGGCAAAGATTTGTCATTTCCTTCTCCAGTTCATTTTACAGATAAGGAAACTGAGGCAAACAGGGTTAAGTGACTTGCCTAGAGTCACACCACAAGAAAGTGTCTGAGACTGGATTTGAAGTCTATAAGATGAGTCTTCCTGACTTCAGACCCAGCACTCAATTCAGAACACCTTATAAGTGGACTAGATTCCATTTATACTAGACAGCTCTTGTGATAGGGACCCCAATTTTCTCCTCAGTCAGACCATTTAATCCATTTTTTCTTGTTTAGAAATTTTGTATGAAATAATTTCAATGTGAAAGACCTTGAATCAAATCCTGAATTTGCTTCTGTGGATTTGAATCCTATATCTAAAGTTATGACAAAGAAGCAAGAATCTCTATGATGATCGGATCTGGAAGGAACCATAAAGGTCAATTAATTCAACTTCATTTTATGAACTGGGCTGCTCAAGGTCAGACAGACCTCACAAGAAGCAGGTGGGACTCAAATCCAGCCCTGTTATGAATCTTTTTGAATTATACTTTTTTTTTTGACACAGTAATCCCACAGTGGTAGGTTTATAAAACCGCCCCCCCACAAAAGTATGACAATAAAATATTATGGTAGCAAAAAAGCAATATCCTTTTCATAAGAAGAGGTAGAATGTGATCCACATTATCAGACATGGTAGCCTGAGCCATCAGTCATCAAGTATGATTGTTTTGTAGCTTTTTGTTATAAAGCAGAATTCAATTGCAAGGGAAATGGCTGTATCTTTGTTTTAAGGGAAAAAAAAATTCAAAATTTAATGGAAGGGAAAAAAGATAAACTATCATTTTTCCTTCATGAGTATGTTAAATTACTCCTGCTTAAAGACCCAACTACCCCTGTGTTAACACCTGAATTTGCTTTGTTTCCCCCATTAGAGTATAAGCTCCTTGAAGGCAGAAACTCTTTTTGATATTTGTAACCTTAGTGTTTCCAGTCTTACAAAGGGCTTGGCAACAATAAACCATCCTACTTTCATTTCAGTCAAGTGCTCCTCCTCTTCATTTAACTATCTGTAGTTAAGTCCCTTCCCCTTTGGTCTCAGTTTCCTCTGTAAAATGAAAAGACTGGACCAGATCAAGAGTTATTAATTTTTCTTTGGGTTGAGTTTCCTTGGAGCTCTGGTGAAGTCTATGGACCCCTTCTTCTCTGTCACTTGGTCACTTAGCGTTATCCAAACCTGTCTAATGGGGGGCAACAATAAGCAAACAACTATGTATGAACAAAAAACATTCAATATAAATGGGTGTAATATCGGGGGAAGGCCTGAAGATTCAGGAAGACTACAGAAGGGAGAATATTAACTGAAGCTTGAAGTCAGGAAACAAAGATGATTTCAGTCCAGGTACAGGGGATAATCAATGAAAACTATCAGAGCTGGTTCAGAGAGGGTCTCATGAAGGACCTATTATACACTGGGCACTATCCTAGATAGATGGTATGGCCTCAAAGAAAGGATTACAAAGGAAAATAAATATATTGATATATAGTTATTAAAATGCTTTTTTCCTTAAATGAATTCATAGATTCCAAGTTAAGACCCTTTGGATTTTCGGTTCCCTGATGTTGAATGACTCATGCCAAGTATTGGGGGGGGGGGATAAGAAGACTTAAGAAATGATCCCAATGCTCTGGAGAAGCATTTTCATCAGGAGATGAGATTTGCATACACAACTCATTCAATAACACTACAAAGAGACCTCTAATGAAGTACCCAAATGAATGGTGGGAACAGCCACTCTAATTTCTGGAACACTGCAGTGTTCTCAAAGTTGTTTCTTCAAAACAATCCTGCCTGTCTGGGAGGGAGTACAATTGTGATCCTCATTTTATAAAACCATCAGCTACCACCTAACCAGAACAATCAACTTTTAAGTTCTTTCTTTACAAGAAACAGACTTAGGAGCCAAAGGAGCAATGCTTCATGGGGAGGAGACTTTAAAGAAATGAGAAGTAAATGCAAAATCCCAAAAGATCTATGTGGTGTGGGATTTCCCCCCCCTCCAACAGTGCATATAACAGCTGGCCTATTATCTCCCAGGATGCTGTTTCAGGCAGAGAGAGATTACATGAAAACTGCGCAAGATTGCTTCTAAGTATTTCATCAGATGGAATCTGGACCCAGGTCTTCTTGCCTCAAAGACAATTTTCACTCACATGGCATTTTGTGATTTGGATTTAGGCCTTCCATCACAAGAATCTTGAGGAAACAATTCAACCTTTTTAAAGTAGATATCTTAAGTGGATATTTAAGTAGATATCACTGACTGTCCCCCATGTCTGGAATTTTCTCCCTCCTTACCTTAGCCTCCTAAGTTCCTTGTATAATGCAATGCATAAGACCCTACCATGATCAGATGCCAAGGGCCTCATAACACTGTTGCAAAGGAAAGTTCTAGAGCCTCTTTTAGTTTGGGTTATTTTTCTACAGATCCACTTCTCAGAGATAAGATCACCCAGAATGTGAAGGACTGAACAACAACAACAAAAAAAAGGCCCTGCCCAAGTTCATGTTAACCTATTTGTGGCTTTCTGAGGAGAGTTTCAAGTTAAATTAGAAATTCAGGTCAGGAATAAATTTTGTACATTTTTTTTCCCTGTGAATCCCAAGCTTCCTTTAAGACTTGGCTCAAAGACTATTTGGTGCAATAGCTTTTCCCTCTTACCCACCCTCACCTCTAGTCCTTTCTTCTGGGATAACCTATATGCCTATTAGATACATAAAAAAGTAGTTCATACCTATTAGAATGTAATATTGAAGATAAGAAACTTTTTAAAAAAATTTTCTTGTTAACTCTTAGGGTTCAGCACTGGCCTTGCACAGAATAAGCATTTAACAAATACTGGATTAATCGACTCTTAACCATGGGGTAAAGCAAAAAGTTTCTACTTTCTTTTTAAATTGCAAGGCAATTAGGGTTAAGTGACTTGTCTAGGGTCACACAGCTAGTAAGTGTCTGAGGTCACATTTGAACTCAGGTCTTTCAGACTCTAAGGCTGGTGCTCTATTTACTGTGCTATCTAGCTGCCCTTAAAGAGTTTCTTAGAATTCAAGGCCATAAAATCCAAGACCTTGATCTCTAAAAGAATGAGTCCAAAGTCATCCAAGGGGTAGGTCTGTCAGACACTTTTCCTTCTTTGTCACTTCTCTTTCTCTCTTTATCCACTGTCAAACAGTCAAAATGTTCAAAGATCTCAAAACGTGTATTTGAGAGTAGATAATAAATCATATCTTGCCTTCCCATCCATCACTGCCCTAAGACCCCTGGGACATAAGGGAGCTTCCTTGCTTCATGTTTCAAGCTAAGAACTTTGGTGAGCTACTACTCAAGCTCATTTTTGCATCACTCTGGATATCAACTTAGACACTAACAACACACATTAAGCCCTCCCCCCACTATTGTTTCCATTTTATCCTGAGGTCTTCATCATTGTCCTCATTATCTAAGTTGTCCAAGTTCTTTTTTTTGTCTCCCTACCATAGAATTCCTGTTTCGAGAGACATTTGTGGCTTTTAGAAACTGAAATGGAGAGGGAGAGATTAATCAAATTTTTTAGATTTAAGAAAAATCCTTCAAACACATCAAAATAGTACCAATTCAAGTTGGTGCCCCTTTAGGGTAACTCATTAAGGATGGGGAACAGTTAGGAGTAATATAACAGTAATTATACAGAGGTAAAAATAGAAAAGAACATTAAGTGACCTTTTTTCTTAAGACAGGCACTAAGTCCAGGACAGGAAAATAATAGTCCTAATTCATTAGAATACCCACAGGACATTCATTTAATCAACAAAATCTAAATTCAGCATATATGCAAAAAAAATTGTGCTGAAAACTTAGGTGCTAAAAAAACTAAGCAAGAGAGATAATCTCAGCTCTTGGGGATCTTACCAGCAAATAGGGAAATTAAGAGAGGGACACAAAGAAATCGATAGACCAAAAAAAGCAAAACTCATAAACAACAGAATATATAGTTCTAGGTTTTTCTATAAGGCACTCTGAGCTGATTACTCCTCATTTCAAAAAATGTCTTTGCCTCTTCCACACCCATGTATAGTCAGAGATAAGATGGAAAAAAGAGTTGGTTTCAGTAGCAAGTTGTAATGCTATTGGTTCAGCCCATGTATGACCTTGGGCAAGTCCATTCTCTATCATTAAATCTCAGCTGTTCAAGACTAATATGGAAATTGCACATGTACAACCTATATCAGATCACTTGTTGCCATAGGGAGGGGAGGGGAGAGAAGAGGGTAGAAAAATGAAAAGCTCAAAACTTACAAAAGATGAATGTTTAAACTATCTGCATATAATTGGAAAAATAAAACTGAAATAAAAAAATCTTTAGTTGTTATTCAATTATGTCTGACTCTTCATGACTCCATTTAGGGTTTTCTTGGCAAAGATACTGGAGTGGTTTGTTATTTCTTTTTCCAGCTCATTTTAGAGATGAGGAAACTGAGGTAAAGAGGGTGAAGTGACTTACCCAGGGTCACACAGCTAGGAAATGTCTGAGGTCACATTTGAACTCAAGAAATTGTCTCTTCCTGACTCCAGGTTTGGTGCTCTATCCAAAGCTCAGTATATTTTCTAAAAACCAAGTGGGTTCAGCTGGTTAAGTTCAAAGATTCCCCCTAAGTCAATGAACTTGTACATCATTTGCCTTGACCACATTTTTTTGCTTAGAGGTCTTAGCAAGTCCCTTTCCAGCAAGATCACTATGGAAATTCATCTTTCTGCTTCCCACATCAAACTCAGGGATGGGCCCTGGTACTTTCCTAATCCCCCCCCAATTTCTTCCCCCACCCCCTCTCAAGCCTTGGACAAGAATGGAAATTCCTTCAGCTTCTTAATGGATCAAATATTGATGGCCCTAGCCTTTTTACCTAAAAAACAACATTTCTCTCACATCTTTTAAGACAGCCTTAGAGAAGATCCTTGGATGGTTTAGACTGTAAAGATATAGGGCAAGGAAAAGGTGGGGAGTTGGAATAAATGGATTTCTAGCACAAATAAAGCATTTTTTGTTATTTTTTGCATCCAGCACTGGGAGAGGTGATGATCAGTTCACCAAAAATAATACAACTTCCTTCATGTCAACATTTTACATTTCCTAGGAAGGAAAGCAGACCAATGATGACCTCAAACACTGGGAAAGTTGAAAGTTTCACCTGAAATCTCCTCATCAAGAAGACTGATTCAGCTTTGATCCCCAAATACATCCTCAGTATCCTGGTTGCCTCTCTCCTCTGATTGCAGGACTCTCCCCTTATAGAGGGCTCAACAATTTCTGGCTAACTTTATCTCCTGCCAGCTGCTAGCTTTGATTTTTGCTCCTGGAATATCAGGTCTCTCTACCCACTCCTGGTCCTTGTACCTTCGAGGCAGCCCTTTACATTTTCTCTGCTTTGTTGTCTTCTATTAGATTTCAAGCTCCTTGAGGGCAGGAACTCTTTTTTGGGGGGGGGGGGTGAGGTATGTCCAGCACTTATCACAATAACTGGCACATTGCAGTTGCTTAATTTTTATTGAATACTGAAATGGCTTGGTCAAAATAAAAGATAGCTGAGTCCAAGTATCAGGGTTTTTAATAATCTCCCCTATAGCTTCTTCTGCCCTGGAAGTTCTAAGGACTAACTGATAGAGACAGAGACAGAGACACAGACACACAGTGACACAGAGATTGGAGAGGCAGAGACAAAAAGACCAGAGAGACAGAAAGAGAAAGAGAAGAGTGTAAGAGTACGAGCCCTTTAAGTAACACTAGATCTGTCCATCCTGTGGCCACAGCTGCAACAACAGAATTTCTGTTCATCACAAAGGCAGCCAGCCACCCCCTATCATGGTACCAAGAAACTCCAGGATGTCAAAGAAATTCAAACACTTGTGCCTTGAAATTCAACTGGGGCAGGCGGGGAGCGGGGGGAGGGGGAAGTAAGAGAAAGGTTTTTCTCCTTCTAATCCCTTTCCTTTAGGGAAAATATATAAAAAAAGAGACTAAGAGTGGTTCATTTGTCAAATGTTGGCTTTAAAAAAAAACCCCAAGCCTTAAGGATTGAAGTTAAAGCTATAAATTGTCAAATAGAAAGACCACAGGAGAATGAGGTCTCTCAAATCTACCCTTTTTTGCCCCAATCTCTGAGCTCCAATTTCACATCTCCAACTGCCTTTCAGACACCTGGAACTGGAGACTCAGCAGATATCTTAAATTCAACATGTCCAAAACAGAAATTATTATCTTTCTCTCAAATCTTCCCCCTTTCCTTTTTACAATCTGGTATCATTCTCAACTCTTCACCCTCATCCCACCATATTCAAGCTGTTGCCAAGACCTGCCAATTTCATTTGTGGAATCTTGCCAATACACCCCCTTCTCTCCTCTGTCACCACTAGTGCAGACCCTCACCCAGAATTACTGCAATAGACTGTCAAGTCCTTCCCCTCGATAATCCATTCTAATCCATTTAGCCATTAAAGTGATGAAAGTGATTTTCTAAAGCTCCAACCCATCCTGTGTCTTCTCTGCTCAATAAACACCACTGACTGACTCCCTATCACCTCTAAGAGCAAATACAAAACTCTGGTTGGCATTCAAAGCCCTTTATTTTTTTTCCCCTTAAATTTATTTATTTTCTGAAATACAATTTCCCCCCAAATCTTTCTTCCCTTCTCCCCCCCCAAAGAAGGCAATCTGTTCGAAGCTGGTCCTGTCTGACCTTATTACACCTCACTCCCCAACAAGTACTCAGTGACACCTGGCTATTCCATGAACAAGACACTCCATCTCTCACTGCAGGCATTCTCTCCAGTTATTTGCTATGCTTGGAAAGCTCTTTTCCCTTATATCTGCCTACTGCCTTCTCTGGTTTCAAGTCCCAACTAAAATTCCATCTTCTAGACCCTACAGGAAACCTTTCCCAAGCCCTTGGAATTTTAGCACCTTCCCTGGGTTTTTTATCTACTATATCTTATCAGTATGTATATGTTGATGGGCTGTCTTCATCATTAAATGGGGAGCTCCTTGAGGACACAGTCACTATCTTTTGCCTCTCATACTTAGCACAGTGCCTGGTATATTATAGTAAGCACCTAATAAATTTTTATTTAGTGACTCACTGGGTCAACCTTGTTTTAGAAGTAAAAGATACTGAGTTTTCTATTTATCAGAGGCCTTTGAGCAAAGAGAATGACCATATTGAAGGAGGATCCCTGAAGTAGAGAAGGATGGATTCCATTAGAAGTTTTTAATCTGGAGTCCATGAAGCTATTGTTTTCAGGTAGATACAATATAGCTATGAATATATAACTAAACTATTACAATATATTTGATTACTTTGGTTATGCTTTTCTTATACATTTAAAAACATGATCCTGATAAAGTTTTCCCCAAATTGTCAGAGTCCATGAAACAAAAAAGGTTAAGGGCCCTTGGCTTAAATCAATCACCAAGTATCTATTAAGCAATTATCTTATACCAGATGTATGTGACAGGTTCTGCTATGACCTTGACAAAATCATCATTTCTTAAGGATTAGCTTTGCATTAGGAGCTGGGAGAGTCACAGAGATAAGTGTAGGTCCCCATCTTTGTCTTCATGGAATTTACAGTCTAGTCATTAACCTTTAGTGCTCCCCATGAAAAGGTGAGCCTTTTTCATCAAATAAGCAAAACCAGATTTCTAGGTACCTTCAAATCTATATATTTAGAGTTAAGGATTTGCACTATACAATTCACTAGTGAGGGAGTTCACTCCATTCCCACAAGCCAAACATTCACTTTGGGGAATGGGAAAGATGGAATGAGCCTAATTTAGCATGCTAGTATGAAAATGTCACCTCTGTGAAGCCTGTCTAGGGTGTGACGTCTTTCTCTTCAATCCCATGACCTTCTCGCTCAGCCTCTGAGTTTATGTGAAAAAAAAATCAATATACACTGCTCACAGCATAAATATCTGGGTATTTATTTTTTCCACAGGCTTTGCTCTCGACGGTGGACCACTGCTCAGTTAGTTTGACAGTTCTGTTTGCTTCTGCCCCTCCTTATTGTCTTTGTCAGCATCTGAGGTGGCAGATTTTTCTGGTGCTGACAATGTGGCATATAGTGAAAGGAGCAGAAGACCAAGACTGGAGAGACCAAGATTCTAATCCCAGCTCTGTCTAACTTTCTGACTCATCTTGTATATATTGATTTTCTTTCTTGGAGCTTCAGTTTCTCCTCTTTAAAATAGGTGACAAGGATGAGCTTCTCTTCAGTCCCATGATCCTTAATTGAAATGAAAATGGACAATCTTCACCCAAGACCCACCACCCATCACCCTGCCTACAAGTCCAGGATCTCTGACTTTGTCCTTTCCTGCCCAACCTCCTTATTTTAGGGAAGGAGAAATTATATCCTTTATATAGGTCCAAATATCATAATCTAATACTCTGATGACAGTATGTAACTATCAAAAAACTGAATAATGGAATTGAAATACTCCTAGGTCTCTAAAATACACCTTTTTTTGAGGTATTTTAAAATGTTTGCAAAATTATCTTTCATTTTAATACTTAAAAGAATTGAGTTGCATTCTATACTATCCATTTCTGCATGTATAAATCCTGAAGCCTAAGAAAAATAAAATGTTGCTGCCAAGAAAAAGAAAATCATTAACTCATCTAAATCCTTACTTCTTAACCAAGTCTATGGACTTGGGTTTTGGGGTTTCTCTGATGTAATTTTTTTGAGAATTGTATTTCAAAATTTCCTTTATGGTCCTATGCATTTTATTTTATGCATAAAATGACACGATTATGAGAAATGTTCCAAGGCTTCCCCCAAACTGCCAAAGAATGATATAACTCTGGCAAAATTTTCCAGATGACTCTTGTCAGTTTTAGATCTTCATTTTATTTTTATTATTATTGTTATTTTTGGGAGATGGAAAGAGTAAATGTTTCCTAAGTTTATTCATGCAATAAGGGATTCTTTCTGTAGATTTCAATTTCCTAAACTGTGAACTGGGGCAGCTGGCTATTCTAATCTTAAGGTACTCTTGCAGTTCAAAATCCTGTGTTCCTTGGACCCCCTAAGCTATGAGGAACCTCACAAACTAGTGCAATGCCCTTATTTCTCAAAATCAAGCCTTCATTTTCTAGATGAGGAACTGAGGCCCAGAGATGCCTTCTCGCCTGAGGTCATACACTTAGACCAGTGCCAGACTTCCCAAAATCATGGCTGAGACCATAAGAGGAAGCCATCAGCAGAGGAACTTGATTTTAGCCTTCTGTGGAATCACATGATTGGCACCATGAATCTATTTTTGCCCATCATCAGTATTTTGAAGAGCACTAATGAACAGTATCATGGGTATTGGAAAACAAACATTTGGGTACAAATCTGTTTGACATTGAAAATCCTTCAAAACCTGGCTCCTCCCCCACCTTTACTTTATCTCCTTTTCTCTGAGATTTGATGACATCTGGCCTCCTAGGTGTTTGTACTGTCTTCCAAATCTGAGCATTTCCACCAGTTATGCCCCCTTGCCAGGAATACTCTCCCTCCTCATCTCCCCTCCAGGCTTCCTTGTTTCCTTGAAATCTCATCTAAAAACCCAACTTCTGCAAGAACCTTTCCCAGGCCTCCTTAATCTTTGGGCTTTCCCTCTAAGTCTATCTCCCATTTATCCTGTATCTTGCATGTACATTTTTGTTTGTTTGTACCATCTCCCTCAATAGGGTATGAGTATCTTGAGAGCAGGGACTAGTTTTTGTCTTTCTTTCTCTTTCCCAGAGCTTAGCTCACTTCCTTGCACATGGTAGGTAGTAAATGACAGTTAGCTGACTAAAGTATACAGAAAGAGCACTGAATTTGTTCGGAAAATATAGGTTCAACTGTGTAGTCAAGGGCAAGTCACCTATAACCAATGAATCAATTTCCTCATCTATAAAATAAGACAAGGGAACTAGAATACATAGGACCATAGCACCTAAAAATGAAAGGGATCTTAGAAAAATCTAATTCAGCCCATTAAGTAGCAAAGAAAGGTGAAGCCCAGAAAAATTAAATTATTTGCCTGAGTTTGTGTGAATCAGAAATAGAATACAGGTGTCTCAGGCCACAATTTATTTCACTGTCACAGTCACGACCCCAGTTGGCTATTTCCCAAAGGGAGAGGGATTCTAGGAGGAAAGTTTGCAGTGCTCAAACTAGAAAATGGGGGGACCACCCTGGAGACTCTTCTCAATAGCTTGGCATCCTGGGAATTTGCTCTGTCTGCTTCAATGAGGTTATCCAACCCTACCTCCCAGAAACAATTCCTATATGCTCTAATAGCCCCCAGGCCCCATTATAGGACACAACCAATCCTCCTACACAGGACATAGTTGATTATCCACCCCCACTCCTAAACCCATGACCCCACACTAGTCTCAACACTAGCTTTCCATGGCCCATTTTCCACACCCCTAATGCTAAATAACAATGACCTAATTTCTGGAAAGTAGTCTGGTAGGGTGGAAAGAATACTGGATGGTATGACAGGAGTCTGGCATTCTAGTCCTAGAAATTACCATTTACTAGACCTTGTGCAAGTCACTTTCCTATACTGAGCTTGTTTCCCAATTTGTAAATGAGACCAATACTCTCTTTTTGCCCATTAAAATAATCAAGTATTACATAATTGTCAGTTTTGTACTATCTTTTCCTCCTTTGTCAAACAACAGGAGCACCAATCCAGGACATCAACAAAATCTGTCTAAGGGATCATTCAGACCTAACCTTCTATATTCCAAGCTCCCTTCTTACTCCAACCTATGATTTTGCACAGACAAAAACCGACTTGACAGCATTCATCATCTCTGCTTCCTCTGACACTGCCCAGAAGGTTCTGTTACAATGACGAATGTGTTTTTATCTCCATCTGAAGCAATGTTTTTGCCCATTAGAGCCACTAAGGCAAATGAGTGCAAAGCTGTGGTCTGAAATGTTTCAACTGCAAATGACTGCTCCCCACCCAGTTTTTATCATGATGACATGGTACAATGTCTGCTCTGACCCTGGGGTAGGTATGGTAGGCTCTGACTGTATGAGACCAATCAGAGTTCCCCCAGTTCTAAACACTTCAATTTTTACATTCGGGGAAATGAGGAAATGTGTTATTTTCATGGAAACGAGTCAACACCCCAATGTGTGAAATGTGACTTGGACCTCTTTTTTTTTATAATTTTTTTTTTTAGGTTTTTGCAAGGCAAATGGGGTTAAGTGGCTTGCCCAAGGCCACACAGCTAGGCAATTATTAAGTGTCTGAGATGGGATTTGAACCCAGGTACTTCTGACTCCAGGGCCGGTGCTTTATCTACTGCGCCACCTAGCCACTCCTGACTTGAACCCCTTTATGAGAAAAGGATCAAGGCGAGGATTTTAAGGGTCAGACATTTGAGGGATTAGACATAGAAATTCTCAGTGGAGTAAGAGGACCTGCCTCTTGGGCATTGGAAACAAGGAACTAGTTTTGGGAAATGTGCATTGAAACTGCAGAGAGGCAAGTCTGGGCTTAACAAAAGGAAGAATTGCTTTACCTAGGATCAGAAATGTAGAACTGGAGGAATCCTTATTAGTTACCTATTTCAACCAGCTCACTTTACACAGAGGGAAACAGATCCACAAAAGGTAAGTGATTTGCCCATAGTCACATGGCTGATTATTTTCAGAATGGGTCCAACCAATCCAATTCTGTTTCCATGCACTATAATATACCACCCCCTCAGACCTGTGCAGAAGTAATGACAGAGAGTTGGTAAGTACCCTTATGGCTGAAGGAAGTCAAATGGTGGTTAGATAATTATGCACTTCATACCATGACTAGATAAACATTTTTTTAGGGTCCCTTCCAGGTCTGAGAGGCCCAATAAATATTCACCTCTCATAATGAGGGTCTAACAGTGTATCTGGAATCAGGAAGACTCATTTTCCTGTTCAAATCTGTCCTGACACACTAATTAGCTGTGTGGCTTTGGGCAAATCACATAACCCTATTTGCCTCAGTTTCCTCATCTGCAAAAATAAGCTCAAGAGGGAAATGGCAAATCATTCCAGTTTCCTTGCCAAGAAAACCCCAAATGGGGGTCATGATGAGACACATAGGACTGAAAGGACTAGGCAACAATGGTGCAGAGTGACTTTGGAAAATGGGAAGGGAGATTGATTGAAACTCAGTTTATTTGTATCTGTGGGTGGAGAGATATGAGGATGAACTCCTCCCACCTCCCATCCCCAAGCTTTCCGATCCTTTCTGCTCATAGTGGCCCCCAGAGTTCAAGGTTCAGCTTAAGCTTCTTATCTTTCAAGAAGCCCTGGGAGATAAGGATATTATTTGATCTCTTCCTCTTCTGAACTCTTACTGTACCATTTGTAATCACTTGCTTCCTGGCACTTGATTATTCACTGCTTTAGTATCATTAAATGATTCATATGTATACTTCTCATCTCTCTAACTAGACTGAAGTCATGGGCTGTTGGTTTAAGGTCTTATTCTACCCCTAAAATACTGGTGACATGAAGGGCAAGTCTCTTATAAGCATTTGGATGAAATAGCTTTCCAGCTACAGATCTGTCATATGTAATATAAGCAAATTGTTGACAATAAAGAAAATAAAACTGTCCTATATGTCAAAGTATTTTGTAACCACAGATCCCTCTAAAAATATGAGTTCCCTGGCCCACTCTCAACCCCATAATCTATCATACTTCTCTATCATGCAGATGAAGATTGTAGGACAACCTGAGGCCAAAGTGAGAGTTCATTTTTTCTTCTCTCCAAATGATCAATCTTGTCTAACTCATAAATTTCAGGCACAGATTTAGTGAAATGATTAAGCACTTTCTCTGAGCAGCAACTCAGGTGCCCAAATTAGTGCTAATTGTCAATTTACACCTCATCCAATTAAAATGCTCTAAGCTTTTCTCCATCAAAAGGGATTTTTCCTTCCCTCTGGGGCCCTTAGGAGGGGAGGTCCAGCATTATCCAATGGAATAAGGCATGACTGCACCCCAGAAATAGTTTCACCTCAAATGTAAATTAGCAAATGTTAATGAAAGATCCAATCCTTTGCTACTGTGGGTCTGAAAAAATAAGGACTTCTCTGGTCCAGAATAAAAAGGAAGAACTCTGCTAGGTTGGACAAGGTCCAAAGAAGGCTAATCAAGGAAAGGTAGGGGAATCAATGATGGTGATAAGCAGGCATTAAAGGAATTGGGGCTGCTAAGGCTGAAAAAGAGAGGGCTGAGGAAGACAACTTTCTTCAAATATTTTGAAGATAATCATTTGGAAGAAGTTTGTGGTTCTTTTTTAAGATTGTTCTACATGGGGGCAGCTAGGTGGTGCAGGGGCAGCTAGGTAGTGCAGTGGATAAAGCACCGGCCCTGGAGTCAGGAATACCTGGGTTCAAATCTGGTCTCAGACACTTAATAATTACCTAGCTGTGTGGCCTTGGGCCAAGCCACTTAACCCCATTGCCTTGCAAAAACCTAAAAAAAAAAACAAAAAAAAAAAACAAACATTGTTCTACATGATCTTGAAGAGTAAAAGTTGCAGAGAGAAACATTTCTGCTCCTTATAAGGAAAAAAAACATTCTGGTAAATAAAACTGTCTATAATGTAACAGCCTGCTTCAAGAGACAGTGGGCTAACCATGACTTTAAGCAGAGGCTGGATAAACACTTGTCAGGAGCACTGTGGAGAGAATGTTTGACCAGTGACAGATTGATCCAAATGACTTGCAAGATACCTTATGAGTCTGAATGGTTCTGCCACTGGTTCACTATGTAAACTGTTCCAGTTTGGGCAAACGTGTGCTATATAACTGCCCTCCTTTGTAAAATAAGTTGGGGAAATGGGGAAAGTTAACAAAATGGCCTATGGGTTCTTCCAGCTCTGGTAAGCTATGAATTTCTGAATCAGGATAGGAGTAATGTACAGAGTTATTAAAAACTAAACCAACTAAACTATCAGAGAATCAAGAATATCAAAGAAAACCCAATGGGTCAAAGACTCCAGAAATCAATTGAAATTTAAAGAGTCTCAGTTATTTATGTCTGACATCCAGACAGAACCCATCAAACTCACTGAAGCCTGAGACTTGCCACAGAATCTCTGGACCCCAGAGCTGACCTCAGAGGCCATCAATAGCCAAACTTTTAACTTGTTTGTTTCCTCTAGAAAAAGACCAAGGTCAGTCCCTGCTTGCTGGGTCATCACCAGTCATCTTGACTCTTGTCTTGCCACTGGACTCTAATGATTCTGGAAAAGAGAGTGAAGCTAATGACTTTGCACAGCTTTGCCTCACTTAAATCCAATTCACTCCCAATTCAAGACATCACCCTTATGATATCATTGGTCCTCTTTGAGAATGAAGGATGAACAAGTTACCTCTATGACATGCCAGACAAATGAGTGGTCAGCTAATCTCCACTGTCCTTTTCTGTTACAAAGAGGTTACTGCCAAGAGGTAAACCCACTCTAGTAGACCTAAATGTGGCTTCCTTATATTAAGCCCAAATCTGCCTTTCCAAATCCTACTTATCCTCCCTGAAGCTTATACAAAACAAGTCTTCTCCTTCCCAAGGACAGACCTTCAGATAGGCAAAGGCAGGGAAAAATTTTCCCAAGGCTCTCCCACACCCTGCCCTACCCAGGCTAAACAGCCCCAGTGAAATGTCAAACAACCAGATGTCTTAATTAACTGAACAATTTTTTCCCACCCTCTACTATCAGGAGAAAGTGGCAGATGAGAAGAAACACACAAGCTTACATCAGGAATTGAATTTTTAAAAAGTTAACTTCCAGGCTATGCCCTCAGCTCAGTTCATAAGCACATTGAGACAGAAGTCCTACACCTTCCCCCTGCTTCTTTCTTTAATCCTCGACAAGGGCTATAAGAATATGAGACCTGAAATCTTTAAATTAGTAAAGAATGATATGATAACGTTTGTTAGGTTTACTAAAATGTAGCCTGGCCAGGGACATCATTAACTCCCAATCTGGATATCAATTCAGGCAATGATAAGCAAGCTCACCTTAACTTTTTTAGCTTTTACATCAGATCATTGAAATTCTCATGTCTTTTTTCTTCTAAAATAAAATTTTGATGTTTTGTTTTTTATATCAATTACATTTCCCAGTGTTATCCCTCCATTCTCACTTTTCCAGATAGCCATGCCTTTTTGTATTTTTTCAAAGCATAAATAAAACTGTTCAAAACACTTTTTTTAAAATCCAGTATTATATGCAATATTCTATACTTAATAGTTCCCTCCTGCAAAGAAAAAGATGGAGGTACCTTCTCATGTCTCTTCTTTGGGGTCAACCCATTCATTATGTTTTCATATCATTAAATTTCAATTTTGTTATGCTATTTTGTTCTTTCCATTCATTCACACTGTTATAATTAGGTGTACTGTTTTCTTTGGTTCTGCTTATTTCTTTTATTAATTCATGTAAGTCTTCTCATGCATCTCTGTATTCAGATTCTTTATAACATCATTCCTTATTTATATCCACATGCCACTTACCATTTATATCTAAATACAATTTGTCTGACCATTTCCAAAGCATAGGCATTGACTTTGTTTCCAATTCTTTCCAATGATAGTGTTGTTATAAATATTTTGGCGAATATTCCTAGCAGTGGAATCTGAGTCAAAAGATACATACATTTAGTCACTCACTGTCTCTGCATGATTTCAAATTGTTTTCCAGAGAGACTAAAAGTGAATTGGTGTATCCATCTCTTCACAACACCTCTAACACTACCCCTAGGAGCAGCTAGTCAGGAAGATTCCTTTCTAAATTCAAATCTGGTCTCAGACACCTACTAGTGTTTGAAGGGTCAGACATGTCTGAACAACAACTCTTTTGTTACATTTTCCAACTTGTCAAATATGAGATGAATTGTGAGTTGTTTTGATTTGCATTTCTCCAATTATTGGTGACCTAGAGAATGCTTTCATATAGCCATTAATAGTCTGCCATTTTTTTTGAGAACTGTATATGCCATATGACTACTCATCTCTTGAGAAATGTTCCCCAGTCTTTTTTTTTTTATGAATTTCTTTTAAGCCACATCACCTACATTCTCCCACTAATGTGTCTGGCACCTAAATAGATCCTTAATAAGTATTTGTTTTATTGAAATTCTGAATTTTCTAGTTTTGTAATTGATTTTTTTAAAAGGGAACAGAAGATCTCTTTTCATAGCATCACAGGGTTTAGAGATAGAAAGGATGTTTGAAGACCATATAATTTAGATGTCTTATTTCATATACAAAGACTGAGTCTAAGAAACACTAAATGACTTGCCTCATAGCTCCACCAGAATGGTTATGGTTGGACTTTGAACACAGAATTCCCCAAAGTCAATATTTCTCCCACCATAACACAGCATCTATTCAATTTTGTCATATTAGAATTGCAGTGGTCATACTCTTGGCCCCATCTTTCTAGTCTGTTGGAAAAATTTTGAATTCTTTTTTTTTATTGGGTTATTCTTAGTGTCAAATTACCTATAAATTTGATAAGCATGCTGCCTTGTTCAAATTACTAGCAGGAATGTCCAAAAGGCAAGAAATCTGTGGCATAACACTAGATACTTATATTTATCAACACTTTTCTTGTCCAGCCTACAAATCCATCTAATTGTTTTGTCATTTTCCCCATATATCTCCATTTTTTCCCACAAGAGTAATATGAGAAGTTCATCTGTACTTTAGCAAGGCATTTGGCATTCTATAGCAATAGCATTTACCTCATTCATGAGTCTAAGAACACCATCCAAAGAGGAAATATGAATATGGCATAGCTTCTCAAAGGTTTCATGTTGGTTTCTAGTTAGCACAGCTCATAAACTAGCTAAAAATCTATTGGGGAATTTTAATCAAAGCCAAGCCTTCCAGGAGTTCTTACTGCCTCATGCTTTCCCCTCAAGCACCATCTAGTTCTCTGGAACATCTTTCACTCTTCAACATGTGAGCACATCTACAAATTCTCTCAGTACCCAAGACATTATTGAGTACCATAGGTTATGTATGACTACCATTGTACCCATTTCAGTCACTAGCCTGGAGAGAGTGGGCATGATGTCACTTTCTCTCTCTGGGCACCTCTTTACACATCTGGGAAATGAGAAAATGACACTAGATGATCTCCAAGGTTTTTTACAACTCAGTTGCTTTTGTGAGTCTGTGCTCTTGGGTTTCAATTTTCCATGAGCTGAATTTATCCTACCCTTCCCAATCTGAATATCATTCTCCCTGATGAAGACAGAAGTAAAACAGTTAAATAATTCTGCTTTCTCTCTGTCATCTTTCTCTTAACATTCTACCATCTGCCCCCAAACACCGGGTTGAGTATTTATTCTTGATCCAAGACTAATTAAAAAAAACTTTAACTTTTCCCTTTGCATCCCCCCACCCCCACCACAAGCCTTAGGTAATCTGGGGCTTTAACTTCTTTGTTTCAATCTCCCCATCTTTACAGTGGTCACCTCTGATGCTAAGATCACCCTCTTTATGAAGAGACCCAGATGTTATAGTAGGATGCCCCTATGTTCAAAAGGTCATCCCCAAAAAGCATCATTTTCACAGGGTCTCTATTCAAATGCCATAAGAAGTATGTTATTTAGTTGATTCCAATGGAGAATGGCAAAGATACTCAGGAAAGTTATTCAGTGAGAATTGTTTACAGGAAATAGATAAGTGGAAGTGCCCAACATAGACACTCAATCACTTAATATTTATGACATACAGTGGCAGTCTTCCAGAAGATTCAATAAGGCAGTGTAGATTTGAAAAGTGGACTGAAGTCAGAGGAACTAGATTCAAATCCTACCCTGCTCCTTAACAGCTGTGTAATCTTGGGGAAGTCCTTTGGCTCTCTGGATCTCAGTTATTTACCTCTCCTGAAAATGTGTTAGACTGGATTAGGGGTTCTTGATTTAGGATCTGTAAACTTATGTTTGTTTGAATTGTTTCCTTTATAATTCTACACATTATTTTATGCATTTAAAAACATTATTCCGACAAAAGGTCCCTCCCATAAGCTTCAGTAGCCTTTCAGAGGAGGCCTGGACTAAATGACTGATAAAGGTCTCTTCTAGGTCTAACACCCTTTTTCTGTGGTCTAATGCTTGAGTTGAAAAAACACTATATTTATTTATTTTTGGTAGTGGGGAAGTAATCAAGTCAAGTGACTTACCCAGGGTCACACAGTTAAGTGTGACAGTTAAATGTCAGCTGGGATTGGAACTCAGGTATTCTCAACTCCAGAGCTGGTGCTCTATCTACATCACCTAACTTCCCTGAAGAATACTATATTCTTGAATATAGTGGCCCTGGGTTCAAGTTCTGATTCTATTTATTACCTGTGACCCTAGACATGCTGTTTAACCTTTTCCTATTGTAGTTGCTTAGAGTTGGGGGTTCCCCCTCTACCAAAGGGAGAGCTTAGATATCAGCTGATCTCCCAGTTCCACCTGCCTATGTTTTCACATTTAGGAGTTCCAATCCGCTGATTCTCAAACTCTGTAATTGTGTGAGCCCTATGGGTATTAAAGCAGGTGTGTTGTGTGTGTCTAAGCATGCTGACTCAGGTTTCCCCTGACCTTGCCTACCTTAAAATGGGCTACGGCTGCCACTGCTGTGAACTTCTTGTGGGGCAGCAGCCTGAACAAGGAAAACAGATGCTGACATGCCCCACCCTCCGGGTCAACAAGGCTATACAGCAGGGGCTGGCAAGCTGGCACCTGCTTCCCATGGGCTGAACCTTGCCTCAGCTCCCTACCTACACTGTAGGTGGCAGAAAATGGCCTACTCCCCAGGCTAAGGAGGCACCTGTAAATGAGTCCCATGTCACATTTCTTGACAGAGGAGGGTAGAGTGGATCAAGGGACAAAGAAGTGGACAGAAATTGTCCCAGTTTCCTACAGGTGTATCCCCTAGAGTTTAATAGAGCATTTGCCTTTTAGTTTATAGAAATAACTTGGTGGGGTGTGGCAGACAACATTTCCCTGTAGAAATCATAAAATAGATTCACAATGCCAGGGCTAGAAGAGAACTCAAAGAATGTTTGGATTTTCCCCCTCCAATCCTTTCATGTTATAAAACTCAGAAACTGTTGCACAGAGATGATGTCATTGTACAAGGTCAAACATTTTCCCCAGGCTAAATAGTGAACTGAGATAAAGCCTGGATTATAACCAAAGTGTCACAGAGTGCCGGAGCATTAGAAGGGGGATGCACCTTTTTTTCTTCCTTCAAATGTACTATTATATTTTATTAACATTCATTTTTAAAAATATTGAGTTTCTGAGTCAAATTTGTAAGAATACATGTCATTCTTCAATTGATAAATGGTCGAAGGATATGAAAAGGCAATTCTCAAATGAAGATAGATATATGAAAAAATGCTCCAAATCATTATTGTGCAACAACTATTGTTCTTTAAGAAACAATGAGGGACGGGATTTCAGAATAGCATGGAAAGACTTGTACAAACTGAAGCAGAGTTAAGTGAGCAGAAACAGAACGTTATACACATTAGCAACATGGGGCAATAATCAACTATGATTTGATCATTTCTGCAGTACAATAATCAAAGAAAATACTAAAAGATTTATGTAGAGCCTATATTATATTTCTTTCTGTTAAGGGGAGGAGGTTAAAAAAAAGAGGGAGGGAGAAAAATGTAAAAACAAAATATGACTGTTGAAAACTATTGCTACATGTAGTTAGAAAAATAAAAGAAGAAATTTTTAAAAAATTGAATTCCAAATGCTCTCAATGTCTCCAACTCTTCTTCTACCCATTGAGAAAGCAAACAATTTGATATCTGTTTATACATGTGAAGATATGCAAAACATTTTTATATTGGCCATGTTACCCATGTCATTTTTGACAAGAATAAAGTGAAAAAAATGTACTTTAACTTGCACTCTGAGTTCATCAGGTTTCATTCTACAACTAAACCCCCAATCCTAGTTACTGGTTACAGAGCTGCACTATTGCAATATATGTCTATATACTGAAAATATGTACAAAATGCTGCTGCCTGGTAGAATTCAGGGGGAGCATCCTTGTCCTCTGAACTCCCATCCAGATAGAAATTTATCTGTGTCATCCTGTATGAACCAAATGTCTTCCAGACCATCATCTTCTAAAGGGCAGGAACTGTTCCTTATTTAATATCCCCAAGACCCAGGAACACTTAAGTGTGAGCACCAGTGGATAGTTGCAGATTTCTGACATCATGTTAACAGAATCTCAGAATGTGAGAACTGGAAAGGTCCACAAAATCAACCTTATTAAACTCATTTTACAGACTGAGATCATGAGGGTTGAAGGGATAAAAATCATTCCTAGGAAAATCACACAGGGCTAGCCAAAGACTTGAGACTAGAACAGATTCTCACAATACCCTTAAACCAGTAATCTGGAAAAAGCATCTAAACTGACCTTGATTAGCATTCTTTTTTTTAAATAAAAGAAGGATTTCATTTATTTTGAGTTTTATAATTTTTCCCCTAATCTTGCTTCCCTCTCCCCACCCCCCACCCCCACAGAAGGCATTCTGTTAGTCTTTACATTGTTTCCATGGTATACATTGATCTAAGTTGAATGTGATGAGAGAGAAATATCCTTAAGGAAGAAAAATAAAGTATAAGAGACAGCAAAATTACATAATAATTAATGACATTTTTTTAATTAAAGGTAATAGTCTTTGGTCTTGGTTCAAACTCCACAATTCTTTCTCTGGATACAGATGGTATTCTCGACTGCAGATTGCCCAAAATTGTGCCTGATTGTTGCACTGATGGAATGAGCAAGTTCATTAAGGTTGATCAACACCCCCTTGTTGCTGTTAGGGTGTACAATGTTCTTCTGGCTCTGCCCATCTCGCTCAGCATCAGTTTATGCAAATCTTTCCAAGCTTCCCTGAATCCCCATCCCTCCTGGTTTCTAACAGAACATACATTATACATTATACATACATTATACCACAGTTTGTTAAGCCATTCCCAATTGAAAGACATTCACTTAATTTCCAATTCTTTGCCACCACAAACAGGGCTGCTATGAATAGTTTTATGTAACTGATGTTTTTACCCTTTTTCATAATCTCTTCAGGGTATAGACCCAGTAGTGATATTACTGAATCAAAGGGTATGCACATTTTGTTGCCCTTTGGGCATAATTCCAATTGCTCTCTAGAAATGTTGGATGAGTTCACAGCTCCACCAACAATGTATGAGTGTCCCAGATTTCCCACATCCCTTCCAACGTTGATTTGATCAGTATTCTTCCTCCTAAAATACATCCCTTCTTGTTCCTTTACAAAAGAAGTCAAGCCTATAAAAGAAGTTCCAGGCAATGAAAGAGGCAATCTCCTGCCTTAAAGGAGCTAATATCCTAAAAGATGAAGACAGCATAAAAAGGAGTTCAAAAAAGAGGCAGTGGTAAAAAGAAGGCTGGGGGGAGGAATGTTGCCAGGGAATGAAGAATGGCTAGTTTGACCTCTTCTTCAGATTGGAGATTCTTAGAGAAGGGGACCACAAGACAAAGCCCTAAAATATCAACTACATCAAACAGAGATCTTTAATCTGAAGTAGTTCACAAATTTGTTTATTTATACATACATAATTTCATGTACAAATATAGATAGAAAGATAGACAGACCAACACACTATATTTCACTCTAAGTAGTTTCCTTTGATACACAACCACAGGATGATGCAAAAGGCACCTATAGACTTCACCCCAAACTCTCATTGCATACACCAGTGGTGAGAGAGAGAGAGAGAGAGAGAGAGAGAGAGAGAGAGTGTGTGTGTGTGTGTGTGTGTGTGTGTGTGTGTGTGTATGTAGCAAAGCAGTTCACACAGAAGGTCCTTTGGCTGGAAGAGACCATAGCTTCACAGCCCTCTGGGTCCAAGATGCAACTGGTCTTTTTCAAAGCTACTCACAAGGAAGGTATTCTTTCACCCACACTAAGGAACCTTTTGAACTCTCTTCAGCCTCCCACCACAGCCTCAGCTTTCTGAAACAAAAAAGATTCCCATTGGTAAATGGCTCCCTGAAAAGGGAAGCTCTGAGTCATGTTCTTTCCCAGCACTATCAACAGCAGGGATACCTAGGCTTAGGGCTTTAATGGACACTCTGGGAACTACAATTACATCCTCCTCTGTGTACTGCGGAACCTCCAGTACAGAGTTAAGTGACCACACATATGAAAATCAACTCACTTCTTCCATCACTGAGTCAATTATGATAATCTGATGCTATTTAAAATTGGCTTCAATCAAGCCTATTTTTCTTCCCGAGTCTGAGCAAGCAAATGACAAGCACCACTTTTCCCAAATCATCACCAAGTTCCCCAAGTCTCGAGGGCAAAAGAATTGGCCCATTCTAGGGCCAAAAAACTCAACTCTCATTATCCTTCTTCAGCTTTCTGTTCTCAGTGACACATTCCCAAGAGGGATATTAATGTAACCAGTCTGGATTCTCACCACAACCTCCATTTTTGTGTGTTTTCCCCAAATATCCAGGACAATGCAATGTACATAGTAAGTATTTAGTGAACATTTGATTTCAGTGTCCACAAGCCCTCATGTCATTTTTTTGCTCAAAACTCTTCCATGGTTCCCTATTGCTTAAAATGGACTTGGACTTCAAAGTTCTCCTCCATGATATCCTTCTAACTTTCTTTCAGATAATTCTGTTGAAAATAGTAAGTGCTCCAGTCAACATGGATGACTTGCTAGTCTGTACCTGACTCCCCACCTCACCTCACCCCAGCCACAACCATTTCCATTTTTGGACTTTGCCCCCATCACCTCTTTAGCAGAGAATCTATTCTTGGCTTCTAGGACCTTCTTCCTTCCACAGGAATTGTTAAGTCATTTAGGTCTATCCTTTGGAAACCCAGTTCATTCTACTTGAACTTACTTTTCTGAGGGAACCTTTCCCAATTCTTCAGGTAGTATCAACCAGCTCTTTTTCAACCCCAAACTTCTGAAGTATTTTGCACACTTCTGTATCTTGATAGTGCATTATAACTAATTTAATTTTTTTTACTCTGAACTTAAATTCATTTTCATATATAAAACAAAATAAGATCATACATGAAACTATAGATTTCTATCATGTCCAATTTTTTAAAATATTTGCTTAACCAGTAGCTTTCTAAACTGTGCTTTCTTTTACCTTTTCTCCAGCATTATATATACATACACACACAGCCCTCAATGATACTATTTATTCTTTCTTTTCATTTTTCCTTTCTTTCTACCTTATGTCTATTCTCCCCTACCCCCTTACCCTGCCACTGGAAAAATAAGGAAAAAAAAAAGAAAAACTCTCATTATAAATATGTTTAGTTGAATAATATAATTTCCCATAAAGATTGGATCCAAGAAGGTTTTTCTTATTCTTTGTATCTACTCAAGAGATTTATCATCTTTATCATCAGCTTTGTCATCATTCCTTTAGAATCATGGTTGATCACTGCATTAATTATAAATTTATGAGTAATTCACTATGTAAAAATAATACAATAGCTATTTCACAGTTCTCTTCCTAGTCTCTGAATCATAATTATGTTCTTTGACATTGCAAATACCACAATATCATGTTTCCAAAATGAGGGTTAATAACTTGAGGTATCTCCCTTTTAAAATTTAATTTTATTCAACTACCAAAAATCCCCCTTCTACATCAACCTTACGCCCACTGGAAAAAAAAAAGGGAAAACAAACCACTTGTAATAAATATAGTAAGCATTTAATAGTGATGAAAATAGTTCATCATGAAGCAAAACAAATTCCTACATTGGCCAGGTCCAAAAAATATATTTCTCATTCTACATCTTTGTTATTATTTAGTCATTTGGATTCTCTTGGCAGAGATACTGGAGTGGTTTACCATTTCTTCCTCCAGGTCATTTTACAGATGAGGAAACAGAAGTCAACAGGGTTAAGTGACTTGTCTAGGGTCACCCAGATAGGAAGTATCTGAGACAGGATTTGAACTCAGGTCTTCATGACTCCAGGTCTAGCACGCTAACTACTGTTGAACACTCTAAGAGAATGTTAAGCTAATACATGCATGCCCTCCTTAAGCTCACAGTTTAGTAAAGGGAAATAACATACAAATGATTAGAATTTGACACATGATATATGCATAATTCAATTTAACAACCATTTATTAAATATCTACTGTATACACAGCATACAAATTCAGGCTAAAATTCTCTTGTAACCCCAGCATACAGCATAATGTCTAGCATGTATAATAATATGCTTGTTGACTGACTAAAAACAATTAGTCTCTTCAATCCGGAAATCTTACTTATGAGTTGTTCAAGAAACATGTTACGCATGAAGTCCTGGCATGGAAACATTCTGTGAAATTTAGGACCAAATCTTTCTTTTTCTATACTCTTCATGACCAGAATTCTCTCTCTCTCCCTTTCTGATTTCTGGGTGATCTGTGATTTCCCACAGTGGGTACTAGGAATTCTAAAAAAAAAGCTTCTAAAAATAGAGGTAGACTCAGAAAGTTGTATAGAATATGGAGTTAGTTGACTTATTCAGGATCACCAGTTAGTGCCTGAGGGTCATCAGAATCCAGACCAGCTACTTGTTATTTATCTCATAATTGCCTCATGATAGGCTTGAATCTTCTTCCTGTTCCCAGTATTCATTCCTTCAATTTTATAACCCTTTGCCAGATCCTGGTCTGCCTAGGTCTAACCACAGTTTCTCCTAGGCACAGCCACTCTGTGCTTTTTTCTTTCTTTTTTTTTGGGGGGCGGGGAGCAAGGTAGGGAAGAAAATTGACCTGAGTCTGAAATACTGTAGTAGTCAAACTGAGAGACCTGCTAGCTCAAAATCCAATTCACTTGCATGTCATGGCATCAACACCCTGATGTAATGATTCTCTTTGAGGTCGAAGGACAAACAACTTACTACTTATTACTGGAGGCAGTTTACTTCCATTTGGGGTAAAAGAAATGTGCTCTGGATTTGGGGTGAGAGGCCCTGGGCAGGAATACCACTTCTGATACGTTACTTTTGGCTAATGCACCTCGGGCAAGCTCTTAGACCTCTTCGTTAGCTTTTATTTTCTCAACTATGTAAAGAACAAGAGAACCTAAGATCCCTCCCAGCTCTAAATCCTAGGAAGCCTCCATTTCCTCAACAGTATCATGAAGAGCATACTATTTTTATAACGTTCCTTAAAATGTTGTTGAGAGGAAAACTCTTGGTAAAACTGAAAAGTGATATAAAAAGTAAAAGCTTTGGGGGGGTGGCTAGGTGGTTCAGTGGATAGAGCAGTGGCCCTGGAGTCAGGAGTACCTGAGTTCAAATCCAGCCTCAGACACTTAGTAATTACCTAGCTGTGTGGCCTTTGGGCAAGCCCCTTAACCCCATTGCCTTGCAAAAACTAAAAAAAAGTAAAAGCTTTGTTGTTTTTCTTTTTATTGTGAATTCAATAATCACAATCTTTTCAAACCACAAAGAACACAGAAGACTGCATATTAAACCTCTTCTATACATTGTATTTTTTTAATGAAACATATAGAAGCTTAACAAGGTAGTAACAAATCACTCTATTGATACCCCATTCAAGACCCCACCCCTTTTCTCTTTGTACTTTAAGAAACATATTGCTTATTTTTTTCCCATGGCTACCACTAGCTACCAATGTACCTCCTTTTCCATTTTTATCAAGATGTACAGACAAACAAAATAAATGAACACTGGCTAAATCTAAGAATTCACTGCCTCATTCTGCACTCTGCTGCAATACTGATGAATGTCCTGTTACTAACTGTGCAAGAGATGAGCTTCAGGGTCCCCTTTCTCTCCAACCCCATGAGTTTCATTCACTACAAGCAACTCACTTAGAAAGACCTGGTACCATTTTTATAGTAGGAATCTCCAGAGGTCTTGCTCACATCAAGATATCTCTGGAGGCCCCAGATCCAGATGAGAGAAGCTCCCCATTTGGAAGCCTCTCAAGTCCTGGCCCATGCTCATGCAAATAAGCAATCACTTTACATCTCTTTCCAGAAAGTCTGGTAAAGGCATTTTTGCATAGATGCATCCAACCTTGGCAAAATTATTAATGCAGCCCATGAGAGAAGCTGTAAACAAGTCAATTCTTAACACTGACAAGTCCATGACACCCAGGAGGCTTAAAGGCAAGGAAGGAAGAACAAAACAGGCCTCTTCTGGAATCCAGAAATTTTGATGTTTTGTCTGTCCTTTAGATAGATGTGTTGTGTTGTAGGAATAAGGGTCAGGATCCTGGAGCAGAGAGAAAGGGGAAAAGGGAAGACAGAATTGTTGTGGGGTTGAGTTTTTTGTTTCCATGAAAATTGGCAAATCTACCAAGCAAAACATGTCATGACTACACGAATTTTCTCTGGAGTTGATTGTTAAGACACAAAGTAGCATATGATCAACACCTAGGTAGGTAGATGATCAACATCCTCAGAAAGGCAAGGTTGCTTTACTTCCACTTTTTAAAGAAAACAACAAAAAAAACCAAACAAAACCTAGAAAGTAATTTACAAGAAGGAAGCCTCAGTGCTATAACAGAACCCCCCAATTTTAGAACTGGAAGTGATCTCAGAATGAAAAAAGTTAATGATAATCTAGGTCTCTGCTTGAAAAAGGATTTCAAGGGGCTCAGTGGATAGAGCACCGGCCCTGGAGTCAGGAGGACCTGAGTTCAAAATAGACCTCAGACACTTAATAATGACCTAGCTAGGTGGCCTTGGGCAAGCCGCTTAACCCCACTGCCTTGAAAAAACCTAAAAAAGAAAAAGGATTTCAAATACTTAAGGATAGCTATCACTCCTCCTCCAAATTCTCCCCCCAACATTCTCTTTTACTATCTGAAGACCCCCAGTTCCTTCAATTGATTCTCATGATAAGAACCTCCAAACTAGTAAGCATTCTTTCTAAAATTTGACACCCAGAAGGGAATCCAATGCTCCAGGGCTGGTCTAACTAGGGCTGAGGGCAGTAGGACAAATGTCTTCCTTGTTGGAGACTAAAGCCTTCAGCACAGTCTAAAATCAGCTCTTTGGACATCCACATGCTCTGTTGATTCATCTTGTGCTTGCAATTCAGTGCAACCCCCATACTATTTTCCACAGGAACTGCCGATCAACCATGATCCACCCCCCCCCCCCCCCCCCAAGGATATCATCAAAGCAGTAGCTTTGGTTCATTTTTCAACTCAAAGTAAAGGATTTCACCTTGGTTCTTACAGTTCCATCTTCATGCAATTCAATCCACTGTTTTATCCCTTTGAAATTGTTTTGGCTCCTGATGATTTTTCAGGTTAGTTATCTGCAGTTCTGACAAGCATTCCATCTATGCCTCTATACAAGTCATAAATGAAAGTGTTGAACATCCTGGAGTTCACTACCAGAGACCAGACCACCAAGCTAACATTAATCCATTCATGGTCACTCTTAGGATCTGGGCAGTGAGAGAGTTAGTATTTATTCACACAGAAGTCTTCTGATGACTTCTATGTATGTGGTAGTGATTGGTTCTTAGTTTACTCTTTCAGCAATAGCAGCTTTACCTCTGCTGATCATTTCTTAGTCTTCAATTATGCCTTTGTGTGTGTATACACACACATATATATGAATAAAATAGTTGTTGGGATAAGCTCCCTCATTAGAATGTTAGCTCCTTTGGGAGCAGAGACTAGTTTTGCTTTTCTTTGTATCACCAATGCTTGGCAGGGTTATTGGAAAAGAGTAGATGCTTAATAAATGCTTGCTAACTTGTTTTCATTTGTGTAAAAGGCATGTTAAAGGAATATAGATCATCTAATACTGGTTAATCCAAATACCATTTACTGGCCTTGGAATTCAATATTTTGTTTTTAAGCAGCAGATTAGTTTCTGTGAAACATATTGGGATTGCTGAGCAAAGTAATCTTTTCCCATGTACCTTTCCCTTCAAAAAAGGAACCCATTCCTTTCATCTGTATATTGAAAGATAACTAAGACTTAGAAATAAAAGACAATTTTGCCAGTAATTTTAAAAATTAATTATTTTGCTAACAATTTGACAACCATCTCTTAGGATGTGACTCTAGAGAGATCATTTGCATTTAAATTCATTTCACTTCTTAAAGTATCATAACTTTTCAGTCACTCTAAGTCCTCATTAGAATTCTTTGTCCATTCATTCCAATTCTATATTCCAATTCTTTTTGTTGTATTTGACTGTGATCCCATTTGGAATTTTTTTGGCAAAGATACTGGAATGGTTTGTCATTTCCTTCTCCAACCCATTTTTACAGATGAGAAAACTGAGGCAAGTAGGATTAACTAACTTGCCAGGGTCACTGAGCTGATAAATTTCTTACTGGGCCTTAATTTCCTTCTTTCAGTTCGGCTTTTTTTCACCTTGTATTGTTTTCTAAAGGTCCTTCCATATCTTTTTATATTTCTCAGATATGTCTGACAGTGATATCACAAAATTCTATTATAGTCACCTACTACAATGAACAATTTCCCAGCTATTGAGGTTGCTTCTAGTTTAATTACATGTAATACTGCTATGCTCATTTGCTTCTTCTTCCCTTATCTCAGGATATATTCCCAACAATGGGTCAAGGGCCATGGAATATAGAGACCAACTTCCTCATTTTTTTTCAGATGGGGATATGGAAGGACAGAAAGCAAAGGCACCAAGTAGCACAGCCTGAATCCCAACTAGGCTCTCTGACCCTAGATCAAGTGTTTTTTCCTACTATATATCAGGATGCCTGAAGCTCTGACACCACCACATAACAGACTCTAAGAAAGACAGTTTTTCCTGGTCTTTCAAATAAGAGGGGGTTGGCCTAGATCTTAATTTTGTGTGAATCATGCAACCCCTTCTGCAGTCTGTTGAAGCCTATGGATCCCTTGTCAGAATAATTCTTTTAAATATGTAAAATAAAAATGCATAGAATTAGAAAGGAAACCAAAATAGTGAAATAATAATGGTAACAATAAGATAAAAACAACTTCAAAGACCCATTTAAAAACCTCTTTGGCATTGGAAAGAACATTGGATCTGGAAAGAAAGAACATGGATTCAAATCCAACTTGGATACTTACAGTGTCACCTTGGTCAAGACATTTCCGAATATTGTGGGTCTCAATAAAATAAGAATGCTAAATGTTATGATCCATGTGATTATTAAGCTACAACTTTTCAATACAACTGATCAAATAGGTCTTTCTCCCTCAGGCTATGTCTTGTTCTTTGGACATGGAACAAATAGGGTTTAGTGTGGAGGAGAGGGAGAATTATTTTTAAACTTTATTTATTTAATTAACTTCAATCAAATAAGCATTTCTATAACATCATCGAATTAAAAAAAAAAGATGAGTGCATAGGAAACTGCAAATCTATTGTGTATAACTTGCTATTCCCTTTTTTTCTTCCCTCCCCCTGCTCTACTCTAGAGATGGCTACCATTAGACACAAATAGATATATACCTATAAAACTATTCTGTAATTACTTCTATTTATCAGTTTTTCTAGATGCAGATAGTGTCTTCCTTCATATGTCCTTTGTAGTTAATTTAGGTATCTATAATAAATAGTCAAAATAAATTAGTCATTCTCAATTGTTTTTATTTATTTTTTTGTTTGTTTTTAGATTTTTCAAGGCAATGGGGTTGAGTGGCTTGCCCAAGGCCACACAGCTAGGTAATTATTAAGTGTCCGAGGCTGGATCTGAACTCAGGGACTCCTGATTCCAATGTGGGTGCTCTATCCACTGCACCACCTAGCTGCTCCTCTCAGTTGTTTTTAAAATAATATTGCTGTTACTGTGTAGAACGTTTTCTTAGTTCTGCTCATTTCACTCTTTGTTATTTTGTACCAGAGTGAGGTGTTAAAGTGAATAATTTTAATTATACTAAACTAAAAAGGTTTTGTACAATTAAAACAACTGTAGCCAAGATAAGAAGGTGGGCAGAAAATTGGGAAAATATTTTTCTAGACAGTTTCTCAGGGAAAAGTAGAAGTTTTTCATACAACTCCCTGACCTCATATATAAATCCCATGTCAATCCCTTCCCCTCCCCAGGAAATGCCCCATGCAGGAGAAGACTGCTCAAGACTCATATCATAAGATCATGTCTTTCCCTATCTCTTAGATTATTTTTTCCCCTTCAGGCTTCTTTTCAGGAAAAACCTCCAATTTCCTGTGACAAAAACGGATCTCTCTCTGGGAAGTCTGAAACTTTGTGCTTTGATGGAGTTTAAACTCAGGTCTGCCCCATGTGCTGGAACAGGCATTAACATCAATAAAGGCTGATGTTACAAGGTCAAATAAGAAAGAGTCATGCATCTAGAGCAAGGGTGGGACACTTATCTACCAAGGGCCAAAACTTAAAAATTAATCTATTATATTTGGTCAAATATTTAATTAATTCACCCCTAAAACCTCCTAGATAAATTGAATTTCAAGTCCTCCTATGGATGCATTATTCTGACAGTGCCAGACCAAACGATTTTGCAGGCCATGTCTGACTTCTGGTTTGATATTTTTTGCCCCTGCTCTAGAGTCAGAGAAGACCTGTATTCCAATTCCAGTTGGGCTATATAAAGTGAACTAGGAGGGATGGATAATACATAGTATGATTAAGCCCAGAATCATGAAAACTAATTTTTTGGCCTTCTTTATAACCCCCAGCACAGAGTCTGGCACATAAAACATGTCTAAATGCTGGTTGACCTGACTTTAATTGTTAGATTAAGAGAAGCACAGTTTCCAGGAATAAGGAGATGAGATTCCCTGAGCTTTGCTCCAGATCCTTCAACTCTCTGGTCCAGTCCATTTCCCTCTCTGGGCTTTTATTTTTGCTGCCCCTCCTTCCCACCTACCCCTCATCCCTCTCATCCTCACTTTCACCACTTGAGCCCCTTGTTTCCTTCAGGAGTCAATCTAAAGCACCAATTTCTATTGCAGCTTTTCCTGTTCCCCTCTACCCCAGTTCTGTGCATTCTCTCACCTGAAATTACTTGCTTTCACTTAGACTTGGAGGTAGCTTTCCTAAGTAATAGGGAACTCTCTTAACCAATAACAGGTTGTGGAGTCATATAGCCTGGATGTAAGAGGCAGCACCTGAAAACAAGTCTTCCTGATTCTGAGACCTCCTCTGTATTCATTATCCCACAATCATAGAAGGCTGAGGATCGATGAGACACTGACAATAGTGATGTTCCAGAGACAGGAAGAGAGTATAAAACAACAACAAAAAACCCAATACACCAGATTTGGAGTCAAAAGATCAAATCAATTGTCTTGCAACTTGGTGGATTGTTGTCCTCCTTTCTTCAGGGAGACCAAAATGGCATCACTGTGTCAGGGTCAAGGTACATTGTGTCAATAATGGCTGATCAAACCAATATGAGTTCGGATGGCCCTACTACAAGTGGGACACAAATAATCCATCATTATGAGTATCTGGGGTTACATCTCCCATTTCTCTGAAGGGACTGCTTACTTGTAGCTTTGCCATTTATTAAATGTGTAACCTTGGGCAAGAGATAATGCCTCTTGAAGCCTCAATCTATTCATTTGTAACTTCTACTTCAATAGACTACAGTAATTTCAAGCGGCCCTAGAAGAATTATGGAAATCTTGAGTTGGTATCATCTCACCTCCATCACTCAAGAAGGAATAAACATTTCCTGAACTCATGGCCTATCATGGGGTTGATCTATAACTGGCTTTGTCCAGAAGTTGTCCAGATAACTTCTTCTTTGGACTGTACAATCACCTTGTTATATGGCACCCTTTTTCTGGGACCTACCTTCTTCCTCAAAGCCATAGGGCATAGCCTGGATTTCTGATACCATTGAATATCACAGATCCCACTTACATACTAAGATGTAAGATTCCTAGTTATAGCTCTGGTAAAAAACTTGAATTTATTGCTTATAGTCCTTAGCATAGGACTGAATGTGGAATAGTGAAAAGAACTGCAATAACAATGGGAATAGGAATAGGAATAGGAACAGGGATTTCATTCCCATGAGGATTTCATTCCAGATGAGGAAAATTCCTTTACAAATTCAGGTTGGAACCTTCTCTGCAACTTTGGATATCAAGTGACCCATTCAGTATATGTCAGATGCCAGACTCAAACCCGTTGTTTTCCTGGCTTGTTCTTGCTTATACTATATTGCCTCTTTAATAATAACACCTTACCTATGGTCTCACCTGATCCTCACGACAATCTTGATTGGTAGGTAGGTAGTGTATTAGTTCAATTTTACAAGTGAAGATACTGAGACTCAGAGAGGTAAGGGACTTGTTGCAGGTATCCTCACAAAAACACTTTCATGGAGGCAATGCTAGTCTCATTACTCCCAGGTGGCTCTTCTGGTTGTCTCTGGTCATCGAGTTCAGCTTGGTCTTCTCCCTAGCACAGCCTAGTTGGAAAAAGGCCAGCCTATGTGGCTTTGCTCAGAGGGATTAAATCAGATGGTCGGCAGCTTCAAAGCTATTTTATTAAGTGAGCAGTGAAGGCCTCCTTTCCTGCTCCCTCCATTTTTACTTCCTCTGGTCCTTTGCCACCACTGGGAAAAACTTACATAACAATTAAAAGCACTGGGATCTCCAACTCTACTCCTCCCCTCTCTGCCCTGGAATGACCCTGGGATTGGGGAAGTTTACGCAGAGGAGACTTGTTCCTTTCCAAGTTCACAGTTTTTGTCAACATCAATGACAAGATCTGGGCAACATTCTCTGATCCAGTATAGTCTCTGTGGGCTTATGCTCAAGGGTTAGAGGATGAATCCAGATCCTCTAATGGAAACCATGCCAATAAAGAGGATGGCAGGACTGATAAGGGGTGTTGGAAAACCAGAGTTCAAATCCCATCCCTTTACCTAACTTGTGGACTCTTTCCCAGACTTCAGTTTTTTCATCTGTAATACAAGAGGGATAGACTGAATGATATCTTAAGTTCAAACAATCTACAAATCTATGGAGAAAGAATATCATTCTTTCAACATTATTTGCAAATCCAATCTGTTTTAGGGAATATGCAGTGATATATGGCAGGAATCCTGCCTTCAAGAAGCTTATAATCACACAAATCTTCTTTATATGCTTTATATGCTCTTTATAATTCCAAGTCACACGAGTCACTTGTCCCAGTTCCTTTTTCCACCTGTTATTTATGTGCCTTGGCTCCATGGTTGACTACAATGAACTAACCTTTTCTCATTTGTCTCTTTTAAAGCCATTCCCTCCCTACATGATCTAATTCAGGAGTTATCTCCACCATGAAGACTTCCCTAGAGCCTTCACTCTAAAAGGAATCTCTACCTGGGGGAGATTCCTCAACACCTTTGCTTGGATGACTCTGAATTTATCTCATGTAATTGTTATGTCTTATCTCCTCTTTAGGCAGAACAAGCACCTCCTGGCAGTGTCTGGTATTGAATTCATTTCTATATTTCCTGCTTCAAGCATAAGGTCTTTGGACATATAGCAAGTATAAAATTTTGCTCAATAGTAGACTTAGAAAAAAACTTTTAAGCTCAATAACTCTCAAATGATATAATGACCTGAACCCTAAATAAGTTTTAAAAATTCAGGAGTTTTGTAATTAACTGCAGATAATATTCACTGTCCAATTCAAGCATCATCCCTGGGGTTGGGGGCATCTGGTCTGTCTAGCATGCCAGAGAGACCAGGGATAGTCTACATAACCTGTGCTGTTACCACTGCCTGTCTTACCACCTGGCTCAGAATTTTCACTTAATAATGTCATATAACATATGCTGAGAAGGCACCATGATCATTGGCTAGAAAGCTGGTCTCAATCAGAAAAACCTGAGTTCAAGTTCTGCCCTACATGCTGACTCTGTGGGTCCTGGGCAAGTCTTTTAGCTTCCTGATTACTCTCAATTGCAGAGAAAGTACTACCCCTCAGTGGAAGGAATTTCTTAGGCTAGGGAAATTTCAATTCAAATTCCTATCTCCTACATATTTATTACTATAGATATTAAAGAAAATTAGTAGAAATCAGTCCATATGCAGACTTTAGATGGGACAGAACCAAAATACAAAAATACTCGTTTCAGGACCATAAGACTTTCACTTTGGTGTGTTGGCATTTCTTAAAATTATTTGATCTAGAAAAACAATTAACACTTTAAAAACTATTTTTTGGAATTAAAGTTACAATAGTAAAATTGATTTTTTAAATACTGAAGTTTAAAATTGGTAAAATTGCATGAGATTTTTAAGTACTATAGGGTTGCATGATGGTAATGATATTTATTTTACTGTTTTAAAAATTCCCAAATCAATCTTTCTTCAAAAAAGGCCTTTTTCTACATCTACACCTTGAAAGACAAAACATTCAGTCCAACTATCTAAGATATTAGGGAGATAAAGAATATCTTCCTAGGCCTTAGAAGAAGCAGCTAACGAGATGATTTTGGACAAGTCCTTGGTGTCGGGGATAGGGAGGGGGCGGGCAACTTCAACTTCCTCTTGGGTAAAATGAGGACAATCTTGCACTATCTACCTTTATAGGCTTGGCAGGTACTAATGAACTGATGTATTTAAGTAACAGTAAACAAATTTCTTAAACATTCTTTTTTGTGTGTTTTTTTAAATTTTACTTATTTAAGGCAATGGGGTTAAGTGACTTGCCCAAGGTCATGCAGCTAGGCAATTATTAAGTGTCTGAGGTCACATCTGAACTCAGATCCTCCTATCTCCAGGGCCACTGCTATAGTCACTGTGCCATCTAGCTGCCCTAACAGTAAACAAATTTAAGGTAAAAATAAACTGCCCAAGAGTAAGAGATAGAAAGAGAAATTCCATTTAAAATAACTATAGACACCATTAAATACTTGGAAGTCTACCTCCTAAGACAAAACCAAAAGTTGTATGAATACAATTAAAGCACTTCTCACCCAAAGTCAGATCTAAATAACTGGGAAAATGTCAATTGCTCAAGGTTAGGTTGAGCTAATATAATAAAAATGACAATTCTACCCAAATTAAATTACTTATTTGGTGCCATACCAATCAAACTATCAAGTAACTACTTTACTGAACTAGAAAAAATAGTAACAAAATTCATCTGGAGCAAAAAAAGGACAAGAATAGCAAGGGAAGTGATGGGGGAAAAAATGTAAAGGAAGGTGGTGGCCTCACTCTACCAGATCTAAAACTTTTTTTTTACAGCAGCAGTCATTAAAATTGCCTAGTTAGGAAATAGAATAATGGATCAGTGAATTAAGATAGGTTCAAAAAAAGTCACAGTAAATGACCACAACTGTTGGGAAAATAGTATGGAAAATACTAGGCATAGATCCACATCTCACACCCTATACCAAAATAAGGTCAAAATGGGTACAGGATTTAGACATAAAGAAATACTCTATCAGATCTATGGAAAGTGGATATATTTATGTCCAAACAAGAATTAGAACACATTATAAACTGCAAAATGAATGACTGACTATATTAAATTAAGAAGTTTTTACACTAATAAAATCAATGCTGCCAAAATCAGAAGGAAAGCAGAAAGCTGGGAAACAATTTTCACAACTAAAAGTTCTGATAAAGGTCTCATTTCTAAAATATATAGAGAATTGCATCAAATTTATAAGGTCACACAAAGCATTCCCCAATTGATAAATAGTCAAAGGATAAGAACAGTTTTATTTTTTTAATAAAAGAAAGATTTTATTTATTTTGAATCTTACAATTTTTCCCCTAATCTTGCTTTCTCCCCCCCCCCCCCCACACACCCACACAAGGCAGTCTGTTTGTCTTTATATTGTTTCCATGGTATACATTGATCTAAGTTGAATGTGATGGGAGAGAAATCATATCCTTAAGGAAGAAAAATAAAGTATAAGAGAGACAAAAATTATATAATAAGATAACTTTTTTTTTAAACTAAAGGTAATAGTTTTTGGTCTTTGTTCAAACTCCACAATTCTTTCTCTAGATACAGATGATATTCTTCATCACAGACAGCCCAGCCCAAAATTGTGCCTGACTGTTGCACTGATGGAATGAGCAAGTCCATTAAGATTGATCATCACCCCCTTGTTGCTGTCAGGGTGTACAATGTTCTGGTTCTGCTCATCTTGCTCAGTATCAGTTCATGCAAATCCTTCCAGGCTTCCCTGAATTGCCATCCCCCCCTAGTTTCTAACAGAACAATAGTGTTCTATCACATACATATACCACAGTTTATTAAGCCATTCCCCAATTGATGGACATTTACTTAATTTCCAAATCTTTGCCACCACAAACAGGGCTGCTATGAATATTTTTGTACAAGTGATGTTTTTACCCTTTTTCATGATCTCTTCAGGGTACAGACCCAGTAGTGGTATTGCTGGATCAAAGGGTATGCACATTTTTGTTGACCTTTGGGCATAATTCCAAATTGTTCTCCAGAAAGGTTGGATGAGTTCACAACTCCACCAACAATATATTAGTGTCCTAGATTTCCCTCATCCCTTCCAACACTGATGGTTGTTCTTTCTGGTCACATTGGCCAGAACAGACAGTTTTAAATGAAGAAATTAAAAGTTATATATAATCATATAAAAATGCTCTAAATTACTATTGATTAGAGAAATGTAAATTAAAACAACCATGAAGTACCATCTCACATCTATTAGTCTAGATAAGAAAAAGGAAAGATAATCAATGCTGGAGAGGATATGGGAGAATTGGGACATTGATGCATTGCTGTTGGAGTTGTGAATCCAACCTTTCTGGAGAGCAATATGGAACTGTGCCCAAAGAGCAATAAAACTGTTCATTCCCTTTGACCCAGCAATTCCAATTCTAGGTCTATATCCAGAAGAAACTATAAAAAAATGGGAAAAGTCCTACATGTTCCAAAATATTCATAGCAGCTCTTTTTGTGGTGGCAAAGAATTAGAAATTGAGGGGATGCCCATACAAGTTATAGTACATGAATACTAAGGAATATTATTGTTCTATAAGAAACCACAAAGGGTCAGACTCTATTGAAGCTTAGAATGACATACAGAATCTGATGCTGAGTAAAGGGAGTAGAAACAATAGAACAAGGTACACATCAACAACAACACTGTGAGATGTACAACCTTGATGGAAGTAGCTTCTCTCAGCAGTCCAGAGAGCTAGGACAACTGTATTAGACTGGCTATGGACTATCTTATCCCCAACCAGAGGAAGAAAAAGAAAACAAAATGAAACACACAAAACAAAAAACAACCCTTCAGAATCTGATGAACACTTTATAAAAATTATCTCTTATGTAGCTCTCTCCCTTGATCCTAATCCCTCATACCAAAAATTACTAATTTGTAAAATGTTTATCAAATTATGTGTGTACAATGCTAACCTGACTGCTTGCTGCTGAGGGGAGGGGGTGAGAAGGGAGGGTAGAAGAAAATTTTGTAATTTAAAAATATACATGTACATATAGATGAAAAATAAATAAATTTAAAAAATAAAAACATAAATAAATAAAAATAAACCAGCACACTTCCATCCCAAGGGGGATGAGGAACAGAGAAACACACACACACACACACACACACACACACACACACACATCGCTATTCCAGCAGGAGCTATTCAAATATTGTTGCTTATTATTTGGTCCACAGACTATAAAGTGATAGGCCCTTAGGACCTCAGTCACAATGGCATGGGAAGCTAATTACCACTTTACTGAGCTGCTCACTTTTCTCCCAAGGGGAGGAAGATCTGGAGAACTGGGACAGTGAATGAAGAAACTTCAAGGAAAGTCCACTCTTAAGAGGAAACAAATCTATTCTAAAAGCATAGGGAAGATGAGGTGGGGACTGGATCCATGATTTTAATATAAAAAAGGTCTCTCAGGTGAGCAATCTGCCTATCCCTATGAAGGGCAGCCCCTTCTCTGCAATGCATAGTCTTAGACCTTGAGCTCAAAGATAACTGGATTTGCCTAGCGTGTGTGCTTTTGTGTGTGTGTGTGTGTGTGTGTACACATACACATATATATGTTGCTTTCTATGGTGTATGGCTATCCTTCCCGTCTGGAAGACCTGGTTTTCCTACCTCTGCCACAAGGGAACTTGGTGAACACGGTCAAATCACTTAGTCACTCATGCTCCAGGCAATTTCCAGAGGACTTGCAGAGCAGCATTGGTGAGAAGTTTCCACACTCTATTTGTCCTACTACCTACCAAAAAAAGTGTAGAAATTCCTGATCGTAGCAATCAATGCCCTCCACACAATTTCAAAGTGGAAAGGAACTTCAGTGTTTAAATGACATGTCAGTAGCTATTCTAAATCAATTCAATAGACATTAAGAACTCATCACAGGTAGGTACTGGGAGCTAGAGACCCCAAATCTCCTCCCTTCCTTTGAGGATAAGCTTAGGGATCACTTTTTCCATATCTTTGCCTGTTACCTCCTGGAAAAAAGCATCACTCTTACACCTTCAATTTCCTATAGTTGGAATCTCTCCTTGATCCTGATAGTTGACTTCCCTTTGACTAAGCTCTTTAAAAGCAGGAGCTAAGCTTCCATTATCCCATTAATTAAACATATAATTAAATGATTAAGACTTTTACTTCTAAAAAAGGTGCTTCAATCCATGGCCCAAAATTTCTATAAATGCCAACTAGATTTCCCCAGGTTCCACTTCCTGGCGGTACTCTTCTCTCTCAGAGCAGGTCTTCATCTATAAGGATGAAAATACAAGGCTAGGGACTATCTTTTTATATTTGTGTTCTCAACATTGAGCAGAATGCACTTAGTAGTCAGTGCTAGTAAAGTTTTTTTTATTTCAAATCTTACCTGAATAGTGATGTTTGTCCTTCATTCTTTTTTTTTCAAAGCAATGGGGTTAAGTGACTTGCCCAAGGCCACATAGCTAAGTGTCTGAGGTTGGATTTGAACTCATCCTGACTCCAGGGCTGGTGCTCTTATTCACTGAACCACCTAGCTGCCCTTGTTCTTCATTCTTGAAGAGGACCATGATATCAGGGAGGTGATGCCAAGACAAGCACATAAATTGGATTTGAGCGAGGGGGGGGGGAGGTTGTGCTAAGTTACCAGCCTCACTTTTTCCTTTGGAGCCATCTGAGTCCAGTGGCCAGCTATGGAACAGGATAACTGGAGATAACCCTGGATGTGAGGCACTAGAGACTGGCTTCAGACACTTTCTACCTGACCTTCTGTTGGCTACATTTTCCTCAACTGAAAAACGGAGGTTTAATAACATATTAGGTACTAAGTGGAGTACCTAGCACATAGTAGGTGCTACTAAGTGCTTGTTCTCTTCCCTTGCTAGTTTGATTCCTTTAATGACAAACACTTCTTTCTGAGTTACTTCAAGACTAAACTCTCCTCCCAACTTCTGCAACAATCCTTTCCTCATCTCCCCCCCACACTGAGATTATCTTTCATTTACTTGGTCTACATTTTATTATATAATATGCAGTATTATATAATTATATATTATATTATATTTTATTTATCATATATATTACATTGAGCAGTTGGGTAGTACAGTGTATAGAACTATAACTTTGGAGGTAGCAGGAGCTGGAATTCAAATCTGGCCTCAGACACTAGACACTTGGGTAAAGTCACTTAACCCTTAACCCTGACTGCTTCCTATTCAGGGCCATCTCCAGTTATCTTGAACCATATCTGGCCAATGGACCTAGTTGGCTCAGGAGGAGAAAGTGAGACTGGTGACTTAGCACAGCATCCCCTCACTCAAATCCAACTCATGTGCTTGTCCTGGCATCACCTCCCTGATGTCATGGTCTTCTTTGAGATTGAAGGACAAACAGCAACTTATATCCCATGTCTGTGGTTATTGTATGTTGTCTCTTTCATTAGAAAGTGAGCTCCTTGAGGCCAGGGTCTGCTTTTTTCCTTCTTTATACACCAATGACCTGGGCCATATCTTTTAACTTCTCCTTCTACCTCAATTTCCTTATGGGGATAATAATAGTACCGGCCATTCAGGGTTGCTATAAATAGTGAAGATAAAAACAAGATATTTGCAATATAAATGTCATCAGTATTATCAACCGTTACCCTAAGGTTATAAGGTTATTTGTCTTTCTCTTACTCCACTTACTTGGCTTCCAAGACCAAATAAACAATAGCAGTATCACCACAAAGGGGAAAACCCCCACCTTCTAACTATTCAGGGCAGGTCACCTCCCAGGCCACACCCATCCCTGGAAAGTTATTGAGGAAAAAGTCTATGGAGTCTGAAGTCTTAGAATTTTATCTAGTTGTTCCCTCCCCTAGTTTTTTTTAAAAAGGTTAAAAGTCACTTTGAGGTGACTTGCCAAGGAGTCACAATGACAAATCTGTCTGGTGTGACTTCCACTCCAGTAGAGTGGAAGAAGCCTACATAATTTTACCCAGGTAGGGAAAATGGAAGGAAGGGAAATGGCTAGACAGAGGAAGATGTTTTGCCCCAGGGTAGTTTCTCTTCCAAGGATGAGAAAAATAGTTTTCACTTCTACCTTGTCCCTCTGACTAGGCATGTCTCTTGACTAGGGAGTTAGAAGGGAGTTGAGAAATACTGTAAACAGACTGAGTTTGAAGCTAAAGAGCCCTGAGTTTAAATGCCCTTATTAACTTGGTGACTACCAAAGTCAAATCATTTAGTACTGAACATTAGCAAGACCCTTAAACTTATGAAGGGCGTTAGATCTGCTAGCTTCAGAGAGTAGTTACTTTGAACTAAAAAAATATTCCAATGCCACCCCCCACCCCATTCAGGCCAGTCTGGTGCTTTCCCCACTGAGATTTTCTCTGATTTACCTTGTTGGCATGTTTTCTCCCTCGTTAGAATTTGAGCTCCTTAATGTGAATCTGAAATTCTGTACTTTATTTTGTCTTTCTTAACTATTATTCCCTGTAGAGATTGGCATACAGTAGGTACCAATATCAAAGTCCCAAAGGGAGCCTGATCAGCAGCCCTGTCAAATCAACAAGAAGCTTCAGTTGCAAGACTTTCAAACAAGCTTTCTCAAAGCTCTACAGTATACATTTTTTGTTATTGTTTTTCCAAAAGGGCTACAACAAGGTTTCTAGGAGATTTTAGACCCCTGACTGATGAGTTAGTTCCTTTTGCTGGTAAAGTTAGGTAGATCTCTATTATGCAGAAAAGAATACTACAAAAAGAAAAATTCTCCAGGAATTTCTCAGTGAACTGAGAAGAGGGGACCATTTTATTTTCTAAAGAAGAAATCATGATACTTTCTGACTATACGGATTTTATTTTTATTTATGCATTCAAAAAACTGAAGGATCTGCAAGGTGAAGGCTAGATGAATTACTTACAATTGAATGAAAATAGCCACACTGGGCTAGCCCCCATGCTAACTAAAATATGCTAAACACCTTAAAAAGCGTGGAGAGGATTAGATGAAATGATTTTCCCCAAAACCTCTTCCGATCTCAAGGATCTCCAAAGGGTATGGAGATCAGACGGGGCTCAGAGCCTTGACGGAGGGTTCGATCCTTTACCGCCCCAATTCTGAAGCCCTCAGCTTTCCCCAGGCATGACCTAACTAACTAGCAGCCTGATTGCATTTGAACAGAGGACAAAAACTTCCTTTGAAAAACAGAAAGTCACTTCCTCAGTCCAAAGGCCAGAACTCACTTGGTTCTGATCTGGAAACCTAAGACAGGAAACTCTGGGAAGCCTCGGCCTCCCCTCCCCCCTCCAGCCCCCCACAGGACAGGCAGCCTCTGCTCACAGCTGACAGTGGGCCGGGTCTGCACACAGTTCCCTAGATGCAATGCAGCTGGAAGGCAATCTCTCCTCTTTCTCTCGCCTGTGGGAGTGACTTCAAGGAGACCCGATTCCCCGTGTAACTCCTTTGGGGGGGGGGGGACAAGAGATGAAAGCAGGAGGGAGCGGGCACGGGTCGCGGGGGGCATTCCTAGCCGGGTTCACGATCCTGCTCTCGGGGGCAGAGGCCACCCCCTCCGGGGGGAGCAGACAATGCATTCCCCCCCCATGCTCCAGGCTTCTAGCTAGACCTTCGCTTCAGACGCCCCAGATTTTGCAGCCTCCTGGCAGCGGCCGGCAGCCCCAACCCCTCTGACATGAGCATCCCTGAGATGCGGTTGGGAGCCTCGGGGCACCGCTGGGCGCCCCCAGCTAAGCAGCTCCGTCCCCTCTGCCCCTCCCTCCAAGAGGCCGGCCCGGTCATTTCCTCTGGCAGCGGGCACCACCTGGCAGCCCAGCACCTGGATCTCTGTTCCCTGAGCCACCCCGGGCCGGTCGGAGCGGACAAACTGCAGTGTCACCATCAGGAGGGGGAGGGACGCGTGTCTGGGAAACAGACTGAGGCAGAAGGGAGAAAACAAATGAGTCACTTGATACAAGTTGCACACGCGACGGGGCCGGGGCCACGGACCGTGCCGCCGGGGGCCCGGCCGGAGCCGCGGCCCGACCTCCCCTCGGGCTGGGCCCCGGCTCCCCGCGAGCCCCGGGCGGCCACTTCACGCGGGGGGCCAGAAGGACGCGCCCGGCCTCGGCGCGCCCCGCGCCCCGCCCCCCGCCTGTTGGCTTTCTCGGGTGCACCTGCCGCAGGTGTCCTCGCGGGCTGCCCGGGCAGGGCCGGCGGCAGGTGGGCCCCGGGGCCCCCCGCCCAGCCCAGTCCCGGTTTCACGCCTCGGCTTTCACTTTCCCGCCCGGCGGGCTGGGCTGGGCTGCGCCCCCCGTCCCCCGCCGCCGCCCCGGCCTTCGGCCCCCCCAGGCTCCCGCAGCCTCGCCGCCAGCTGCCCCAGACGCCCCTCCGTGACCCCCCGGGCGGCCCCCGCCGCTTCCCTCCCGTGGCTGCCGGACTTACATAGCGCCTCAACTTCTTCTCGGGGGGCGACTTCCTCAGCCAGCCGGCGCACACCACCTCCCCGCCGCCGCTCATCCTCGCCCGGGCACCCGAGGGGGGCTGTCTGGGGGGCGGCCCCCGGCCAGGCGCGTGCACCGGTCACGGTCCGAGCTGCCCCCGGCGCCGTCGGGCGGGGGGGGACGAGTGCGGGGCGGGGGGCCACGGCCACGGCCACGGGCGGCTGGCGCTGTCCGGGCGCGCGGCCGGCGACGCTGTGCCCAGCCCCGCCGCGGCTGCTCCGGCTCCACGGAGGCAGGAAACTGCCCCGGCCGCGGCTCCCCCACGCCAGCTCTCACCACGCCCACATCGCCGTGTGCGCGAGGCCCCGGGCGGCCGCCGAGAGGCACCCACCCCGCGGCTGCTGGGCGGCTGCTGGGCGGCTGCTGGGCGGCTGCTGGGCGGCTGCTGGGCGGCTGCTGGGCGGCTGCTGGGCGGCTGCTGGGCGGCGGACCCGCTCCGCGCTCTGGGGGGAGGCGGCTGCGGAGAGGTGGGGTCAGCGCCCGGCGAGGGGAGGGAGGCGCGGAGATGGACGGGACACACAGGAGCCCGCACCTACGTGAAGCCCCCGCCGCACCGAGCCCGCCTGCTGACACATCACAGGGAAGGCACCGCTCCTCCTTCCCCGCGGCCCGCGGAGGACAGAGCCCCGGACTCGGGAGCCCGGGGCCGCCGGCCGCATTCCGGTCCTGCCCCGGACGGCCGGGCCGAGCCCGGGGCTTCTCGGAGCACACTGCGGGGCACCAGCCGCTTCACCGACACTCACGGGGCGCCTAGGTGCTGGGGGTACGGGACACAGAGCCGGCGGCTCCCTACTGTCCCCGAACTCCCAGTGGGGACGGCGCCCCGATTAGGACTGAGACCCCCTGGAGAGCTCTCCCACCCCGGCTCGGCCACGCTGTGTCTCTGTGACACTTAGCTCAGTCTCTTCTCCTTGGTCAGCTTTGGTCCCTAGAAAATGAGGCTGTTGGAAATCATCTCCAGGATCCCCGCCACCTCCAAATAAGCTCCTGAGTCCTCGGCTAGCATAATGTTTTATGCTTATGAGCTGTTATAATTCCGACCACAGCCCCTCTGCAAATGTCTACACGAAGTACTCAGCCTCAGTTTTCCCATCTGCAGAATGGGCCTAAGTTCTCTGTAGACCTTTAAAGGCTAGCAAAAATAAGCTACGCCCTGGTCAAACTTGCACTTTCTCCCTCCCCGTGTTGTCCATTTATTCAGTAAACCTTAAAGAACTACTTTATACAGAAATGAATGCGGGTTCCAGTCAAAATTTGAACCTAGCTCCCTCCTCACTCCACGTTCATTATACAGTGCTGGGGGGGGGGGGGGGGAGTCAGCCGGCTTCATCAACAAGGTGGAACAAATGTCAGCCTTTTATGCCTCTCCAAACAGAATGAGGGTTTTTAACAGGGGAGTCCACGGAGAGCATAGTATTTGGTTATTGATTTTTAAATGATGTACTACTTGAAAGGGAATTTGATGGCTTCTAGCATTTCATACCTACTACAGGAGTTTCAGGTTTCAGCAGCTCGTGTTCCAGCTGAAATTAGCCATCCACTTCCCAGCAAGGATTTAATTATCTGTCTCTCCCACTGGGGGGGGGGGGGTGAGGATAAAAGAATGGGGAAGCCACTTACTCCAAGAGCCAGAGCATGTCTCCGTCTCTGTCTCTCCTTCTTCCCCTCTTCCCTTCTCTCCTTAAACCCCTTCTTTTCTTCCTCCCATCTTCTGACTCTTTTCTTTTTCCCCTCTCCTTTCCTCAACCTCCAACTCTCCCAGGGGTGAATAGAGAATCCTACAGTACAAAGGGTGTTATATTGCCACTCCAAGGACTTAAACCATGGTGATTATTATAAAGTGAACAACTTAATGCAATTTGGAGCTGATGGGAACATTAAAGATCATTTAGTCTAACCTACTCTGTTTTAGAAATGAAGAAAATGAAACCCAAGGAAAGAAAGAAATGTGCCAAGGTCACTTAGGGAGGTAGCAAAGCTCAGATCCAAGTTCAGGCCCCCTAACCTAAGATCCAGGCCACTTTGTTCATCCTATGTGTATATATATATATACATATAGGATACCGAACCCAAGAAAAGGGAGAGAGGGAATAGTCTTATGGGGAGAATATAGGAGCAGTGGAAAGAACCCTGGACCCAAAGTGAGAACTACTGGCTTCCAGTCCAAACTCCGCCTCTTCTACCTATGTAACTTTAATGTGGGGCAGCTAGGTGGCACAGTGGATAGAGCACTGGCCCTGGAGTCAGGAGTCCCTGAGTTCAATTCAGCCTCAGACACTTAATAATTACCTAGCTGTGTGGCCTTGGGCAAGCCACTTAACCCCATTTGCCTTGCAAAAACGTTAAAAAAAAAAAAGATTAAACTTCAATGTGGTCTAATGTCTCCTGGGGTATCAATTTCCCCATCTGTAAAATGGAGCTGTTTGCAACTGCTTTTTTTCATGAGATTGTCTTTTGTGAAGAAAGTCAGTTTAAAAAAATAAATTTAAAAAATTAAAAAAAGAAAGTCAGTTTATAGTTCTATATGCAATGCCCATGGGCTTACTTCTTTAATTAGTCTGTAGGTTGGGTCCCCAAGGGATTGATGCTATTGTTTATGAGTCTTTTTTTCCTAGAAACAATAGCTCAAAAGCTATTTGTGAACTTACCTTTAATAATCAGTCAGAATTCATATCTCAAATTATCTCAAAGCAAAATAATTTACTAAATGACATACAAATGGCTACAAAATAGCCCCACCCCAAAAGCATAAAGAACATATATACATCTTTACACTTAGATTAATTCATTTTTATCTGTGCTTATATCCTAGGGGAATTACTTTGCCCACTCCTCAATACATTTAGAAATGGCAGTTATTTCTATTTTTATTTGGGTTTCATTCTATACCAGGACTCTATGATTTGAGGAGGTTCTGATTGAGGAAACAAGTCTTGCAACTAATCGATCATAGGGAATAAAAATAAATAATGTTCCATAAGCAATTAGGTGGCACAGTAAGCTTACAATCAAGATAAATTCAAATCCAGCCTCAATGACTTATTCTATTTGTATGACCTTGGGCAAGTCACTTAACCTCAGCTTCTTCAAAAATAATATCCATCTACCTCCCCAGTGATTGTGAGGATCAAAGGATATAAAATATGTAAAATACTTAACACAGCACCTTGCATATATGATAGGTATTTAATAAATGGTTCTTTTCATCCTTTCTTTTATGAAATACTTCCAGTAAAGTTTTACTAACAAAAGAAAAATTCCTTGTGAATTTTGCCCTTTAAAAAGGAAGAGATCCCTATCATCATCATCTATATCTGATCTGACCAAGGCCTTTGAGGGTTTATAGAAAATGATGTCATATTTTGGTTACCCAGAGAAGTTCAATAGTATTGTACCTCAGTTCCATGACAGCATGTATTCCTGAGTTCCAGATAGTGGACGATGCTCTTGAGATTTTCTGGTCACCAATGGAGTGAAACAAGGATGTGTCCTTGCTCCCATGCTTTTTAGCATGATGTTTTCAACCATGCTATCAAATGCCTTTACTGAGGATGAACATGGCCTCAAGGTCAGCTACCTCACCAATGGCAAATTCTTCAACTTGAACTACAAGCCAAGACCAAAGTGGAGGGAGTGTTGATGCATGTTTCCAAATGATTGTGCCCTCAATGCAGCCTCTGAAGTTGAGATGCAACAAAGTATGAATTGATTCTCTGCTGCTTGTGCTCATTTTGGTCTAACAATTAACACCAAGAAAACACAGGTGCTCCTTCAGCCAGCACCACATCATCCTTATGTGAAACCATAGGTTACAGTAAATGGAGAAGCTTTGTGTATTGTGGACAAGTTCACTTACCTTGGAAGTGTCCATTCCAAGGAGGTATCCATTGACAATGAGGTTGACACTAGTTTCAGTATTTGGGAGACTGAAAGTGTGGGAGAGAAGAGGTATTAGATTGACACCAAAATGAAGGTCTACAGAGCCTACAGTTGTGCTGACCACATTGCTATATGCCTGTGAAACCTGGACAGTCTACCAGCATAATGTCAGGAAACTAAATTGCTTCCATTTGAACTGTCTTAGGAAGATTCTGAAGATCACCTGGCAGGAGAAAATACCAGATACTGAGATCCATTATCAAACCTAGCATTCCAACATTACAACAGAGAGGGCAACTACATGGGCTGGGCACTTGGTTAGAGTGCCAGACCTATGCTTGCCAAGAAAACTATTTTATGGAGAACAGACACAAAGCAAGTGCTCACAGAGGGGTCAGAAGAAGTGATACCAGGACACCCTGAAGTTCTCTCTTAAGAACTTAGCATTGATTGTGCAGCATGGGAGACACTGGCATAGGACTGCCCAGCATGGTGTGCCCTCATCAGTGAGGATTCTGCACTCTCTGAGTCAGGCAGAATTGAAGCAGCTCAAAGGAAACATGAGATATGTAAGTTTAGCGGAATCACCCCCAGGTGTTCACATGAACTATCTGTGCTCCACCTGTAGTAGAATATTCCAAGCATGTATTGGTCTGATTAGCCACAGTCACATATACTCAAACATAGTTTGTCTCAAATATAGTGATGTCATTTTGATCTTCTTTGATAACAATGGACAAGAACCAACCAACCATCTATATGTGTGTGTGTGTATCAATATATAAGCATATATTTATATCATCTTAAATTTATATACTCTTTGAAGTTTGCTAACTGTTTAACAATTTTTTTCCCATTTATGGACCACAATAACCTCTTCAGAGGCTATTAATGTATTATAGTATGTCTATGATTCTATAGACCTTTATGTTTTACAAAGCATTTGCCTACAATTATGATTCTCACAAAAGTCTTCTTGGAGTTAGGGAGTAGCTGTCTTCACCCAAGAAAACTTGAGGCAGAGAAAAACAGGAGTGATTAATGGTATTAATGCCACAGGTTGAGACTTGATTGCATGACTCCCAGGCCTGCTCTCCTTTCCACTACTCTAATCTACCAATAAGATCAATAAATATTTGCCCACTACCTGAAAACTAGTGTCGGGTAATTTACAATAAAACCATGATACTATCACATTTTATGACTAATTCAATATGTAGCCTACAGGGATTCTGATGTACAGATTGGTGGCCCTTGTTTCTATTTGAGTTTTACACACTGTAGCTTGCCCAGCATAGTGTTAAATCCTTTGGGAAGAAACAAAGAAGTTTAAATTATTGCTCCTGGCATTTTATGGACTTTCCATCTAGGTGGGGAAGCTAAGCTAACAAAATAATTAGAATTGTGGGAATGATTGTAAGAGGATTCTAATGAAGGCTGAGCTTACTTTTAATTTTTTATTTGAATGATCCATGAAAGTTTCAAGGAAGAGAGAAGGGAGAACAATAAGCATTTATTTAGGACCTAAAATATGCTTAGTGGGACAGTTAGGTAGCATAATGGATAGAGCACCAGCCCTGGAGTCAGGAGGACCTGAGTTCAAATCCAGCCCCAGACATTTCATAATTACCTGGCTGTGTGACATTCGGCAAGTCACTTAACCCTATTGCCCTGCAAAAACTAAAAACACTCCAAAAACAAAAAAATATATGCTTAGTACTTTATAAATATTATCTCCTTTGTGAATTTTGCCCTCCTGATCATGGGAAGAAGGTGCTATGATTATACCTATTTTACAGTTAAGGAAACTGAGGCTGACAAAGGTTAAGTGACTTGTCCAGGGTCACCCAGTGAGGGTCTGAGACCAGATTTTAACTTCCTGACTACAATCCCAGCACTCTAACCACTGCAAGTAGGGCCTTGTTGAGTGGCATAGAATTTAGCTCAACTTGTATGTGTGTGTTGGAGTTAGGGGGTGATAACTTTGAGAAAAGTTCGTTTTTTACAGTTCCTGTTGGGCATGGGTTCTTACTTGGGGGGAGGTCTGAGAATTTTTTTTATTTTTGGCAATGGGGTTAAGTGACTTGCCCAAGGTCACACAGCTAGGAAATTATTAAGTGTTTGAGACCGGATTTGAACTCAGGTACTCCTGACTCCAGGGCAGGTACTCTATCTACTGTGCCACCTAGCTGCCCCAGTCTTAGAATTTTTTAAAAAATATTTTGATAACTATAGCTATATAAGATTCTTTTGTAATCTTACATATTTTATGCTTTTAGAAAACATTATTCTGAGAAAGGATCTATAGGCTGCCAAAGGGATCAAGGACAGAAAAAAAAGGATAAAAATTTCCTGCCTTAGAATAATTGCTCACATTTATATTATAGCCCTTTATAGTTATATTGTAGTGTTCAAAAACCCTTTCCTGATCTCTCTTATTTATTTCTGACTTCCCTATGTTGTTTATTTTCACTTAATTTTGTATATATTTTACTTGTACATAGTTGTTTTCATGTTGAATCCTTACCCTGAGGGCAGGGGCTGTCTTTTACTTTTCTTTGTATCCCCAGCATTTAGAACAATATTGGGCAATAAAAGGACCTTAAGAAATTTTTATTGACTCTCAGACCTATTTTGATGTTCCAAAAGAACCTAAAAGAGGTTGGTGTCCTAGTACAGATGGGAAAATGGTCCTCAGAAGTAAGGTAACTTTCCCAAGGTCACATTGCCTGTGGCAGAGCTAGGACTCAAAACCAGATCTTCTAAATTCATCTTCGGGCCTCTTTAATCTATTTTTTAAATTTCATTTTTCACTTTGCCTCAGTTCATATAAGTCTTTTAAGGTTATTTTGAAATCTGCTGGTTTATTATTTCTCATTGTATAATATCATTCCATCATATTCATATACCCCAACTTGTTCAGTCATTCCTCAGATGATGGGTATCCCCTCAGTTTACAATATTTTACCACCAAGAAAGGAGCTGTTAGAAATATTTTTGCACATGTAGGTCCTTTTCCATTTTTTTTATGATCTCTTTGGAATATAGACCTAGTAGTGGTATTGCTGGAGTATAGGGTATGCACAGTTTTATTGCCCTTTGGGTATAGCTCCAAATTGCTCTCCAAAATGGTTGGATCAATTCATTGGAACATTAGTGTTCCAATTTTCCCACATCTCCAACATTTAGCATTTTTCTTTTTTTGTCTTTTAAGCCAACCTGATATGTGTGAGGTGTCATTTAGGAGTTGTTTTAATTTGCATTTATTTCTTTATTCAAAAGTAATTTTGAGCACTTCTTCATATGCCTATAGATAATTTTGAATTCTTCCTCTGAAAACTACCTGTTCATATCCTTTGACCATTTATCAATTGAGGACATTGTCATTTCTTAATGTGGCTTTTTTAGTTGCCATATCATATTTCTTACTTATATTGAGGTTATAATCAATTAAAATTCCCTCATGAACTGTTGACTTTCCACCCATCTCCCATTCTGTGGTTGGGATGTTTTTAATTCCCAATATAGGATTTATTATTTAAATTTCATCTTGTTTTATTGAGCTCACCTTTCTAACATTTTTAGATCAATCAAAGAACATTTAATGAGCTTCCATTATGTGTTAGGCAGGATCAGAAAGATAAAGGAAAGTCATCTTATTAAATGTCTTCATTTTGTAAATACAAGTTACAAAAAGGGGAGAGAGAGAGAGATTCCCTACCCTCAGGAAGCATCTGACATAGGTAAGACTGACACAGGTAAAGTAATATACAGCAGAGAATTAATGCTGAATTATGCGATATAAGCTCAAATATTATTAGAGTTCAGGTAAGGAGGTCAATGAGAACTTGAAGGAAAGGTGTGTGGTGTTTATAAAGTATTTCCTGATTATAGTGCTCATGATCCAGGAACTCAAATCTTTATTAAATGCATCCTGATATAAAAATCATAGAGTGTTAGCAATCTCCTAGGAGAAAGGGCATTGAGAATCAGAAGCCCTGGGTTCAATCCTGCCTTTGCTACCCACTACCTATGTGAAGTTGGGCAAGACACTTAATCTCTATGAGCCTCAGTTTTCTCATCTATAAAATTATAGGAATTGGATTAGCTCAGGACCACTCTACCTCTAAATCTTAAGATTCTAGCATTTGTTAAAATAGAAAAAGAAAGAGATTCTACCTTTTGAATATATAAAGAGTTGAATGTGAAAAAGGAATAAACTCATTCAACTTCTGAAATGACAGTATTGCATTGTATATGTTTTGCATAGGTCATTTTTTTAGTTGTTTTGAGTATGTCTATCTCTCTTTCTATTATTCCATTCGAGGTTTTCTTGACAAAGATAGAGTAGTTTGCCACATCGTTCTCCAGCCCACTTTTCAGATGACGAAAGTGAGGCAAACAAAATCACCTAGCTAGTGTCAGGTTGGAACTGTTTTTTGTTTTTTTGCAAGGCAGTGGGGTTAAGTGGCTTGCCCAAGGCCACACAGATAGGTAATTATTAAATGTCTGAGGGCAAATTTGAACTCAGTTACTCTTGACTCCAAGGCCAATGCTCTATCTCCTGCTCCACCTAGCTGCCCATCAGGTTAGATTTGAACTCAGGTCTTCCTGACCCCATATCTGGCACTCTGTTCACTGTTCCATTTAGTAAGAATATTTTGTAAATACTTATATTCTATTTCCTTCAATAGAAGGCAAGCTCCTTAAGGGCAAGGACTGTTTCATTTTTGTCTTTGTGTCCTGATCATATAATATAGCACTTAGTAGGCCCTTCATTAAGGCTCCTGGACTGATTGATTGGTCAATTGGCTTTAGAGTCAAAGGATCTGGATTCAAATTCTAACTCTGTCATTTGCTCTGTGTCCTTGGGCAAGTAATCTTACTTCCTCTAAACCTCAGAATCCTTATTTGTAAAATGAAGGGGATAGCCTAATGTCCCTTCAACTCTAAATCTAGGATTTCCTTCAAAAATAAAAAAAACTATAAATTATATAAAAATTAAAAATTTATCCTTTATATAATGACTGGAGAGACTCTGTACTAAATATGTTTATCTATCTTAAAAGTTGCTATGCATCTTTTCTTCCATTATACCCCCGATGGCCAGTCTTCTGGTAACGAGCTTTAATACTTAGTACTAAGGCCAACACTGGTACCATACTCAAAACTTTCGCAGGATGAGCAACTTCTTATTCAGGTAGGCCTTATATGAGCTAGTCTGAGGTGTTTTCCACCTCTGAGATTTTAAGATAGTATCAGCTACGGCTTATTCTGGGTGAACATGACTTCTGACCTACCCATGCCACCTTTACAGAACTGCTAATTAGTGTAATCATTCTGGAAATCAATTTGACAATATATAATGTTACAAAATTGATTTTAACCTTTGACTTTCAAATGACCTCTAAGCTATTTACCTCATTCCAACTCAAAGCAAGAATCTGATTTGCCAGGATTATAACCTAAGATGTTATCCAAAAGAAAGCATTGACTTATCTTTATAAAAGTAACTACTTCATAGGTTAACAATATAAAAAATTAAATTTAATGAAAATAGACAATTTTTTCAAAAATTAGGGACTATGGTATATAGATATGCTAGGACAGGTAACATTTTACAATATATTGAAAAAGGCTTCCCTGGCTTCCTTCAAATCCCAGCTAACAGCTCACCACCAAATGAAGCCTTTCCTGACCCACCCACCCCCATTCTAGGGTTTTTTCTTTAGCTGATTATTTCTAATTTATGCTACATATAGCTTGTTTGTACATGATTTTTTGCACATTGTCTTCCTAATTAGGCTGAACTCTTTGAGAGCAGGGGTTGCCTTTTGCGTTTCTTTGTGTTCCTACTAAGCATAGTGCCTGAACATTCTAGGTTCTGATCAATGTTTATTGACAGACTGAAGTAGAATTGGTTTGATTCTGACTATATAAAAAATAATAGCAATAAAACTTTATAAGTACATCGAAATCAAAGGGGAGGCAAAGCAACTACATACAGTTATTTTGCTCATGTTGATTGTTTTTCTCTTTTATAAAAATGTAAAAAGCTTGATCTATAGTTTTAAATTTGGGACTTTGTTCTCTTTTTTTGTTTGTATTTGTTGAAATGATCTATTCCAGCACTTTTAGGATCTAAGACTATAGTAGAAAGTGCATCGCAAGTGGGAATCAGGAAGTTGGGGTTCTGACTTTAGCTCCATGAGATAGGTGGCTCAGACGGGGTGCTGGATTTGAAGTTACAGTAGAAAAATCCAACACATCTCTTTTCTCAGTTATAGACAAGTAGGGAAGATAATCACCATAGTATCTACTTCTCAAGAGTGTTGTAAGGATGGAGTGAGCTAAATTATGTGCATTATAATACTACCAAAAAGGGGAGGTAGGTGGCACAGTGGGTTGGACACTGAACTTGGAGTTAGGAGGTTCTGAGTTAAACTCCAGCCTCAGATACTTGATACTTACTGTGTGACCTTGAGCAAGTCACTTAACTCCATTAACCCACAAAAAGCCCAAAACAAAATGCTATCAAAAATACCAGTTATGATTTTTGGTTTATAAAATAAGACTGATAACCCTTTGTCTTTCTACTCCATGGGTTGATTTTATTAGTAGGTCCAAGAAAAAAAGGAGTACAGGTTGCTTAGCTGCCAACCACAGAGAAAGCCTTTGAATTACCAGAAGTTGCAGTATTAAGCAAGGGAAATGTATGTTTTGAAAAACAACTTGAAAAGGGGAAGAGTTGTTTGATGGCAGATGTCAACAACTGGGGAACAGACTAGTTGCCACCAGATCCAATGGGAGGAGCCAGGATGAAACCCACCATTTTGTGGAGAAGCTGGCATTCTTAACCTCTGGTAGGTGAACTGGGGAAAAAAAATGTTTTGGAAACTATTTTAGTTTGCTTTGTAATCCTATGTGTCTGATTTAAGACATTTAGAAACAATCTGAGAAGGGAGCGTAAAACAAAGGTTTGAACCAATGACCTCCGGCTCCCTTGGTCTGCCTCCTGTGCTGGACACCTGTGGGAAATGCAGACTAGGATGGGGAAGTGACTGGTCCAAGGTCTCCCAGGTAACTTGTGGCAGAGTGGGGATGCCTTCCAGGCTCTGATCCTGACCCTTAGCTCACAGCTCCCTCTCCAGCCTCCTTCACCCTCCGGTCTGGTGATGCACAGCAGTCCAGACTCTCACCTGCAACACAACGGCACTGTGCTTTCCTCTCTTCGCCTCCTGGTCCCCTTCCGATGACATTATTTTAATGCATCACCTAGTGTTCACTGTGTAGAAATGGAAACCAACTTCTGGACTTGGAGCAGGAATGGAAGGATTGAGAGGTTTGTTTACACGAAGACGTGCGCCATCTCCTGGGAGAAGATGGGAAGAAGAGTTTGTGGGGGCTCCGGCCAGGCTCCAAGGGAAGTCATTCTGGTTCCAGTGCTCAGGGCATTTCCTGGGGTATTAATGATTGTTTGGAAGGACTGGGCCATTAAATCCAGAGGGGAGACCTCTCTCACAAGATGAAGTACCACTAGAAAAGTAGAACTATGACAGGGACACACACACACACACATACACACAGATCCCAGTCTTAATTCTGTTATTTTTCTTTCACACATCATAATTCTGCTGTTCTCTCTGTTTTTCTGTTGTTACAGAGATCACACACACACACACACACACACACACACACACACAGACACAGAGGCAAAAAAGTCCTTAAACTATTAAAACATTCTGTGTGTCTGCCTGTATTTTTATGTACATATATTATGTATTTAGACATATGTGTATCACTTGATCTATGCGTCTTCTTTCCAAGATGTAGATGTTTCCATTTCTGTATGATAATAAATCTCCTAGGCTTGCTGAGAGGTGAGCCTAGTTCACTGCTGTGGGCTCATCAGGTAGTATTGTTTTAATCCATGCTAACAAAAGTTTTCTAGGGCCTGGTTGACATTCAGGGCTGGAAGTGGAGGGGGGGGAGGCCAAGGATCGATTTTTTTCTTCCCTATCTGTCCTGCAATCTGTCCTGGCATTGTTTATTTTTGTATCTGTGGTACAACTATATCCACCAAGATTCAGATCCTTTTGTCCCGTTCTGCACAGTAAACACTATGTATGCACACATGTGTGTGTACCTTCTTTTTTTTTCAAACATAGAATGCCTTGTGGTTTTAAATATGAGTTTTATGGGTGTTGTCAGCTCCACCACCCATCCTGCCTTATAGGGTAAGGAAAGCAGGTACTGGTTGGCACTTTCCCTGAGAATGAGTTTGGAAAGACCTGGGGATGAAACCAGCAATAATCTGTCCATCAGACCCTCTGGGATTCCTTTCATGTAGGCCAGTCATGAAAAAGGCAGGGATAAGGAGGGGAGTCTCTGCTGGTGTTCTATCACTCTATCACCTTTTCTTCAAGCATTTCAGTTACTCTAATGGGTTAATTTAAACCATCTTAGTTTCCAAGTGCCTGGCTGACATTCAGGGCCGGAAGTTGGGAGAGGTCAAGGATTGATTTGTTTTTTCCTCCCTGTCCAGGGTCGCTATCTGTCCTGACATTGTTAAGTTCTGTACCCCCCACTGGTGTTACACTTTTGAAATGTAGTTTTAGTGGGTAAGAGATTATACCTTAACAAAACTATCTACTGTACTCACTTCGGTGGGGGCAGGAAGGGAAAAATGCAAAATTCAGAAAAGATAAAGATCTCACCTGTCTGGAGCTTGGAAAGTTTGCAATTCTGATCCTATCTCTTCACAGAGAGCCAAGGCAAGAATGAAGCTGAGGAAGCATAGAGGTTCAAAGAAGGCCTTGTTGTTTTGTGTAAATAATGCAGTGGGGAAAGGCCGGTGCTTAAGATCCATCTCTGATATTGTCACTGGGTAACAACCTGCAAGCCACTCAACTCCAGAAGCCTCAGTTTCTTTATTTGTAAAATGAGGATCATAATATCATTATTACCTACTTCATGGGATTGGTGGAAGTTTCAGATGAGTGTCAGTGATCAATGATTTAAGTGCCCGCTGTCTGCAAGGTACTGTGCTAAGCAAGTACATTTATAGTGTTGTTTGACAATTGTTATTAATATGAAGCACAGACAATTCTGTGGAAGAGAGTTCCATTATTCTCAGTCTATAGAAGAACCCTGTTAGCACCCTTTAACATAGGGCCATGCTCATCTCTTGAAGGATGACATCGGTGAGAAGATAGGATACCAACTTGGCTTTTAGATTTCTTCATTTTTTTTTGCAACTTTTTCCTTTGTAAGCCTAATATTTTGTTTTATACATTTGAAAATATTGTCTGGGAAGGGATTCCATGGCTTCATTGAATTGCCATTGGTGTTCATGACACAAAAATGGTGACAAACCCCTGAATCTAACTGCAGAAGATACCACAGTGAAGGCTAACCAGCTACCATGATCTCTTCCCTTTGTGGTTCTTCCCTTTTGAGATTACATCCACTTAGACTGTAGCTACTTTGCATTTATGTGGTCTCCCCATTAGAAGAATAGAAGCTTCCTAAGGACCAGGACTGTGTTTTTGCCTTTCTTTGTATTCCCAGTATATCACAGTAAGCACTAAATCAAGGACTTGTTGCTTTACCTACAAATTGAGAAGATGCTGTCTAATAACAACAAATTATGTATGATTTACAGTTTGCTTTCCTCACAACAACTCCGTGAGGTCAGAAGTAAATGATTTATTCTTCTCATTGTCCAGATAAGGGAACTGAGGTTCAGAGCTTAGATTTGACTCTAGGTCTTTCCCCATTGAGAGAACTATGCCAAAAAAGTAGGTCTGAGTAAACTGCTTCAAAGGTAACAGAAGTTCTGTAGCTGTGTCAGCCCAGCTCCAGAGAACTCTTCTGTTGCCTGGATCCTGAATCATGGCTATGGTTAAAACCTCAGATCTTCACACTGAAGTTTAACCCATTGTGACCTAGACTCCAGACTGTGTAAGCCTCAATTCACACTAGGGGCCAGCTGACTCAGAGACAACTTTCCAGATTGAGGCACAGATTTGCCAAAAGACACACCCTGGTTTAGAGTAAGGATCGACTCTCCAAGTGTTCTAACTCCCAAAGCAGTGGCAACACCCACTTTTCAGACTTCAGAGGAAGCCCCTGAAATATCACTTTTGCCAATATAAATCAGGGTAATGGGCATATGCCATTTTACTACTCTTTCCTAAATTATATGAGTAGTGAAGATGAAAAATCATAAAAAACCTGGGGTTAGATGTTTACTGAATCCTCCTCTCTGTATTTGCTGAACTCCTTCAAAGGTAGCTGGCCTCTGCCCTCACCCCAGATTTTCTTGTCCCTCTCAGGGACTGCTGACTAAAGCAAAACTCACTAGATATAGAGATTTCCTTCCTCTTATATATATATTCCCCACCAAAATTCAAAGCAAAACCTAGATTGTTCTTTTTGCTTTTTAAAATGAAAATTTTAAGCACGGGAATAATCCTCAAGTTCACTTTTTACCATTTCCCCCCCAAAGTGTTCTAGGCAGACTGGGAGTGTCTTCCTCCAGCAATTTTATTTAAAAAACAAAAATAAAAAGAGAAATCTGTCTTGCTGACACCCAGATGTATCTGCTAGATATGTTCTCAAGCAGTTGCTTCACCAGGGCAAACAGCTGTGGTCTGTTTCAACATAATTTGATGTAATCAGGGTTAATTTTGTTGGTGCAGTAACTCTGAAGACTGTTTTTTAACTGGATTACTGTTGGGTCAACAATCATGTGGCATTACATTTAGTGGCTGAAACAAAAGCCAGAATTAAAACAGGGTCCTTTCCCCTGCCCCCCCCCCCACTTTTGCTAAATGATGACCCCCTGGGGATGGGAAGTTGGGCTGCACATTTAACATAATTCACTAAAAAAGAAAGTATCAGCAGCCAAATTACATGCAAGCTGTTCTGGGTCCAGGAGTATCTGCTCAGAAAGGAACTAGGAAACTTCTCTTTGCTGTTTCTTTCCTGGGGTGGATGAAAATAGTATGGTAGAAATGTTTGCAATTTTAATATTTTCATAGCACTCCAGGGAAAAACCAAAAAACCTCAGGCTTTCCCCCTAAAATCTTCTGGATCAAAACAAATGATGATAACTTTAGCAGACCAAGCTTTTTTTTTTCCTTTTATTAGACATGTTTTTAAAATCAAGTGTTTCCAGTGAGCACTACTTCCAAGGAGTGGTAAGCCAGGTCTGAACTGATATTTTATGCAGCCCACAGAGGACATTTACCTCTTCCAAAGCAAGAATTTGAATTTCTTTCCATATCATGATCATCATTACTTAGTCTGGGGTAGTCAAGTTGCACACTATTGGGAGCCAGGAAACCTGAATTCTTATTCCAGCTCTGCTGTCGACTTGTGGTCAGGACCTTTCCAGTGACAGTGAAGTGGGTACTGCAGTTATCATTATCTCTATTTTTTTTTTAGGTTTCTTATTTATTTATTTATTTTTTTGCAAGGCAATGGGGGTTAAGTGGCTTGCCCAAGGCCACACAGCTAGGTAATTTTTCAGTGTCTGAGGCCGGATTTGAATTCAGGTACTCCTGACTCCAGGGCCGGTGCTCTATCCACTGTGCCACCTAAGCACCCCTTCATTATCTCTATTTTATAGATGAAATTGAGGTTTATATTTTCTCTTTTTGGTTTCTTTTGGTGGCTTTTCCCTTTTGTTTTGTTTTTCCTTTCTTTTTTCTTTTTCTTTTTTTTTTTTAGTTTTTTTTGCAAGGCAAATGGGGTTAAGCGGCTTGCCCAAGGCCACACAGCTAGGTAATTATTAAGTGTCTGAGACCAGATTTGAACCCAAGTACTCCTGACTCCAGGGCCGGTGCTTTATCCACTAAGCCACCTAGTCGCCCCCACACAATGTTGTTAATGTGTACAATAGTTCTCTTGGTTCTGCTCACTTCTCTCAGCATCAGTTCATGTGAGTCTATTCTGAAGTCCTGCTCCCTCAAGATTACAGAAAAATAGTACTCCATCATATTCCTATACCATAATTTATTCAAGCATTAACCAACTAATGGATATCACCTCAATTTCCATTTCTTTGCCACTACAAAGAATTGCTATAAATATTTTTATACATTTAGGTTTTTTAACCCTTTTTTGTAATTTTTTTTTCTATTCTCCTTTTTCTTAATTTGAAAGGTGGGAAGGGTTGCACTGGATGATCTCTAATGCTCCTTCCAACAGTAATATTCTAAGATCTAAGCTTCCTTTAAAGTCTAATGTTCAATGTTCTATGCCCACTCTAGCTCTGACATTCTCTGGTTCCCATATTCTTTTCAGTTCTTACATTTTATTTCTAAGGTTTCCTCCAGCTCTAACATTCTACAATCTTAGTATCTTTTCTGGCTTTAATCATATATTATAAGGTTCCTTTCAATACTTATATTCTAACCTGATTGAGATCCTTTTTGGCTGATTCCAAGGTTCCTTCCAGCTTGTGGACATTATGAATTCTCTGCCAGCTTTGATGTTCTATCACTCTACTCTTTTTAAGGGGCCTGGTGGTTAATGACCCATTTTCATTCAGTTTCCTCCATTCCTGGGTCACAGACTGTCTGAAATCCGGCATAGTTCAAACCTGTAGACAATACTTGAGGGGTTTTTTGGACAACAGGATAATCAGATGGAGGAAGTCCTGGGAAGCTGCCAAGTATACTGGTTGTTGTGACATCACGAATCCAATTTTGCAGTTTTAACAAAGTCTGATGTGTCCAATCGCCTAGATGATAAGGTGAGTCTCCATAATTACACTTTTACCCTATCCTATTTATTTTCAAATGCTACTCTGATCACCAAGAAACTTGAAAAATAAGAAGCCACTTATCAATCCTATTTTAACTTGTTCTGTTGGAAGATCACTCTAAATAATTCCAGGTCTCACTCATTTCCTGCAGGCAATGCAGCAATTGCTTTAACTAGCCATTCTCTCTGGAAATCTTTCATTTTCAGGTATGTGTAGATGCTGTGAGAAATGTAAAGTCAGATTCAAACATAAATCCACATTTGTATTATGTTAATAATTGAAGTAGGTCACTCTAGTATTAGGGAAAGAGTTTTAGATTATGGTCTAAAAAATGCCTCGGAAAAATAACAAGGATTTGTCTAAAAATCCACTTACTCAAAATCTGCTTCCAGATTCTGCAGATCTGTCAGCTACCCTCTATTTTTTTCTCGCTAGTTTTCTCCTTGGGGATAAAGGGAAAGGACCTGCTTCTTACTCTCTTTATCTTTGAAAATAATGGTCCTAGTTTCTCAGAAAGCTGGGAAGACTTGTATGAATGAATAGATTCAGAGCAAAAGGAGAAGAACCAAGAGAACCATTTATACAATAAAAGCAATATTATAAAAACAATCAGTTTTGAAAGACTTAGGACCTTTGGGTCAATACAACAACCAACCATGATGCCAGAGGACTCAAAATGAAACATGCTTCCCACTTTCAAGAGAGGTGATGGACTTAGACTGAGACTTAATTTTTGGAGATACAATGTGGGAATTTGTTCATTGACTGGAAAAATTTAATAAAAAACAAACAGAAAGAAAATAATAGTCATAGAATGGTAGAAACACTGAACATAAAATACTAGAACTAGGAAAGAAAACCTTTAGAAGTCAAAACAGAATTCCAGAACTGGAAGAAGCTTAAAGATATAGTAGTTGTTTTTATTCACTCATTTTCAACTCTTCATGACCCCAGTTGGGGTTTTCTAGGCAAAGATATTGGAGTGGTTTGTCATTTACTTCTCCAGTCCATTTTATAAATGAGAAAATTGAGGCAAAGAGGGTCATACAACCAGTAAGTCTCTGAAATCATATTTGAACTCAGGAAGGTGAGTCTTCCTGGTTCCAGGTCCAGCATTCGATCCATTGTGCCTTTTGGATTCCTACCCCTACTTGAATACAGTAGTAGGAACTTAATAAATGGTGAATTGAATTGAAAAATACAATGTGAGAATCTTTTTTTTTAGTTTTTGCAATGGGGTCAAGTGACTTGTCCAAGGTCACACAGCTAGGTAATTATTAAGTGTTTGAGGCCAGATTTGAATTCAGGTCCTCCTGACTCCAGGGCCAGTGCTCTATCTACTGTACCATCTAGCTGCCCCCAGAAGAGATTTTTAAGATCTTTTAGTTCAATTATCTTCCAGAGGGGGGAACTAACAAGGAGAGACTAATTGTGAAGCTTTTAATACTAGTCAGGTGAAGGAGTCTGGAAAGTGAGGTGTAGGCAGAGGTTACAGAGAAATTAATTTCACTTTGAGAGAGAATATAAGTAAAGTTTGGTGACTTGTAAAACAAAAAAAAAATCCTTTAAATTCCTGACTTGTCTCTTGTTTAGGTTAAAGAGGGCACACAGTACCAGATATGAATGGATGTTCAGAAAGGAAGGACCTAATTGTTTTCTTTTTTAAAAAAAGTACATTTAGATATATATGCATATATATATATGCATGCATATATATATATATATATATATATATACACATATACAAATGTACCTGCTATATATCAAGCTTGTTACAAATATTGCCTCATTTGATCCTCACAACAATTCAAGAGGTAGGTACTATTAATTATCCCCATTTTATAATTGAGGTAGCTAGTCTACTGAACCATCTACATCTATCTATCTATCCATCTGTTTGGTCATCATTCTTTTGGAATCATAGCTTCAATGGATTGTAGACCCAGCACTTCAAACAGAGTCTGATTTCCAGTAATTCTTAGTGTTATTTAAATATATTATAGTACAATATATTTTATTTTATTTTATTTTTTAAGGTTTTTTTATAAGGCAAATGGGGTTAAGTGGCTTGCCCAAGACCACACAGCTAGGTAATTATTAAATATCTGAGGCAGGATTTGAATTCAGGTACTCCTGACTCCAGGGCCAGTGCTCTGTTCACTGTGCCACCTAGCTGCCCCAATATAATATGTATTTTAAAGGAATTTTTCCTTTTTTCCTGATGGATACCTTTGTTCTCCCACAGTTTTCTTCTGGACAGCTCACTCAAAGTAGATGCACATATAATTTGATCTAGACACTGAAGAAACAGCTTGTTATGGTAGAAGGAGCTCTGAATATGAGTCTGGGCCCTAGCTCTGCCTCTTAATGGCGATTCTGGACTTCTTAGGGTTTTGGTTCCTTGTAAAAATGAAGATTACTGGCTTGACTTAACCATCTCCAAGGCTGTCATCAGAATTAATTGAAAGTTAGTCTCCAAAGGGTGTGGTGAGTAGTAAAGTTGCTTCTAAATGTTGACTTCTAGCTGCCTCTTCTTTCCCTTAAGCTACAGGCATGACTATACCAAACATTAATGACATTTCCAAATACAGAAACCTAGTTATTGCCATTTGAGAAAGTGTCTACAAGCCTTAAAATAAAATCCTATAACCCCAGACATATTGATTGGCGTTATTAATGTTTTGATTCTGGTGTGTTTAATAGGTAACAGGTGTGTAGCCTCAGAACCGCACCTAACCTTGTAAATGGGCATGTGGAGACAAGCTGAACAGAATCAGGGTACAAGGTGTGTGTGTCATAGACATTAGGATTAGGGACAGGATCTTAATCAGAGATGGATAACCTTTTATGACTGAGGACTATTGACCCAGAGTGGGACAAAAGAGAGAGAGAGAGAGAGAGAGAGAGAGAGAGAGAGAGAGAGAGAAAGAGAGAGAGAGAGAGAGTTAATGAAGAGACCTGTCTTGAACTCATTGTCTCATCATGAGCCTTCTCTGAGATTCCATTATCTCTTAAATGAGGCTCAGGACTCCATGACTTCTAATATCCCATCTTACTTAAAGAGTTATGAATTAGACCTTCTAGTTTTAAGGAATTAGAAGAAAATGAGTAAAATGATAAGGAGAAATCTTCAGCAAAATGACCTCACATCTTCCAATAATATTTTATATTACAAGTATATAAGGTTATAAGTTTAAGAGCTACAAATGGGCCTGAGGCCCATTACAGCAATGCCCAAATGTAATAAATTATAATAGCTTATATTTCTATAGACTGACAGTTTACAAAGCACTTTCTTTAGAACTACCCTGTGAAACAAGAGGTTCAAGTGTTATTATCTCCATATTTCACAAATGAGGAAAGTGAGGGTACGGAGGCTGGTAGATGGGATTTGTCCACAATTACACAACAAGGAAGTGACAGCTGTAGCCCAGGTCTCTTGACTGAAGGTCCAGTCTTTCCACTAAGACCCTAGAAAAAGATTGAAAATCTGTCTCCTGCAATGGTTGTTATTGTCCACTAGGGCTTTCAGTCCCATTACTACAACACATGAAATTCAATTTATCACAAAATAAGCTTCTACCTGCCATGGAGAATGAAATTTTTCTTGCATTAAAATATATAAATTAACCCCTGACCCCCCCCCCATATTAAGGAGTGTCCCTTAACCCCTATGACCACAGCAATACCTATTATCAAGAGGAACAATTACTATATCTATTCATATAAACTCATAGAATCATAGAACCACAG